>NC_088400.1:54703025-55073025 GCF_034236695.1 Oncorhynchus nerka | reverse complement strand
ACATGTGTTCGGACGAAGACAAGTCCCTCCGTTCCGACACATAGGGAAGCACACAGCTAGACAGACAGACACGTCAACCAATCAATCAAATCAACCAACACATCAACTGACCAATCAATAAAGCCCTTCGTACGTCTGCAGCTGTCACACAGCGCGTTACAGCAAACAGACCTCAAACCCCCCCAAAAGAGCAAGCGGAAGGACAGGAAGGACAGAAGACACCAGGAAGAGTAGCTGCTGCACGAGCAACAGCGTACTGGGGATCCTAATCAACTTTTGAAAACCCTGTTCAGGACCAGAGCTGTACCTGTCTCACAGGAGGGTCCGGTCCAGCCAGGCAGACAGGAACACTCATCAGGAGACACACACTCTCCTCCGTTGTGACAGTGGCGGTTACACACCACTACGGAACAGATAGATGGGAGAGAGTGAGCAACACAGAGATACGATATAAACTGAGTTATTGACATAGCATTGTTCTGTAAAGTTCTCTACCTACAGTATATAGTATACCCCAATTGATGTTAAGTTAAAAAGAATACAAGATTAAAAATATAAAAACATTCAAACCAATGAGGGTTCGTAAACTTTAAAGCAAATTATCTCAGAATCCTATTTTGGCAGATAAAACCATATAATTCCAAAGTCACAATATTACTAAAGTGGCTTATGTTATAAACCTTTCTATCTCTAGCAATACAGTTCTATTTAATTCTGCGATGAGGAGAGACACAGCATTGGCATGAACACCATTGGTTTGCCATTCAAATCCAATCCAATTTCAACGTGAGTAACCTGACAAAGATAAATAAAAGCCTAGTTAAAGGTATCAAATCGTATCAAATGTTTTTTGTCACATGCGCCGAACACAACAGGTGTAGACCTTACTGTGAAATGCTAACTTACAAGCCCTTTAACCAACAAAGTAAAAAAAAAAAGGTAATTTTTTAAAATAAAATGAACACAATAAAATAACAATAATGAGGCTATGTACAGGGGGTACCAGTACTGAGTCAATGTGTGGGGGTACAGGTTAGTTGAGGTAATTTGTACATGTAGGTAGAGGTAAAGTGACTATGCATAGATAATAAACAGCGAGTAGCAGCAGTGTAAAAACAAAGGAGGGCTGTCAATGTAAATAGTCCGGGTGGCCATTTGATTAATGGTAAAATCTGATTAAGGTAAAAGCTGTTAAGGAGCCTTTTGGACCTCGACTTGGCGCTCTGGTACCGCTGGTACCGCTTGTCGTGAGGTAGCAGAGAGAACAGTCTATGACTTGGGTGACTGGGGACTTGGACCATTTTTTGGGCCTTCCTCTGACACCGACTAGTATGTAAACTCAGCAAAAAAAGAAACGTCCCTTTTTCAGGACCCTGTCTTTCAAAGATAATTTGTAAAAATCCAAATAACTAAACCGATCTTCATTGTAAAGGGTTTAAACACTGTTTCCGATGCTTGTTTAATGAACCATAAACTATTAATGAACATGCACCTGTGGAACGGTTGTTAAGACACTAACAGCTGTCACAACTTCCGCCGAAGTCGGTTAATCTCTCCTTGTTCGGGCGGCGTTCGGCGGTCGACGTCGCCGGTCTTATAGCCATCGCCGATCCACCTTTCATTTTCCACTTGTTTTGTCTCGTCTTCCTGCACACCTAGTTCTAGTCCTAGTCCCTCTGTTCCCTCCATGTCTGTGTGGGGTATTGTTTATTGTCAAGGTTGGCACACTTCCGGCTGGTTTGCGCCGGGTTTTGTTTTATTTTACCCGTGCTTTGTGCCTCACTTGTTCTTTGGGCATTTTGTGTTGTGACGCGGTTGCGTTCTGTTTTATGATTGCCTAAGTAAAGTGCTTTGTCCGTTCATCTCTGCTCTCCTGCGCCTGACTTCCATGCACCAGCTACACCCACCATTGACAACAGCTTACAGACGGTAGGCAATTAAGGTCACAGTTATGAAAACTTAGGACACTAAAGAGGCCTTTCTACTGACTCTGAAAAACACCAAAAGAAAGATGCCCAAGGTCCCTGCTCATCTGCGTGAACGTACCTTAGGCATGCTGCAAGGAGGCATGATTACTGCAGATGTGACCAGGGCAATAAATTGCTATGTCCGTACTGTGAGAAGCCTAATAGAGTGCTACAGGGAGACAGGATGGACAGCTGATTGTCCTCGCAGTGGCAGACAACGTGTAACAACACCTGCACAGGATCAGTACACCTGAACATCACACCTGCGGGACAGGTACAGGATGGCAACAACAACTGCACGAATTACACCAGGAATGCACAATTCCTCCATCAGTGCTCAGACTGTCCGCAATAGGCTGATAGAGGCTGGACTGAGGGCTTGTAGGCCTGTTGTAAGGCAGATCCTCACGAGACATCACCGGCAACAACGTCGCCTATGAGCACAAACCCACCGTCACTGGACCAGACAGGACTGGCAAAAAGTGCCCTTCACTGACGAGTCCCGGTTTTGTCTCACCAGGGGTGACGGTCGGATTCGTGTTTATCGTCAAAGGAATGAGCATTACACCAAGGCCTGTACTCTGGAGCGGGATTCATTTGGAGGTGGAGGGTACGTCATGGTCTGGGGCCGTGTGTCACAGCATCATCGGACTGAGCTTGTTGTCATTGCAGGCAATCTCAACGCTGTGCGTTGCAGGGAAGACAATCTCCTCCCTCATGTGGTACCCTTCCTGCAGGCTCATCCTGACATGACCCTCCAGCATGACAATGCCACCAGCAATACTGCTCATTCTGTGAGTGATTTCCTTCAAGATAGGAATGTCAGTGTTTTGACCCCCCTTTTATCCAGGGATACATTATTCAATTTCTGTTAGTCACATGTCTGTGGAACTTGTTCAGTTTATGTCTTAGTTGTTGAATCTTGTTATGGTCATACAAATATTTACACATGTTAAGTTTGCTGAAAATAAACGCATCTGACAGTGAGAGGACATTTCTTTTTTTGCTGAGTTCAGGTCCTGGATGGCAGGAACTTGGCCCCAGTGATGCATTGGGCTGTACATGCTACCCTCTGTACGTGGAGAAGCAGTCATGTGCGTGGGTCCTACATCATTTGAACAATGTGTGAGTGATGGCATATTCAATTTGCATGATGAATGATTTGTGATGATGTGTGCTGAACTCACTGGTCTCACATCTGGGGCCCACAAAGCCGTAGGGACAGGAGCAGGTTCTGGGTCCCACGCATGTTCCTCCATGCTCACAGGGCAGACTGCACAGAGCTGTGGGTGGAGATGATATGAATGTGTTATGCATGGGTTATGAATGTGTTATGCATTGGTTATGAATGTGTTATGAAGTTCTTCTGTAGGTAGCCTTCAAATAAAGTGTTAACGGGAAAATATTCACGGCGATAAGCAGCAAGGCTTTGCCCTCACAGTTCCACGTCAGTTAGCTAGGACTAGGAACCAGTGTCTCACTACAGCTTGGTTAGCCTTATCTCCATTGCATTGGTGGGGTGGACTCTGACTTTGAGCTGTAGGTGGCAGTAGTGTTTCAAGCCTCTGTCAGTAATGTGTCAGACCAGCTCAAGGAGGGAGGGCTTATCAAATGCTCACAACTGCTTCCTTAGATCTGCACTCGCACGCACGCACGCAGGCAGACAGGCAGGCAGGCAGGCACCCAACTATACAGTACCAGACATAGACCGGCATTCTCTCAGCAGTGCCTTTCTGTTTTTTACTGATGAGCTTGCTTTCGCTGTGCGACAACAAGCTCCTGTCTGTAGTCTGAAACAGCACACAGAGACAGTTCTGATTGGCCCTAACGAGAACAGATAGGCCGCGTCCGATATGGCACCCTATTCCTTACATAACGCACTACTTTTGACCAGATCCCAATGGGCAAATGTGCCATTTGGGAGGCAGAGGTATAATTACCTGTCTCACACGTCTCCCCGTGGTTGCCTTTCAGGCACTCACACGCCCCCGGGGCGACGCACTGGCCTCCGTTCCTACACTCAGGTTTACAGATCGCTGAGGAGAAGATTGTAAAGACATCAAACGATGCAAAAGGTTGGGCAAGGCATGGGAATCAAAAACAACATCAGAATGATGATGTGGTATTTTGAGAGGCTAAGAGAGAGCTAGAGAGTGAGAGGGGAGAAGAGGGAGGGAGAGAGAGCAAGAGAGAGAGAGAGAGAGGGGAGAAGAGGGAGAAAGAAGGGAGAGAGAGAGAGCAAGAGAGAGAGAGTGAGAGGGGAGAAGAGGGAGAAAGAAGGGAGAGAGAGAGAGAGTGAGAGGGGAGAAGAGGGAGAGAGAGCGAAAGGAGAGAAAGGAGAGAGAGAAATAGAGCGAGAAAGAGAGTGAAAGACAGTGTTTTACCTGTTTGACAGTTGGTCCCGGTGTAGCCTGGTTTACAGCGGCATGTGTTGGGAGCGGCACACTCCATGTTCCTGCCACACGCATGCCTGCACACAGCTATAAATAACAGGCAGGCAGGCAACACACACACACACACACACACACACACACACACACACACACACACACACACACACACACACACACACACACACACACACACACACACACTCACACACACACACACACACACACACACACACACAACCATAGGCCAATTACAAGCTGCTTCCATCTATTCCAACTCCAACCTCACTTACAGCATCTGTACAGAAACATATGTCAACTCAACCCAACCCACGCTGCTCTGGTACAGGGAGCACTCAGCTAGTCATCTTGAAAAACGACCATCATTAGGATGCCTTTTGGAGAGGCTAGAGAAAGGCATCACTTTCAGTCATTGAAAAGGATTGATGCACAGGTGGTATTCAATACAGCCGGTAAATAGCAAGGGTAAGGGTCCTCTATAATGGGCCAGTGATAATAGATAGCATTTCTCAAAGCAGTAGCTCTTTCTCAAGCAGTGATACAGTGATAATAGATGGGGTTTCTCAAAGCAGTAGCTCTTCAGCAGTAGCTCTTCCTCAAGAAGAGGGATCAACCGTAGGCCTACTTCACAAGCCTCTTCATTTTTTGCACCTCTCATGTTCCTTGTTCTCATGTTCCTGTAATCTTTTGTTTTTAAATAAATCAATAAATCAATCCAATAAAATTACCTCTGCATGTTTGTCTGTCTCCGGTGTATCCCAGGGGACACCTTCCACAGTGGAAGCCCCCGTCCCTGGTGGGTTCACAGGGGACCCCTGGGAAACAGGGCATGTCAGCGCAGGTCAGAGGCCGCTCCCGCTCCACTGCCACAGTATTACTGATCCTGGTCCCACGGTGGAGGTGGGGAGACGTGGCCCTGTGGAGGGGGGGAGTGTAGTGGTGCTTCCGGGCAGGGGTGGTGAGGGCGAGGGAGACCAGGGGTTCCTGTGGGTGGTCAGGTAGGTCAGAGGGGTTCGAGCCAGGCCCCGTCAGTGCTCCGTCGGCGGAGAACTCGGACTCAGAGAGGGAGTAGGTAATGGAGGAGAGGGCTGCGGTCAGCGGGGCCACGGCTTTAGGGAGGGTCCAGGGCTTGGTTATGGTGGGCACCACTACCACATTTATGAGCTTCCCTTGGGTTGTCTGCCCGGACTCTGCGTTGGCTGAGGAATGGGGTGGAGTCACCTTGGATTGGGGTGGAGTAAACTTGGATTGGGGTGGAGTAACCTTGGATTGGGGTGGAGTAACCTTGGGGTAGGTGGAGTATGGAGGAGTAACCTTGGAAGAGGTGGCACTCTGCATGACAGCTACAGACTCTCTGGTTGTCACCTTGAGTGAGGTAGCGCTGGCATTGGCACCTGTTTTGGCACGAGTCCTAGTGAGGGCACTGATGGCATGATGCCTGCCCATGGTGAGGCTGTTGGAACCTTCAGGTGACATAGGGGTGTGTCTAGGAAATAGGGGTGTGGCCGCCTCTCTCCACCCAGTGATTGGCCCTCGGACGGGCGAGAGGGGAAGGTGCGGGGGGCTCTGATAGGCTCCCCTGGAGACTGGCGAGGAGAGGGAGGAGAGATGTTTGACTGCGTGCCTGGGGGGCAAGGTGGGAAGGTGGAGTTGGGACACTTTACTGTTGCTGTGGTGGTAGAGTTTGCTGCTCTTGGCTATTGTCAGCTGCTGCTGGGTCAGGTGAGGGTTACCTGAGGGGAGATGGGGAGATAATGATGTGACACAAAAAAACTCTATACCTACAGCTGTATAAGGTTATTGTCTTAGAAAAAAGGATTCCTAAAGGGTTCTTCGCCTGTCCCCATAGGAGAACCCCTTTTAGTTCCAGGTAGAACCCGTATGGGTCCAGGTACAACGCCTTTGGGTTCCATGTAGAGCCCTCTGCAGAAAGGAACCAAAAGGGTTCTACCTGGAACCAAAAAGGGTCCTTCAATGGTTTCTCCTATGGGGAAAGCTGAAGAACCCTTTTTCGATTCTAGATAGCACCTTTTTTCTAAGGGTGTAGGGTTATGGTTGTGGTTGAGGGTTAGGATTGAACTGGAATGTAGACACGCTGGACTCTCCAAATAAATGTATAACAGCAGTATAAAATGTCATTGCGTCATCAGACACAGTGCAAGAGAAAACAAAGATGTGTTAAATATCTGTTCTAATCTAATTAACATCTGCTATAAACACTGATGTTGACACAGAACATGGTTGGAACAGAATCAAGACCATTGGACGACTCATGGGAACAATAAAGTTATTTAAATTCGAATTGAAATTAAATTAAAGTGTTCCCCGACAAATATTACCCGACACCAGCTTTACTGACATATTGAGAGACGCCACCCAACGCTTCATTGATTTATTGTCCCCAACTGAGACTGACTGGAAACATCACCTGTATTGAAACCTCACAAAAGATGCCCAAATCACTTCATAGAGGAATCTGATACACAGTGAGGGAATTATAAACCACACACACACACACACACACACACACACACACACACACACACACTGAAAGGGAACTGACTGTATAGAAACTCATGCCAACAGGGTTGGGTATTAAACACTTATGTGATTTAGAAAGGTGGCGGCACAAATTATGAGATGCACTAAAATGATCTATTTAGTACAATTAAGAAAAATGCCATCACACTGGCTGGGTAAAGAAACAAAAGACATAAACACTGCCCAAAAATATTGAAACACTAAACTCGTCTGTGCTCTTCCAAACAACCCGGCATGGGTCCTAGCCACTCAATAGTAAATCAAATCAAATTGATTTATTTAGCCTTTCATACATCAGCTGATATCTCAAAGTGCTGTACAGAAACCCAGCCTAAAACCCCAAACAGCAAGCAATGCAGGTGTAGAAGCACGGTGGCTAGGAAAAACTCCCTAGAAAGGCCAAAAACCTAGGAAGAAACCTAGAGAGGAACCAGGCTATGAGGGGTGGCCAGTCCTCTTCTGGCTGTGCCAGGTGGAGATTATAACAGAACATGACCAAGATGTTCAAATGTTCATAAATGACCAGCATGGTCAAATAATAATAATCACAAGTAGTCGTCGAGGGTGCAACAGGTCACCACCCCAGGAGTGGAGGACTAGTAGGACTGACTAATGATGGAAAATACTTGAACTCTCACTCTAAATAAATGTGTTTAAATGTTTCACATCCTCATGAAAGACGAATGCATGAGAAAAGCAAATTCCACTGACATTCATTTATCATCTGGAAGTGCCTGCGGTTGACGTGGACAGTAGGCACACAGGGACAGAGTCCAAAGAAGGAAGGGACAAATACGGAGGATATAAAACAGAACTAAGCTGAGAGGAGAAGAGAGAGTGCAAAGCTTTCCGCATTTCACTGATCTACAAAACAAAGTGATGATGATTAGCATATTGAGCTCATTAATAGGGCAGCTTGGCCTCAGAGCCATATGGAGCATGCTATATGTATTTTTATAGACCTCTTTTTATGGACCTCCAAGACGTATGATATGTTCTAATGGTCTAGTTCAGCGTTCCTCAACTGGCGACCCGAGTTTGGCCAGTGTTTTTTTATTTATTTGGCCTCCGAAGTTTTTTGAGAAAAAAAAAATTCAATATTTTTATTGCTGGACATAATAGATTGTAAAAACAGCTCCAAGTAATTTTAATTGAAGAAACATGTTCCCAAGTATTCCCACGCATCGTAAACAAATATAAGCAAGGCTTGAAATTAAATATCTGTTTGGACTTCTTGTGGTCAATTTGCAGCGTACGTTCTGGCCCCCCCGACCATCCGCTCAAGAAAATCCCTGGTCTAGTTACCTTAGACAGAAACTAAAGTAGGGATGTTGGTGTAGGGATGTTGGTGGGGAAGGATGGGTGGGCATATTCCGCGACCATCTAGCAATTCAAAGGTTGCGTGCTTTAGTCATGTCGGGGACAACTGTAGCATTTTAGCTAAACCTTCCCCTAACTTTTTCCTAATCTTAGTTCTCCTAACCTGTTTTTGTTCACATTTTACATAAATGACCCTAACCCTTGTCGTTTGTTCTCCTAACCAACAACGTAAATATGTATATGTAAAGTGTGATACGTAAAATGGCTACCACAAAAAAGCTGTAAAAATACAAATATATTTTTGTGTCCTCTGAAGGGCGGGATGGGTTAAAACAAATTAAGTCATTCTCCTTGGTTGTTAGGATGCAACAGGCAACCTGGTCTCAGAAAAAGACGTATAATACTATACGATGTATGATAACTCATCCAATTCGTATGCTTTTGTACGACCGGGTAAGATGTTTGACGCTATACGTCCCCTAAATCGTACGATATTGTACAACCACTATTCTCTTCATAATGTAACCTAATATAATTAAATATACAACACTAAAGGGAGGAAACATGTTTCCATACCAAATCTTACAAATTGCCCTGAGACCAGGTTTACTAGGGATGGTAACGGCACAGAGGCACTTGAGGACCATTCACACTACATCAGATTGTTTTCAAATAGTTTTCCAACAGTGAGAGTAGAATAAATACTAAAAGCCAATGCGTGGTGGTGCATGTACTTTTTATTTACATATTTTTGAAAGTACTAACGTATTTAGATAGCCTGATGCCCGATCTGTTTTTGTCTTGCCGATTCCTATGGTCCTTGGCATAGGCAACAACAGGTGTTGGCTATACAGCACCAACAGATCTGGGACCAGGCTAGTAACTACGGCCAGGGAGGTGGTGTAACACTTCAAGACGAAGTCTTACCTCGAGCGGTTTTGGTGCAGGTGCGTCCGTTGCCATTGAGGGGCGGTGGGCAGCGCCCGCAGACATAGCCCGTGTAGGGTGGACGTCGGTCGATGCACTGGACCCCCAGGAAGCACGGTCGGCTGGCACACGTACCTGTCACATTGTTGTTGTTCCCTGCATGGGATGATAGCCCTAAGCCTGGAACACATAATCACTGTCATCATCCCCAGGACACGTACATATTTATCCAATTAATTCCCTTCCCCCTCGCCTTCACATGAACAGCGATGTTCACCATTTGTTTATGCTCAGTGGGATGCTGTAATCAGCTGTCAATGCCTCTGCATCGGCCACACCATGCTGTCTTCGTTTGCACATTTCGTGATTAGTCATAATTCAAATCAGTGCAGCCCCATAGATGTAAACAGCTCACAAATACCACTGACATACAGTTGCCTACCGGGGTGATATATTCAACACCGCCTGACAGATTTTATGTGGCAGAACTCGCAGTTAAATCCAAAGCTGCTACAGTTGCTAATTGCTCAAATGTCTTTGATTAAAATGCAAAGTCTGGGAAGACCAATTATATAAAGGTACTTTATAACTGAAATTAGGACTGTGGAGAAACTCTTAGTTGGCACTTTGTGTTTTGATGGCAGGAGGCTCATTACGGTGCTTCGGGATGAAAGTCTCGGAGTAATTGATTGATACACGATCAAGGTCAGAAACCCCTTGGAGCGAGCGAGAGAGAGATGTGTGTGTGTGAGACCCCGACTGTGTCCCCTGTCTTCACCTCCAGACCTGCCCTCACCCCCAATCCAACTGCATCATCTTCCCTCTACCCAGAGGCCTTCACTCCCCTCCTGGGCGCCCCTCTCACCCCCACCCACAAAGAAGAGTGATGAAAATGCCAATCGCCCTATTCGTCTTAAACGAAGCTATGTACTTCAGAACTGAAACTGCTGGTATCATTGGCACTTTTAGATGGATTCTGTCAAGTTTGACCCATAACTTCGTCCTTGTCCTTTGTTTCGCACCATGCACAGGCACCACATCAAACCACCACATCATCAAAAGTGTATTATGGCTCGACTCTGCTGTGTTACGTTGGTATTGCACGTTTCTCAGCATATCTCTATTCTGTGACGGATCTATGGAAGAGAGCAGACTGAGACCGAATGACTGTCATTGCAGTGCGGTTAGAAGCTTTGAAACGTGACACTGGCAACCCTTCTCTTTTTCCCATTTGCGTGTGCCGCACAGCGTTTCGTCTCCCTCTCAGTCTAATAAAGCATTCCATCTTCACGGTGACAAAATAGGAAAAAGAATGGACCATCTGTCTTTTATTAGGAAGTGATTTATCAGCGTTATGACTCCACATATTAAGGCTTATCGCCTGTGAATTGTGTCTCATTTTTTGACTAGGGCAGCAGAATCCACTCAGACAACGGGTGGTTTTATCGGAACGACGGGGTCGACGGGAGATGGCATATTTCGCTGTGTGCCTTTCAATCCCATCTCCAGCCCTTTAGTGTGATGATGATGACAGGCAATTTTGCAAGGCCGCTAACTGGGCTGGCTATAGCTGCCAATGCCAACGAGGTACTCAGTCGCGGAGCAATGTGACACCCCTGATGAACTATTATAGGAGCCCAGGTGTTAAACAGCCTTTTGTAGGCGATCTGAAGAGTATCAGCCAGGGGCTTTTGGGAAATACGGGGGTATGGTACACCGGTTTGTGTCAAGAACTGCAATGCTGCTGGATTGTTCACGCTCAACAGTTTCCCTGTGCGTGTCAAGAATGGTCCACCACCCCCAAAAAAAACGTCCAGAAAACTTGACAAATGTCGGAAGAATTGGAGTCGACATTGGCCAGCATCCCTGTGGAACGCTTTCGGCACCTTGTAGAGTCCATGTCCCGACGAATTGAGACTGTTCTGCGGGCAAAAGGGGAGGGGGGGTATGCAACTCAATATTAGGAAGGTGTTCCTAATGTTTGGTGTACTCAGGGTACTTGCCAGTTTTTTGTCCATTCTTCGACGGTGTATGTAGAGCTGGGGCCTTGACAGGTGCCCTGTTGGCCTCTGGAACTCCAGGCATGTTGGTTTGTGGGAGTCCAGGCTGATTGGTCGGTGGGATTCCAGGTCGGCCAGTGTCCATCCTGGGTGGATTGTGTTGGTCTGGTCTGTTGTTGGGTGAGGACTTAGAGGTGGTGGTGGTGGTAGGGACAGTGGTGGGTCCAATGCTGGGGACAATGGGGATTGACCGTACAGCTGCTGTTGTGTTAGAGACAGATGTGGACACATGGAGAGAGTAAGAGGTGGACTTCGTAACACCTCAGCGCTTTTATGATGCTGGGAGAGAGATAGATAGAGGACACTTCATGTTCAGAGCCAAATGTTTGTCTTATGCTGTCACACAACCAATACTGTTTTTATTAAAAACATTTCATAGAAACTTCTCACACTCTATTCAAGAATGTTGGTCCACAGTTTATCAGCTCTTTTTTTTTACAACACTTTTCATCTCACACCTACACCGCTAGAAATCACAGCTCCACAATAGATCTGCGAGCAGCAGATTTGTGTAAAAAAAGATGTTTTTAAAAAAGAAAGAAAAGCAGAGCAGGAGGAGAGAGAGAGAGAGAGACTGTGTGATTGATGATGGCAGAGTGGAGCGATGGCAAGTGAAATAAACCTGGCAGTGTAACTCCTGTCGAGGCAGCATGGCACTGTAATAAACAAAGCAGAGGACCACTCAGTCGAAACTCATCGCTCAGAGGCAGAAAAAGGATCAAGGAGAGAGAAAGACTAAGATGCTTGGGAAATAAAAGAGGGATGTTGGTGGAAACATGGCATGGCTTTTCGGTAGCAAAATGGTAACTAAGTGTATGTGTGTGTATGTGTGTGTGTGTGTTCCCCAGCTTCGCCCCTGCTCCACCTACCCCTGTTCTCCTTAGCCCTGTACCCCTCGCCCTGTTCCGCTTAGCCCAGAAACCCATTGCCCTGTTCCCCTTAGCCCGGTTCCCCTCGCCCCGTTCCCTTTAGCCCTGCTCCCCTTAGCCCTGCTCCCCTCGCCCTGTTCCCCTTAGCCCTGTTCCCCTTAGCCCTGTACCCCTCGTCCTGTTCCCCTGTTCCCCTTAGCCCAGAAACCCCTCGCCCTGTTCCCCTTAGCCCTGTTCCCCTCGCCCTGTTCCCCTTAGCCCTGCTCCCCTTAGCCCTGCTCCCCTCGCCCCTGCTCCCCTTAGCCCTGTTCCCCTTAGCCCTGTACCCCTCGTCCTGTTCCCTGTTCCCCTTAGCCCAGAAACCCCTCGCCCTGTTCCCCTTAGCCCTGTTCCCTCGCCCTGTTCCCCTTAGCCCTGCTCCCCTTAGCCCTGCTCCCCTCGCCCCTGCCCCCTTAGCCCTGTTCCCCTCGCCCTGCTCCCCTAGCCCTGTTCCCCTAGCCCTGTTCCCCTTAGCCTGTTCCCCTCGCCCTGTTCCCCTAGCCCTGTTCCCTTAGCCCTGGTCCCCTTAGCCCTGTTCCCCTTAGCCCTGTTCCCCTCGCCCTGCTCCCCTAGCCCTGTTCCCCTAGCCCTGTTCCCCTTAGCCCTGTTCCCCTCGCACTGTTCCCCTAGCCCTGTTCCCCTCGCCCTGCTCCCCTCGCCCTGCTCCCCTAGCCCTGCTCCCCTCGCCCTGTTCCCCTCGCCCTGTTCCCCTTAGCCCTGTTCCCCTTAGCCCTGTTCCCCTTAGCCCTGTACCCCTTGTCCTGTTCCCCTGTTCCCCTTAGCCCAGAAACCCCTCGCCCTGTTCCCCTCGCCCTGCTCCCCCTAGCACTGTTCCCCTCGCCCTGCTCCCCTAGCCCTGTTCCCCTAGCCCTGCTCCCCTAGCCCTGTTCCCCTAGCTCTGTTCCACTCGCCCTGTTCCACTCGCCCTGCTCCCCTAGCCCTGTTCCCCTAGCCCTGCTCCCCTAGCCCTGTTCCCCTAGCCCTGCTCCCCTAGCCCTGTTCCCCTAGCCCTGTTCCCCTAGCCCTGTTCCCCTAGCTCTGTTCCCCTAGCCCTGTTCCCCTAGCCCTGTTCCCCTAGCCCTGTTCCCCTCGCCCTGCGGCCAGGCGGTAGATCACTCTGTATTCAACCAGGCCCCACACCTCATCTCACCTTACATGACCTTGTCTCGCCTCAGCTCTGTGCTCCCTGCTCACCCAGGCCCCACACCTCATCTCACCTTACATTACCTTGCCTCGTCTCAGCTCTGTGGCCCAGGCGGTAGATCACTCTCCATGCTCCTTCCATGCTCTCCCCCCTCACCGCACCTAGCCCTGTTCCCCTCGCCCTGTTCCCCTCGCCCTGTTCCCCTCGCCCTGTTCCCCTCGCCCTGCTCCCCTCGCCCTGCTCCCCTTAGCCCTGCTCCCCTCGCCCTGTTCCCCTAGCCCTGTTCCCCTTAGCCCTGCTCCCCTCGCCCTGCTCCCCTAGCCCTGCTCCCATCGCCCTGTTCCCCTTAGCCCTGTTCCCCTTAGCCCTGTTCCCCTTAGCCCTGTACCCCTCGTCCTGTTCCCCTGTTCCCCTTAGCCCAGAAACCCCTCGCCCTGTTCCCCTTAGCCCTGTTCCCCTCGCCCTGTTCCCCTTAGCCCTGCTCCCCTTAGCCCTGCTCCCCTGCCCCTGCTCCCCTTAGCCCTGTTCCCCTCGCCCTGCTCCCCTAGCCCTGCTCCCCTCACCCTGCTCCCCTAGCCCTGCTCCCCTAGCCCTGCTCCCCTCGCCCTGCTCCCCTAGCCCTGCTCCCATCGCCCTGTTCCCCTTAGCCCTGTTCCCCTTAGCCCTGTACCCCTCGTCCTGTTCCCCTGTTCCCCTTAGCCCAGAAACCCCTTGCCCTGTTCCCCTTAGCCCCGTTCCCCTCGCCCTGTTCCCCTTAGCCCTGCTCCCCTTAGCCCTGCTCCCTCGCCCTGTTCCCCTTAGCCCTGTACCCCTCGTCCTGTTTCCCTGTTCCCCTTAGCCCAGAAACCCCTCGCCCTGTTCCCCTTAGCCCTGTTCCCCTCCGCCTGTTCCCCTTAGCCCTGCTCCCCTTAGCCCTTAGCCCTGCTCCCCTCGCCCCTGTTCCCCTCGCCCTGCTCCCCTAGCCCTGCTCCCCTAGCCCTGCTCCCCTAGTCCTGCTCCCCTCGCCCTGCCCCCTAGCCCTGTTCCCCTAGCCCTGTTCCCTCGCCCTGTTCCCCTCGCCCTGTTCCCCCGCCCTGTTCCCCCGCCCTGTTCCCCTCGCCCTGTTCCCCTCGCCCTGTTCCCCTAGCCCTGTTCCCCTCGCCCTGTTCCCCTCACCCTGTTCCCCTCGCCCTGCGGCCAGGCGGTAGATCACTCTGTATTCAACTAGGCCATGATCCTTCCATGCTCTCCCCCCTCAATTCTCCTCACCTCAGCTTTAGGCTCAGGCAGTACTGTTGATCCCTCTGTATTCAACCAGGCCCCACACCTCATCTCACCTTACATTACCTTGCCTCGCCTCGCCTCAGCTCTGTACTCCCTGCTCACCCAGGCCCCACACCTCACCTTACATTACCTTGCCTCGCCTCAGCTCTGTACTCCCTGCTCACCCAGGCCCCACACCTCACCTCACCTTACATTACCTTGCCTCGCCTCAGCTCTGTGCTCCCTGCTCACCCAGGCCCCACACCTCACCTCACCTTACATTACCTTGCCTCGTCTCAGCTCTGTGGCCCAGGCGGTAGATCACTCTCCATTCCACCAGGTCATGCTCCTCTTCCATCTCCCTGCTGCTAGCCAGGCCCCTTACCTCATCACTGCCTTCTGCCATGCTCCTTCCTCCCAGCCCTACTCTCTGCTCCCTCCTCTGCACCCTTCCAGGTTCCCACACTTCACCTCTAATGGCCTTTGTCAGTTAGCTGTCACACCTGAGGTGCTGCGGCAGCACTCTAAGCCCGGGGCCAGGTGTCAGGATACACTCTGCTCTGCTCTCCCTCAGGGAAGAAGTGCTTCACCAATTAACTCAGCTAAACACCCAAAAATAATATATGGAGGGGGTTTCTGGTTTCCATTGGACATGCATCCCTGTTGGTTATCATGTGAGCGGTTCAAAGTGCGGTGGCAATTATTATTCCCATTATTGTTGTGTGAGTAATGTTATCCAGATATGGGAATTGTGGAATGCTGAGCTGGAATGTCGTATTGTTTCCGTGTGTCACGTCAAAGATAACAGTGACGGTCTGGTCTTCCCACAGTTACCGGTCCATGCAGCTTTACGTTTCCATCCACTTCCATATTACAGGTGGGAGAAAGTTGCAAGTACCTCTGGAACGTCTTTGTAACATGTCTTATATTCATATCAAATCAATCCCTTTTCCACATTGACAAACAAGGCCCACAGTCTGTTTATATGGGAGTGAATTGGCTAACTGATACAGTAGTGTGGTAGCACTAGTGATTTGATTGGCCATGCCTACCTGTTGATGTAAAAAGTGTTGATAAATACATTTGATTGATTGACCATGCCTACTTGTGCAGGTGGTCCCATCTCTCAGCATGCCGTGGGGACAGCCTCCACACCTGTAGGAGCCGAAGCTGTTGAAGCACTGGACTCCAGGCAAGCAGGGGGTCCTCTCACACTCATTCACATCTTCCTGACAGGTAGCGCCTACACAGAGTCCCAGAGACGGACAGACATTATTACAACAGACAACACAAAGCCAGACAGCCAAAGTCCATTACTACAACAGGTAGCCCTTATACCCACAAAGACAGACAGCCAAAGTCCATTACTACAACAGGTAGCCCTTATACCTACAAAGACAGAACGACAAGGTCCATTACTACAACAGGTAGCCCTTATAACCACAAAGACAGAACGACAAGCTCACAGACAAAAAGACACAAAAAGCCAAGGTCTGAGTCAAGCTCACAGACATAGAGACATAGAGCCAAGGAAGCCCAATACAACAACAGAGAGTTCATGTATTTTCAGCCGGTGACGTGCGGTCAGGGCAGGCACAATGAATGAAAGAAGAACTGCAATGAAAAATAAATAAACATACATTTTTATCAATAATAATTTTTGTCGTCATTCATTTTTCTTCTGCATGATAAAATCCATTTCTGAACACGCGCTTTCCGAACTTGCGGTGATCTGCTACAAAAGACACAAGTAGGCCAAACTCCAAACTCAAAGCAAGGCACTTATGGGAGTTATGGGACAGGCAGGGGGACAGCCAGCTCCCGGCTGTGGACGTCACACGTCATCTGCCAGTTACGTTCGTTTTACAGCGAGATAAAGTAAGCTGATCGGCATGGCTAACATATTGCATCTGAAACCGTTTTCAAAGTTGAATCTTCTAGCGAAACAGCGGGTGATAAAAGGGATCGACGACCAACACAGAAAACAACACAATAACTTCAATATGAGTGGCATCAACGGAAAGACTGACTCTGTGGCTGCGCTGCTAACAGCCGACTCGACTACTTCCCCTGCCTGCTTCTTCACCAGCGACAGCGTGTAGACGAGAGCCGGGTTACGGCGACTTGAACAACTTGCACATAGCACTCAACAAGCATGAGAAGTCTAAGTCTCATATCCAAAGCCAGGTAGTTCTTCAAACATGTGGCAATGAATGAACACCGGAGATGTTCAGGGTGCACAGAAAGAGAACCGAGAGATTTCGAAAGACCTGCTTAAACAATGCTACGTCACGCTACCTCGGTGGGAGTGGGCATTCCGTGCCGACGATGAGAGCGCCAGCTCATCAAACAGGCCCAGGGGCCCCTATGTGGAACTATTAAACAGTTAGCAACCCATGTAGAGACTGACAAATTGTTCGTTTTTTTACTCATATGATGGAATTTTCTATGTAAAATTGCTTCTTCCGTGTTCTGCAGAACAAAGTGATGGATATTGGCATATGCTTTATCAGTATCAGAATCACAACGAAAGCACTGGAAGGGCAGCGACAAGACTTTGATCGTTTCTATGACCTGTGAACTGGGCCTGGAGGTATGCGAAAACTCAACAGTCGATCAGAGTAGAGAGGGGGCTAATCTACTATAACATAATGGACAATATCAATGTACAGACAAGAGCTTGTCTAACCTACGGGATACAAACCCAGTTCCCCCACGGGTGCCACCAACGTCTTAAGACCATTGCCATCATCAGACCGACTTTTAAAACCGAGGGCCAACTGGGACGAGTGTTACAGTTCAGTCACTGATGACTTAACCCAGAAGTACAGACGGATGGACTTTGTTTACGCGTGCAAGTGTTTATTTACAGTAGTGCCGTCTACTATTATTACATTGCGTGTCTATTGTGTGAGGACAGAATATCTCTCTCAAATCGGTAGTGCTGACTACCATGTTGCGTTTGCAGGCGCTGTCACAAGTAGGCCTTTTCGCTGGCATTTGGGTTGCTGTCCGTGGTGCTGAAAGTCGCCTGTTTGTGCAGGGCAGTAGTTGAGAGGGGCACAACCTATTAGGGCCTGTGAGGGCGTGTGTCCAAGGGTTAAGCCGCCTACCTGATGCTGTTTGATGGATGGTTGTGGTTGTTTGATGGTTATCTTTGTGATCGTGTCATACCGATAAACACCGTAGCAATAATCCACTTTATGAGTGAGTGAGTGAGTGAGTGAGTGAGTGAGTGACAGGGACCAGGGGGGGGCCTCAATAGAAAGTGCCTGCACGCCGTCAGACCTCAACGCACGTCACTGTTTTCAGCTCTTAGCTACTCCCGACGCCCACTTCACCTCACCCCTGACCTTTCAACACTTACTAGTTACACACACAGCCTAGAGGGAGTGATCAGGATGCTTGGAACTAGCCTGCAGCTGTTTGTTAACCCACGACAGCACAGCTGCTAGTGGTGAACGGGGAGGGGGTAAAATATATCAGATCTCTGACAGTGTCAATACACAGTTCTGGGTTTCTCTGCCTTTGTGTGTGTGCACCTGCGTGTGTGTTCCTGTAGCCTTTACCTCTCAGGCCTGCAGGGCATTCACAGAGGAAGCCATCAACGGTATCAACACACCCCCCGGCACCGCATGGAGCCGAAAGACACGCGTCAAAGTCCTCCTGACACAGGACCCCTCCTATCCCCTGGGGACACGCACACAGGTATTCTCCGCTGCCCGCCGGGAAGGCCACGTTGGTCACGCACGTCCCGCCGTTCAAACACCCACAAGGTTTCACAGCCACCTGAAGAGAAGAGACAGACGGAAGGACAGACAAACAGCTGTTGCCTACATAGCTTTCAACATAGCCAATTAAATGGCATCATACTCAGCCTGTTATAGGAACAGAATAGCTTCATATGGTCTCCTTAATCACAGCGTATGGCTATTTTCACTTTCCCTAGATCCTCAAGTCTTCTCACTGCTAATAAAGAGATGAATACCCACTCTGACTCTACAATACCCTCAGACAGGAAACCACCATCTGCTTCCAGCTCTCTTATGATCACGGAAAGAGATCCTCGTATTACTGTTTTATACCATGGGAGTTGAGGGTGATTATCAGCATCATATCAATGACTTCTTTATTGCTGTCCGTGCCAAGCCAGACCTGGGCTCACAGGCTAAGGTGCAGATACTGCAGCTGTCTCACAGCTCTGGGGTAAACGGTTTTATAACCACATGACCAACTATGGGCATGAACCTGGGAATGACAAAACCCTGGGTTTTCAACTTGTTGTCACACGCATCCCATGGTAACCAGTGTCCTCTCCAGCTCTAAGCAGACGGACGTCACGTCAACAGAGGATAAGCACGTACGGAGGAGCTATGGTGTGGAGAGAAACACATCCGTGATGAATGCATGTGTTGACTGAGGTCTGTTTTCAGGCTTTGGGGGCTAAACGGTGGTGCACCACCCACCAAGGGAGGGAGGGAATGAGGGAGGTAGGAATAAACTGTTTACAAGTCACTCCCTCCCCCTTTTCTCACCTCGACGGTGTAGCTGCTCTGGGCATTGCACTCGTCGGACAGCGTGAACTCGAAGCTCTGCCGAGACTTCCCCTGTGTCTCCACTGGATGGACTTTCCAGATGAGGAGGCCGGCGGGGGAGAGGCTGGCGTCGGGAGGGCCCTGCTCCAGGAGGAAGAGGAGCGCCGAGCCCTCGGGGTCCGCCGCCGTGAACTGGAACACAAAGTTCTCCCCCGCGAAGGTGCTGAGGCCCCCCTGAGGCTGGTGCAGGATGGGGGGCTGGTTGACTGTGGGTAGGGGAGAGAGAGAGAGAGAGAGAGAGAGGTACAGACAAAAGATAAAACAGTCAAAAGTATTCTCTTTTTATCCACTGTGGTTGACAGACGGTATTCATTATTGTACTCCAGCTGTTTGAGAGGTTAGTTCCGAGCACACAGGGAAATTGAGGGGGAACTGGTGTACTGTAGTCTACTACAGAGAGCATCACTGACACTGTGAAGCCCCAAAGGGGTGTCACAACATGTTAGTGTCCGGGGTGGGATGGAGGGATGGAGGAAGGGAGGGAAGGAGGAAGGGAGAGAGAGAGGATTGGGGATGGCGGGAGGGAGAGGAGAGGAAGAGGGAGGGGGTGAAGGGTGAGAGGGAGGGGTACAGTCTCTCTACAGGGACACAGAGACATGTGAAGACAGGCTCCTCTGTTGCAGAGTGCATTTAGACAGGTCCTGACAGGTAAAGAAACAGAGCCCCTGCAGATGGCCTGCTCTCCTTTGATCTGACACTGGGACAGAGACTGATGACACAGCTAATGGGACCAGACATCTTCCTCAGAGCTGAGACCTAATGACATAGACAGTAACACAGGGACAGGCTGCTTCAGAAACACACAGCCCCCGAGAAGAGAGGAAGGCAGGGCCTGTTCGAGGCCTACTAAGAGACTATTTTCTCATGTGTGTGTGTGTGTGTGTGTGTGTGTGTGCCTGTGCATGGGTGTGTTTGCAAGTATAAATCCAACAATTTAACCTTCAAAGGGAAATCTGTTCAAAGCCCATAAATGAAACTTCCTGACCTCTAACTCAACTAAAAGAGAATCATGTCATCTGAGTCATAAAAGTCATAAAACTCCAAAGTTCTCCACTCCATCAAATGTACCCTGTGCCAATCATGATCAATCTTGTCTGACGGTCTATTATTAATCCCTATTAGACGGTGTTAATGAAGTGAACCATGCAGCGCAAAGATATAGGAAGCATCTGTAGCCCTGGGCGGGTGGGTGTGTTGCAGGCCGGCAGGCAGACTGTAAATATACCTGAGGAGGGGTAGAAAGAGGGGGGGTGAGAGAGAGGGAAGGAAGGAGAGAAAAGGGAGAGAGAGAAGAAAGGAGAGAAAATGGAGAAAGAGAGAGATTGTCTCTCCTCTCTATACCAGTGTGACAGACCCCCTCCAAGTGAAAATGAATGACCGTGATCAAGAGCACCGCTATCTATCGTTTCCTTCTATCATTCCTCAAGACGGTCACCTACCACTTTAGTCTTTGCCGAGAATTTGAATTGCATTTCTTTGATCCTTCGCGTCCTCTCTCCTCGCCTCCTTCTCAAAACCCATTGGATGAGATCAAAGGGGAGGGAGATCTGACCTTCTCATCGAATGGTTTTTGAAAAGGAGGAGAGAGGACGCAATGAATCAAGGATATGCAATTGATATTCTCCGATTGACAACATGTTGATCCTTTTTCAAACCTTACATGCCGATCACGGTCACCATAGCTGTTTGCAGTCTGTTGTATCAGTGTGTAGTTTGAGACTTTTCAAGCATATTTTGTTCCACAATATTCAGCAGTAATTTCCATTTGACGGATTTGATTTACCTTCATTTACGGACCATGTGAATTTGGATGTGTTTGGATTACAGAGGAGGCAGGGGCTGGCAGGATTGGAGTCTCCTTTAGCAAAACACATTCCATCTATATTGCATGTCCTCTCCTGACAGAGAGAGACAGAGAGAGACAGAGACAGAGACAGAGACAGAGAGAGAGAGAGACAGAGAGAGACAGAGAGAGACAGAGAGAGACAGAGACAGAGACAGAGAGAGAGAGAGGGTGACAGAAAGACAGGAAGGAAGGAAGGAAGGAAGGAAGGAAGGAAGGAAGGAAGGAAGGAAGGAAGGAAGGAAGGAAGGAAGGAAGGAAGGAAGGAAGGAAGGAAGGAAGACATTCACTGTTACTACATTTACTGAGATGATACATAGGAATAAAAAGGTTCAAGGAAGAGTGTGTGAGAGATGAACTTGTACAAATTTATGAAGCAACAATTTTTTGATAAAGTGTCATGCAATATGATCTTCTCAATGTTTAGCACTAGGACATGTCTGAGCCTCCCTCTGGAGACCATAGAAGAAAATCACAGCAGGAAATGAACAGAAAACAAACACTAACAAATCCATATCTTCCAAAATGTAACTCAATTTGATTAAAACATAATTGGCAGGAGCAGCTACAGTAGTCCCCTGTGTGTGTGTGTGTGTGTGTTTGTGCTTGCGTTCCAATGTGTGTGTGTGTCTGTGTGTGTGTGTGTGTGGGGGGTGCGTGGTGTGTGTGTGTGTGTGTGTGTGTGTGCGTACTGTATGGTGTGTGGGGAGGACATTCATAACATCTGTGGTGTAGAACAAACATCCTTGGACGTAGGGAGCTCTGAAAGTGATGTTGTGAGTGTCTGTTTTAGTCATCCTAGAGACAACCGGTATTCCAGAGCCTGGTTTCCACTGTACAGTAAACCCAAGAGTAAAGATGTACAACAACACTTCACTAAACATATTGCACAGCATGTTCAACAACAGCTACCCTGCAGACATTACGAGACAGCCTGGTTTTCACTTCTTCTCGTTATACGAATAGCTTACGCCTTTCTCAGTGGTGAAGAGTTGTCCTAATACTGCATGGTTCTTGAGGAGATACACTGCGTCTTTTAGGGGAAATATGAATGTGTGTGTGTGTGTGGTCGTGCATGCATGTGTGCGCGGGTTTGTGTGGTGTATAGTAGTTACCTTTAACTTACAGAGTCCGGAGTGGGTTGGTTCACACACCTGGCACACACCATCGTAGATTGTTAGCAACTTAGGCTCACTGTACTGAGAGCCGTCATTGGTCACCTGAGACAGGAAGGAACAACACTGTAACCAAACAATACTCAACACACTCTAGTGCTAACCAGTTTCAGACATTCATATCAATTAGGAGGGCTTCCGTGTCTTGAGCTTGGTATGGATGGACAAATGGTTTGGTGGTTTAGCTAAGTAAATTATTTACGATGATTACAGAAGGTTGAAGCTCACATACTGTAAAAAAAACAAAAAACAACAACATAAAAACAATTTGATATAGGATTTGAAATTCATGCTTATGCACACTTAGACATTTTCACAGCATCCAATACAAATGTACCTCACACTCCTATGGGATGGGTGACTCAAGCTCCCCTAAACCTTGTAGATTAATGGCAGAGCCAGGGCTAAGGTAGGTAATATTGGGCTCATCTTCTAAGCCCACTTACCCAGGCTCACATAATCCACTTCAGCAGACAGACCTGACTTTGGGCTAACCTTGGGGGTGAGGAGAGAGGCCCCACGGCTCTGTCTCCTACATTGAGATTTATGCTAATGTCTTCTAATACGGCAGTAAACAAACAGCGATCCCAAACCACTCAGGGACATGCTGGAACATGATATATAGGCTATAGAGCAGGCAAGGAGAAGGTCAGGAATAGGGCAAAGCAGAAGACTTCAAGTTGACTTTAAAAACAAGTGAGCCATAATCACAGTTTCTTGCAAGGAAACGAGGTGACTTTCCATGCGCTTTAGTAAAATGAACGACGCAACGAATGAACTTGATTGATATAACTATATAATACTGTAAATAACTTTACCTTGACTTCCCAGCGAGCATAGGGTTTGTCATCCACCATAAAGTCGACAGAGTTGAGAGTCATCATGCTGTTCAGCGAGGGGACAGAACAGTCTAAAGCCTTGGAGCTCAGGAAGGTAGCTCTGGTCCTCTGCTTCTCTCGTGGAACCCGCTCACCATTCAGGTACTAGAGGAGATAGATCGATAGATCGATAGGTCACCATCAGAGCATGTGAATATTGTGTGTCTAATGTGTAATTACAACGTTGATCATGGCTGAACCCCAGTCCTGCAGAGCAGTAGTTTGTTAAGACCTACACAATATCACAGCTTAATTGTGAAATAGACACAAATGACTTATTCGAAATTCGTGACAGGCACATGAAAAAAAAAGAGTATTGCACAATTTTCATCACAACGCATTTTGTGTGTATTACATGATTTTCTTTCTTCATAACGCATTGGTGTACATTACACAAATTCAATTTTTTTGTGGCTAATGTTAGGTAGTCTAGCTAGGTGGCTAATGTTAGCTAGGCTAGGGGTTAGGGGTTTAGGGGTTTAGGTTAGTTAGCATGCTAGCTAAGTAGTTAACAGGTTCAATTTAGGAGTTAGGATAAAGGGTTCAGGTTAGGGGAAGGGTTAGCTAACATGCTAAGTAATTGAAAAGTAGCTAGAAAGTAGTAAGTAGTTGCAAAGTAGCTAATTAGCAAAAATGGTAAAGTTATCCGTGATCAGATTTGAACACACAACCTTTGGGTTGAAAGACGTTCACGTTACATGCCAACCCATCCTCCCTGACCAACCTCCCTCCTATCATTTCTGTCTTAAGTAACCCACTGTCCTCATCTGTGATTGAAATGCACTCTATACAAAACCGTAAACTGCACGCACAAAAATATACAGTCCAATAAGCAATGTATGTCTATTTCACAATAATCTGTGATACTGGGTTGGTTAGACAGACCCATTCTCCCACCACCTTCTGCCTATTCACATAGCTGACGTTGGAGTCCTGTTGTAAAACTAGCAGTTTACCAGTCTGTCTGAGGGATGATTATGAGGCCTACTGAAATGAGCCCCCCTCCTATGATAGAAAAAGGGAATCTAGAGCACCATAGTTTTGCTGAACTCTTTCAATGAAAAAATACTGATTTGGAGAGATTTCAGCATCCTGTCTTCTTTTTCTGTGTTCCCCACTCTGTTGAATGCAGCAACACTTTGGAGGTATGTCCTTGTATGACCGTGACGATTGTCTGAGGTATTTCTCTCACCATCAGTCGTGTGAGGTGGCAGCCCAGGTTGGGAGAGTCGATGAAGCCGAGGCCGAAGACCCGGACGCTGCGACAGTCGAACGCTCTGATGTCACACAGACCACTGTTCTCCAGGTCTGTCAACTCCACGGGCTGACCTGAGGAGAGAGGAGAAAGGGATGAGAGGGGAGAGGAGAAGAGAGATAGATCATCAGAGTTGAGGAAAGACGGAATGGAATATGTGTAAGTGAGGAAGCGCCAAAACAGAAAGACTCAATATGCAAGTCTAGTGCAATTACAAGCCCACTCGCTAACAAACCAAAATGGAAGATTCACCAATTCAAGGGCACTCATGTATACATTACGTATGATGTGACAAAATGGCACGTTGTCCATGACTACAACACAGTTAGTACATTTGCAGAGACCGTCGCAATAAAAACATCACCAGCCAGACACAAAGTCGTAGAATTGGGAGGTCGTGTTCAAGTACATTGTCATGAAGCAGCAAGCTGTTTTATAATACCTGCCAGAATGAGTTTAACAAAGAGTCCCTTTGACTCTGTCTGCATAAAGTACAGTACTAGTATGTCTGCCTCCTTTGATTCTAGTTTGATTCTACTTTCTACAGAAAACAAGGTCCTAAGTGATATTAAACTCTTGAAGTCGATGGCATTTGCTTGAATAAGAATGACAACAAACAATCAACACAAAAGAGGAAACAATTCCCCTTCAATGTCCCCTCCTCCCCCTGTGCTCTGGCCCAGGGGGAGACTTGATGCTCGCCTGTGATCAGTTGAGCTATTAGCTGGATTTATTGGCGCGCCCTGCCATATTCCCCTAGGACCCTGATCCCAGATCAGCTACTATAAATCACACAACACACAGAGAGAGGTCCACTACCTGGTGATAAACAGCATCCTACTATCTCCCATCTCTCAATCAGGATCTATGTTCACGAAGCATACCAAAATAGGAGTACTGATCTCGGGTCAGTTTTGTCTTTTGCATTATAATTATATGGACCTTTGTGGATGTGGATTAGGATTACTCACTGTATCCAATATTAAAAATAACTTGAGACTGCAGTAGTCTAATGTTGCAGACTTAACAACAAAATGACCAATAAGCTGGTGAAATCCAATTTTAAGATAAGATGTTTTGATTCAAATTATGCCCAATCTCTGAGCAGTTTGCAAGTGAATACTCACTGATAGCCAGGCTGCAGTCGTAGAAGCTGTGGCCAGGATAGCATTGACAACCCCACTCAGTGCACTGGCCGTTCCCGTTGCAGAAGTTGGGGCAGCGCAGTGCGGTGAGTACCGTCCCAATGATCCCCTCAACCCCCTCCAGCCCAGCCCTGGACTCCCCCAGCTCCAGGACCCTCTGGGTCCGGTTCTCCAATAGCCTCCTCTCACACTCGTTCTCCAGGTAGTGCACCAGAGCCTCCTCCCAGGCCAGGTCATCCTACAACATCAAGATCAGTAAGTTCAAGTTGAACTGCACTCACATTGCAGTCAATATGGAAACTGAAATCCATGAGCATACTGTACAATTGGCTTAACAAAAGGGCAGACAAGACCTATACTAACAAGTTACAAAATCAACAACGGTAGTGTCCAAAATGACACAAGATTTCCTCGCCCTTATGGGCTCTGGTCAAAAGTAGTGAACTATATAAGGAATAGAAGGTCATTTCAGACACAGACACAAACAGAAATACCTTGAGCTGCAGATCCAGGATGCACAGGTCCACTGCCTCATCCAGCCTCCGGCCTAGCAGCCCTCTACACACTGTTCCCACCGTGGAGTTCCCCAGGGCTAGCTGGCACACCTCCAGGGCCTTGACCGAGGTAAGCCCACTCGGGGTGGGCCACACAGGCTGAGCCACTGGTCGCTCTGCAGACAGGTGGTGGTCCTCAGGGAAGAAATAGGCTAAGCTCTCCAGGTCCGCTTGGCTCAGGGACTGAGAGGTGAAGATGGGCTGGAACTCGTACAGCGCCTGATAATGACGAGTAATAAGAGCAATAATGACAATAACAACAACAAAGGGCCATTCAAATAAACTCAAGGACAAAATAGAAGAAAATAATTCAAAGGATGAGCACCTGTCTCTTTGTCTTGGGCCTGTTGTCGTCTACGGCAACCAGGAAGTCTCTTCTGAGCTCCCTGTCAACCTCTCTCTCACTCTTATCACCGTGGTCCCCAAACCCACCATAGTCCACCATCTGGGAACTCGGCTGTTTGTGTATCTCCATAGGCAGAGCTGGGCCGTTCAGGATGGACACTCCCTGGTGGTCACTTTGTTCTGGCTCAGAGCTACTAATGTACTCAGTGGTAGTGTCCACCCAGGGGAAGACAGAGGTGTAATCCACGTTGTCATGAGACTGGCACTGGGCCTGGTGCTGGGGTGACGAGGGGTTAAAGTTGTAGTGGCTATCGCCAGTGTGGCCCGTGGTGAAATGCAGAGACATGCTGTAGCCCTCCTGACACCGACAGAAAGGCCGTAGTTCCTCCACCTCCATTACAGGGGGCATGGTGTCAAATAAGCTCTCCCCCGCGGCTAGCCTGACACGAAGAAGAAACAGAGGGATATGGATCAGACAACGAGCTATCTCATCAGACTCTGAATTAGAGTAAGCCTTGGGGATAACACAGGATTTGATAAAGGATTTCTTTTCTCATGCCAGCTAAAATAGAAAAGGTAACCCAAGGTTATTACGGAACAACAATTCACTTACAAACTAAATGACAAAAAAGGAAAGGGGTGGGGGATTGTACACTGAACAGTTACTAGCTCAGGGGACCACTCTCAGATCTATATAGAATCATTAATAGTTACCTCCATTCCTCCACAAAGCGTTCTTGTTCAGTGCTCCCATAGGTGGTCCCATCAGGTCCATGGAAGTCGTTGTGACCGTTCCGGTCGAACGTCCCACAGAGTCCTGTGGTACTGCTGTAGTCCACACTGGGAGCTCTGATTGACAGGCTCATCCCCCAATCACTGATGTCCGCCCTTACAAAGGCCCCAGATGGAAAGATCAACTACAAAAGGAATAAGAAGGGATAAAAACGTCTGCTAAATGGCATATATTATTATATATTATAAAAGTAAGAGTTCACTTTTATTACACCCAGACGCCAATTCTAACAGATCTTAATGCAAACTGCATATTATAGAAAGAGTTCACTCATTGTTTTCCTGTGTGGATCAGTGTAGTACATACTGGGACTCATCAAAACAACAACATCAAACTCCAAATCTTTCTATCTGGTGAACTAGTGTTGGACATTACATTACATCAATCGTACAGTGTTGCAGATTGCCGCGAGCAGAAATGTGTTTTCCCATGACTTGTAAAAGTCGTTTCATTCAATATTGGGCTCATTGGGCTCACAAACTCACACATCCCCTAAACCTGTCTAGACAGTGAGGGAGGAAACAGCCCATAAAAGTGGTTTTAATGACTTTAGTAAAAAAGCATGAGCTGACGCATAAACAAAAATGCTTGAGAATTTCTTTTACAAAAAGATAGAAAGTCGCCTCCTGGGTGGCGCAATGGTCTAGGTCACTGCATCGCAGCGCCAGCTGTGCCACCAGAGACCCTGGGTTCGCGCCCAGGCTCTGTCGCAGCCGGCTGCGACCGGGAGGTCCGTGGGGCGACGCAGAATTGGCCTAGCGTCGTCCGGGTTAGGGAGGTTTTGGCCGGTAGAGATATCCTTGTCTCATCGCACACCAGCGACTCCTGTGGCGGGCCGGGCGCAGTGCGCGCCAACCAAGGTCGCCAGGTGCACAGTGTTTCCTCTGACACATTGGTGCGGCTGGCTTCCGGGTTGGATGCGCGCTGTGTTAAGAAGCAGTGCGGCTTGGTTGGGTTGTGTATCGGAGGACGCATGGCTTTTGACCTTCGTCTCTCCCGAGCCCGTACGGGAGTTGTAGCGATGAGACAAGACAGTAAATACTAACAATTGGATACCACGAAAAGGGAAGAAAAAGAAAGTCGCACAAGCAATATATTCTCCCAACAATTTAATGGGTAAACCTACTTGGTAAAAGTAATCCCGTTAAATGAACCAATACCTACTGTAATTTTCTTCCCCTGGTGAGATTCATGGATCTTGATCCGATACTGACTGGAGCCTCTGTTATATCCTCCCAGGTTCTTCAGAGAGAGCTGGGGCCTGGTCTCCTGAAGCTGACCATTACACATGTCCAGCATGACCACCTTAAAGGACCACAAAATAAAAGAAGTAATTGACTGTATTGTGTTATCCTTATAGTTCTCTACTGTATTTACAAGCTGTATATACTGTATATATACATTTCTTTAACCATAAAAGCGGCAACATATTTTTTAGCTTAAAAGCGCCAATTGTGGTGTCTTTTTTTTTTACCCCAAATTGGTAATGATTGCAAAGAGACACTGTCTGTCAGCAAGTATCGCTTTTTGTTTTATTAACCGATGAAACACAAGTAAACAGTTTAAATTCCCCAAAATAAGCATATATATAAAAAAAAGTCATACATTTACAATCAAAATGTGATATTTCAAAATATAAGTTTTGAATGTTTTCCATGTTTTAAGAGATACTTTGATCAATTTTATTCATAGCCACTTGCTATGAACATTTGTCTGTTAGTCATTCAAAGTGTTTCTGTGGTACTCAGAGGCTGACAAATTGGCGATTGAGCCACCAAAATGGGTGATATGGGCGCCATCAGACTTTTAGCTCTAACTCTGGAATGCTATGGGTTATCAACTCAGTTCAATTTGCATATCAAAGATGAGACTCTCCAATTGGTATCGAGATATTGAATGAAAGCGCATTTATGTTTTTTTTTTATACTGGCTGCCACACCCTCCCGGGGTCCAAATCTGGGGTGGCTCCATAGCAAATCAAATCAAATTTTATTAGTCACATGCGCAGAATACAAAGTAGACCTTACAGTGAAATGCTTACTTACGAGCCTCTAACGAACAGTGCAGTTTCAAAAAATACGGACAAAAAAAAGATACAAGTAAGACGTAATTAAAGCAGTAACAAATAACTATATATATATAGGGGGGATGCCGGTACAGAGTCAATGTGCGGGGGCACCGGTTAGTTGAGGTAGTATGTACATGTACAGTAGGTAGAGTTAATTAAAGTGACTACGCATAGATGACAACAGAGATTGGCAGTGGTGTGGAGATGGGAGGGGGAGGGGGAGGGGCAATGCAAATAGTCTGGGTAGCCATTTGACTAGATGTTCAGGAGTCTTATGGCTTGGGGGTAGAAGCTGTTAAGAAGCCTTTTGGACCTAGACTTGGCGCTCCAGTACTGCTTGATGTGTGGTAGCAGAGAGAACAGTCCATAACTAGAGTGGCTGGAGTCTTTGACACATTTTAGGGCCTTCCTCTGACACCACCTAGTAGAGATGTCCTAGATGGCAGGAAGCTTGGCCCCAGTGATGCACTGGGCCATTCGCTCTAACCGCTGTAGTGCCTTGCGGTCGGAGGCTGAGCAGTTGCCATACCAGGCAGTGATGCAACCATGCTCTCGATGGTGCAGCTGTAGAACCTTTTGAGGATCTGAGGACCCATGCCAGATCTTTTCAGTCTCCTGCGGGGGAATAGGTTTTGTCCAGCCCGCTTCACAGCTGTCATGGTGTGCTTGGACCATGTTAGTTTGACACCAAGGAACGTGAAGCTCTCAACCTGCTCCACTGCAGCCCCGTCGATGAGAATGAGAATATCTATATCTGTTCAGGGTACATACATCTACCTCTGTGCCAAATTTGGTGCTTTTGTCACAAAGTTTCCTCTTGAGACATTTAAAGCTTAGCCACGCACCACTAGTATAGAAAAGAGTGATTTACGTTTCATTCCTCCATTTGACCTCCATTTGACGACTTCTAGGGTTAATTTTCAAATCAATTAAATTAATCTATGAATCATTCATTCAATCAATAAATGATTTCCTCAAACCATCTTGCCTGATCAATGTGTAAATGGGCGTGTTAAACTATAGTGCTTTGTGTTTTATGTTGTAAATGTGTCTTTGTATTCAACTTCTCGTGCTGCCGTTTTTGGCCAGGTCTCTCTTGTAAAATAGATATTTAATCTCAATGAGACAAACTTGGTCAAATAAAAGGTACAAAAATAACAATTGAATGAATCAACCTCGTTTCCCTCCCTGGCCGCCACTCCACAGTTGCAGGACACAGCGTAATGGCGGCTGCCACAGTCCCACTGACGAGCCTGGACCTCGAACGCTCGGTGGAGGCTCTTGTAGAGGAGGAAGGTACCCGTCTGTTGGTTCTCATAGCGTCTGGTGGGGAGAAACAGGTCTTAAAACAGGGGTGATAAATTGGACTGATATCATAGCTGTGATGTTCTTACTTGAAAATACCAAAACAACATATATGTATTGGGCATCTTGCTCGTGAAAATGTCTGTGGCAATTTGTTAGAATTGAACATGTGCATCAAATAAGTTCAACTTAAAGTTATTTTACTGGCAAGTTCAAATAAATGGTAAGACCTAGTTTCCAATAATTATCATCGAAAAAAAAAACACCTTTCAATCTAATCAAGCAAAAAGGGTATTTTGATTATGGGATCTAGAGATTGCATAAGCACGATGAAGGTGAAGCAATTATTTAAAAATAATTAGGATTTAAAATGTTCTATCTATTTAGAAGGTTATGGACTGGTCCCCTTTGGACCTGTTCAGTCTGAAAAACATTTTAAACATATTTATCTCTGATTAGTGGGTGTTTTTTGCAATGTTTTCAAGTACCAGCTTTGAGAGTATAGTTAATAATAATAATTACAGGAAAGAACTTAATCAGTTAGCAGGAGGTGGAGTGGTGATTTAAATAGCTCTTCTTGATCATTAAAATCGGCCAAAACAAGGTAATGTGGGGGAAAATGCATAGTAAATGAGAACAATTTTGAAACACACTGTATTTCAATGTACAAGAAGGTCTATTGGGTCTAGTCTCCAAGTCTGTATGTAACACACGAATATATAATAATAATATATGCCATTTAGCAGATGCTTTTATCCAAAGTGACATAAATCGTAAATCTAAAGTGATTTACATAATGGGTGGTCCTGGGAATCTAACAAGCGACATGCTCTACCAACTGAGCAACAGAGGACACAGCATGCTAACCACCAATGCCCCAGTTACCTACCTGCCATCCAACGTAATGATGTGTGGATCAGTCAGAGAGTAGCAGCTTGCAGTGGGAACATCTTGAACTGTGACCTACAGAGGTATGAGGAACAAAGCTTGGCGTGACCCACTCTGGTCGTGCTGATTAAAGTGTCTGCAACAGCACAGGGCTTTCGTGAGCATGTGCGTGTGCGTTAGTGTCTGAAAAACAGGCCGAAATGCTTTCATGTCTCACTGGCTTAAAACACTAAACACAGATGTGGCTAGCCTGACTGCATGACTGAATGATGACAAAACAAAGGGGAAGTCGAGCGGTTTAGGAGGACACAACGGGTTTTGCTACATGAGTAATGCTAAGACTTAGTTTAAAGGAAAGAGTGGAAGCCCACGTAGAAAAGCAGTGTGAGTGATTTGTCGTTGGTTCATAACAGTCTTCTCTTTAACCATGTAAACACTGTGGTGCTATGTCATGCAGACATTTACTGCAGTTCTGTTAGTGTTATAAGCAGCTGTTCTGAGGCTTACAGCTACATTATCTCTCTCTCTCGGACCTTGAGTGGAGTGGGCTATAGCCCATCCGGAGGCAGGGTTTGCAGAAAAAAAAAGTGAATTAGAATATTCCAAAGTTCTAATTCCATTGTAGTGTTGTAATGTGTTCTAATTATATTTCTATGGGTCTCCCGGTCGGACCTTGAGAGGTGTGGGGCTGTAACCCCTCCAGAGGCGCGGTGCGTCAGAGCGTGGCGTGGCGCTGAGTAGGCTGGGGCGGTTGCCGTCGCGGGTGAAGTCTGTGACGGCGGTGAGGGTGAGGCTGGCCCAGGCACACCCCTGTCTCCGGCTGCAGGCTGCAGTAGGCTGCAGCTCCACCTGGCAGGTAGACAGGGCCATGTTGGGGGCCTCCACGCTGGGATCCAGGCTGTCTGGGAGGGCAACAGGACACATAACAGTGTCTGGTTAGTAAATACCCCCACAGAGCTGCAAGACAGATAGCCTGAATATGAAATCAACCCCTAGCCCCTAGATCTGAGAAAGGATTGGATGGGTGTAAACAAACAGGAATTAATCACATGTTGAGTCTTTTGGTTTTAAACCCCTCTGGCACTAGTACAGTAAGCACTGGCTCACACAGTGGGGCTCCCGAGTGGTCTAAGGCACTGCATCTCAGTGCTAGAGGCGTCACTAGAGACCCTGGTTTGATTCCAGGCTGTATAACAACAGGCCGTGATTGGGAGTCCCATAGGGCAGCGCACAAGTGGCCCAGCGTCGTCCGGGTTAGGATTTGGCCAGGCTAGGCTGTCATTGTAAATAAGAACTTGTCCTAAACTGACTTGCCTAGTTAAATAAAGGTTCAATTAAAGAAAGAAAAACAAACACAGAGATGGCATGGTCATGGAAATTAGGCTATTCTAATTCTCACCTGAGTCACGGACACTCAGAGTGAGAGTGACTCCACATGGTCGGCCATGCTCTGTCCCGTAACAAGGGATAGGCACTGTACTGTGGATGGTTACAGCATGCTCTTTTCCGTCCTCCGCAATGTGCAGCACATCTGGAACAAACTGCAGGCAAAGAGAGAGAGAGAGAGAGAGAGAGGAAGCGAGAGTACAGACACACAGAGTACATGCAGTTCAGGAGGAGTTTAATGCTCAACAATGGATTATACACAACTTAGAGGTCAACCAACAACCATCCCAGCTTCAAACACATTCAGAACGATGAGGGTTTTAGTCAATTGCATCAGTCATGATGGTTTACCTTAATTCCAGCGTAGAAGCTCTCACTCTCTTTGGCCAGAGATTGTGTCCGGCTGGAGTTACCCAGTAACGTGGAAACACTGCAGGAGAACTGTAAAAAATAATCCTACGTTAAGAATGACACAAGTAGCTACTATCAAGTGTTCACCTGGCAAGTCAGTGACAAAGCTATCTATGACACAAATGAAACACCAATATTTTCCCTTCAAAAAAGCACAAGGCCATTAAAAATGGTCTTTCTAATTTGTGTTGGCTTGCATGTGTAATTCATCCAAACATTTCACTGAGTCATGTGGCTTGTAGGCTACATGAGCAATGTGCTAGGGCTGGAGCCGTTGTGTGTTTAACTCCCATCCTCAGTAAAGTAGTCACCCCTGATCTAGCCCAGCTGTGACATCAGCATGTGTGGAACAGAGCCTGATGAGTGAGGCCAGGCCTGCTTTGTACTGCACAGCTTGTCATGGATACACACAACTAGCATCGCACGTTGTATCCATCCACACATGGCTTCTAATGGCTAATACAGTAATTGCTATCTGAAGTTTCATGTTGTATTAGTCGTATACAGGATACACATGGTATTACACTGTCCAATGAAATGCTTACTTGCAGGTTCCTTCTCGACAATGCAACAACAATAAGAAATAAGAGAATATAAGAATACGAACATAAAGTAAATGGCTGAGTAGAATAGAATAAACATTTAAGCATAAGTATAATACAGGAAGGCACAATTTATAGTCCAATATTTACACGTGTATTGGGGAGGGGTGGATTTGGGGGCAACTGTTTAAATAGTGCAGTATTAACAATAGTAAATAACTATTGGTAGCAGCAGTTGTGATGTGTGTGTAGGATAACAGTTGGAGGTCAGGAGTCTGAACCCTTTGGAGTTGGCACTAGTGTGAGGCAAAGGTGTGTGCTTGCGGTGGTCCTATTCAATGTCTTCCTCCTGTGTGTCACAACACTCCTGCACGGGCCAAATTTCTTAAGCCGCCTTAGGAAGTAGAGGCGCTGTTGCACCCTCTTGACAACAGTGGTGATGTTGTTGGTCCATGTGAAGTCATCTGTGGTGTGGACACTGAGGAACTTAAAAATGCTGACTCTCTCTACTGCAGTCCCGTTGATGTGGATAGGGCATGTTCCCTCTGCTTCCTAAAGTAAACAATCAACTCCTTTTTTGCTGCCGTTGAGGTTTTGCTGCCGTTGAGGGAGAGGTTGTTTTCCTGGCACCACAATGCCAGGTCACTTACCTCCTATCTAGAGGCTGACTCGTCGTTGTTGGTTTTCAGGCCTACAACCGTGGTGTCATCAGCAAACTTAATGATGGAATTGGGATCATGCAAAGCCATGGCGTCACGGGTGAACAGGGAGTGTAGCAGAGGGCTGAGGACACACCCTTGGGGGGCCCCAGTGTTAGAGTCAGTGTGGTGGAGGTGTTGTTGCCAATCCTCACAGCCTGTGGTCTGCCTTTCAGGAAGTCCAGGACCCAGTTGCAGAGGGTAGTGTCCAGACCAAGGGCTCTGAGCTTGGTGATGAACTTGGAGGGAACAATAGTGGTGAATGCTGAACTGTAGTCACTGAACAGCATTCTTACATACTTTAGGTGTTCCTCTAGTCCAGATGCCTTAGGGCTGCATGAATAGCGATGGAAATGGCATCTTCCGTGGATCTGTTGGAGCGGTAGGCAAATTGGAGTGGGTCCAGTGTGCCTGGCATGCTGGCCTTGACGTGGGCCATGACCAGCCTTTCGAAGCACTTTACGATTACAGGAGTGAGTGTGACAGGGCGATAACCAAGATTACATGCCAAATGACTTTCTTGGGCACTGGGACTATGCTGGTCTCCTTGAAGCAAGTGGTGACTACTACTGTGACAGGGACCGGTTGAAGATATCTAATATCTGCGTTAGAAGAAGAGCCTCAATGCCACATACCAATTGCAAAGAAAGCATTTGATGGGAATCATGTGAAAGAGTCCTCGCAACAATTAAAAGTAAGAAAGACCAACCCTAAACTCAGTCTGATGTATTCCTCTACCCTTCCTGACCTCCTTTCTCTTCCCTGACAATCTGACACACCTTCTTCTAATCTTTTACATTTTCTACATGTTGAACCCCAGCCATAAAGGTCAAGAGGTCAACAGGATCCATCCATTGGTTAAGCCACCGAAGATGGTCAACCCCCATCACACAAACGCATGCATGTAAGCTCACACACACACACACACGTAACACACACACACGTCTGGTAGGCATTATTACCGTCTCCCCCAGTCTGAAGTGGACTCCGTCCATCTCCACCAATGAGAAGGTCTCCATGATAGAATCTTTCCTGATCTCCACCTTCATATTGGATGCCAGGTGTCGGGCCCAGACCACCAGATAGCCCAAGGGGAGTCCCGAGGTCTTCACCCCACTGAAGGTGCATCGCAGGTGGACACTGCTGCCCACCAGCTCTGGGATGATCACAGGCTTGTAGGATAATGCAGGGAGACTTGCTGAGGGATGAACAAAAGCTGATATCAAGGACCACCCAGACATGATTAAATAAAGAATAAATGTGAATAATATTTATTTGAGCTTGTTGTGGTTGTTTACCTTTGCATTGCCCATTGACTTCCACCTCACCCGTGGCACATAATTTAGGTCCAAATTCTGATATGACTAAAAACAAGAAAAATACAGTTTTTTATTTTTATTTCCTCAGTTCCACTATGTACTTAAAGGCTTTAGACCAGAGTGAACAAATAGAGCAGCAGACATATCTTAAGGCTAATAACAAATTCCAAATTCCAGCGAAGCAGTCACCCATACATCCATTCACAACAAACTGACAGTGATTCTGTCATTCTAATTCACCTTTGGCACAATATCCCATACACCCCTGGGTGGGCTGCAGGTAGTACAGGAGAAACTCCCCACAGTTGCGTACTGAGATGGGGATGCGGAAGAGGCAGCAGTCCTTGGTGCTCCCGTGGAAGAACTGCCAGGTGGCACAGGCCGAGAGCTGGCGGACCTCCCCTGGGCGGGGCAATGAGCTATCAGTGAGAGACAGCCACACAGGCGCCTGGGTGCCACATCTGTTCATCTGGAGAGAAGACAATGACCCGTATTTACAAAGCATCTCAGAGTAAGTGCTGATCGAGGATCAGTTTTGCCTTTTAAATTGTAATGGATATGAGGGGGGACCTGATCCTAGATCAGCATTCCTACTTTGAGACGCTTTGTGAAAAAGCTTCCACCTGTTCTGTAGCTACTCATTATACAGATTACACTCAACTTTTCACTGTAAAAAAAAACCCTGCAAAAAGCAAAAACCAAACACAGCTGTATTGAATGAGATCAGTTGTATGAACTCATTTACATGGGAATGAACCGTGTAATTCATACCTTGCATTGGTAACTACAGTTGGGATGTTTATAAAGAATAATCTTTATGATTCTCATAATACACCACACTTTAAATATTGGATGCACAACATGTTCCATCAAGAAAACCACTTGATTAAGTACATTATCTCCTGTAGTGGACAACGTAATTAATGAAAATCCCTTGCACTGTGAAGAGTTAATCATAGTTTTGCCTGTATCATTTATGTGAATGGTAAATAAAAGAGGCCCTAAAATGGAGCCTGGTGGAACCACTTTACACACTAGGGGCAAGACGGCATGGTTTAACAGCTTTAGCTTACTTCCACACAGCTGGTGGGCATCTCTGCAGGCTTGTTGTTAATGCTGAAGCGGTACCATCCTGGGGAGAGGGAGTGATCACAGATCAGGTCCTGTATAGCAGTGTTCTGCAGGTCACTGGAGTCAAAGTCCACGCTGCGATACGGGTTTCTCAACATGCGGTAACCTCCCGGGTAGCACTCTGGAGCTGGGGGAGGCAGAAGGATAAAGTTAGTAAGAAAATACGTTACATTCATTTTTTTTAAAGATGAACGTATTTGGAATATAGGAGTCTTTCTGGGTAGTTACTGTGATGTCAACCTGGACTGTGGAGGGAGGAAGGGAGGGAGGGATGGAGGAAGGGAGGGTTGGAGGGAGGGAGTGAGGAAGGTAGGGAGGGTTGGAGGGAGGGAGGGAGTGAGCAGGGCATGGTACCACAAAAAGGTAGCAAAATATGTCATCCCAGTGGCTCTATAACTTCAGTCAGTTCCTTAAAGGGTTGAACTAGAGTTAATTTACTGTAACGTTGAGAGGGAGAGATGAGGAGGGTATATTCAAACAGGTAAAAATAACACTCATTCATTTACCTAATTCCCCTCCTTTCTAAACTCACCCCTGGAGGGTTAGACAATAAAGCCAGCGATCCATGACAGGTTCTGAACATAGCTCTCAGCTGAAGGCTAAAAATGGAGAGAAAATGACTTTAAAGTCAGACCTCTCACATCCTATGTCCATTCAAGTGTCAAAGAACCTGCACCAATATCACACTTCCCTGTCTGTAAATTGAAAATGGGTCAAAACGACTAGGACTTCAGGATATCAGTCAGAGCTATGACAGAGGAATAGGAAGGCCTTACTGCGTTTCTACCTAATGAAGAGCATACTTTAGAAATCCTACCTAGGTGACCATATTATGAAATGTATGTTGAATGATCAATCACAAAACATGGCATGTAGCACATTTCTTACAGTACCCCCAAATGACGTTACATATTTCGCATCAGTTGGATGCGGCAACAGTCTGCTCCCCTGGGCTAATGATGAAGGTTTGTCCTGGGGTGAGAGTTCCCTAGAGACTATTTATGAGGTTACCTCCCTACCGCACTGTAAACTCTGTTAAAGGCCAATTTGACTAGGTTTACCCAACAGCAACAGCCTCTCCTTTCCTCTCCTCTGGAAAACATGGCTGTTTGGAAAACCTTTGACCTTAGTGCTGGGAGAGAATTAGTTCCCAGACACAGACACAGACGAGGTGTAAAGCTACCAGACAAGGTGGGTGTATGCAGAGAGATAGAGGATTTGTAAATACAACACATTTGGACGGCAAAGAAATATAAATACACATTTTCAGTGCGGCCCTCCGGACCTTGTTGAAGACTGAATGTGGCAAAATGAGTTAGACACCCCTGCTGTATGGAGTAACTTGGTTGGATGGAATTTGGTATTTGGTATTTTATTAGGATCCCCATTAGATATTGCAAAAGTAGCATCTACTCTTCCTGGGGTCCACACAAAACATGAAACATGACATAATACAGAACATCAATAGACAGCTCAAGGATAGAACCACATATATATTTTTTAAAGGCACATGTACTGCAGCCTACATATCAATACATACACACAAACTATCTAGGTCAAATATGGGAGAAGCGTTGTGCCGTGAGGTGTTGCTTTATCTGTTTTTTTAAAACCAGGTTTGCTGTTTATTTGAGCAATATGAGATGGAAGGAAGTTCCATGCAATAAGGGCTCTATATAATACTGTACTTGAATTTGTTTGGGGACTGGGAAAAGACCTAGTGGCATGTCTGGTAGGGTAAGTGTATGTGTCAGAGCTGTGTGGAAGTTGACTGTGCAAAAAGTTTGGGATTTCCAACACATTAACGTTTCTTATAAAATGAAGTATTGCAGTCAGTCTCTTCTCAACTCTTAGCTAAGAGAGACTGGCATGCATAGTATTTATATCAGCCCTCTGATTACAATGAAGAGAAGAACGTGCCGCTCTCTTCTGTGCCAGTTGCAGCTTAACTAGGTCTTTCCTTGAAGCACTGGACCACATGACTGGACAATAATCAAGATTAGACAAAACTAGAGCCTGCAGAACTTGCTTTTTGGAGTGTGGTGTCAAAAAATCAGAGCACCTCTTTATTACGGACAGACCTCTCCCCATCTTTGTAACCATTAAATCTATGTTTTGACCATGACACTTTACAATCTAAGATAATGCCAACTAATTTGGTCTCCTCAACTTGTTCAAAAGCCACAATATTCATTACCAGATTAAGCTGAGGTCTAGAACTTAAGAAATGATTTGTACCAAATACAATGCTCTTAGTTTTAGAGATGTTCAGGACCCGTTTATTACTGGCCACCCATTCCAAAACAGACTGCAACTCTTTGTTAAGGGTTTCCGTGACTTCATTAGCTGTGGTTGCTGATGCATATATGGTTGAATCATCATCATACATGGACACACATGCTTTGTTTAATACCAGTGGCAGGTCATTGGCAAAAATAGAAAAGAGGGCCTCGAGAGCTGCCCTGCGGTACACCACACTTTACATGTTTGACAATAGAGAAGCTTCCATTAAAGAAAACCCTTTGAGTTCTATTAGATAAATAGCTCTGAATCTACAATATGGCAGAGGTTGAAAAGCCATAACACAAAAGCTGAGACTTCATCTAAAATGGCACCCTTTTCCCTACATAGTGCAATACAAGTGCATTATATAGAGAATAGGGTGCCATTTTAGACACAGAGTGGGTGACACACAACAACAGGCTCCCCATCATGATCTGACCTATGACCCCAACCATGGTGCTGCTAGTGAAAGAATGCTTTGTTGTCTCATGAAGAGATGGCCATCAGAGTCCATTCTCAGGGCAGTTGTTTAGTGGTTTAACTCTCTGGCTACACACACACATGCACAAATGCACACACACATACAGGCACACGCACACATGTGCGCACTCACCAACACACACGCCGTGCTGTGTTGAACTGAAGGGTCAGGGCCCATTCTTTGATTTATTTGTTGTGACAACTCTGCTGAAGGAGCAAATTGGATGTGGGAGAGGAGAAACACCAAGGAACTAGTGCTTACTTTCCCTAATGGTATAACTACTAGTCCCCTGCACTGTGTAACCCAATTACTCAAAACCTTTGAGTAAACCCGTTGCACTTAAAAGGATACTTCAGAATTTTGGCAATGAGGCCCTTTATTAACTTCCCCAGAGTAAGATGAACTCGTGGATACCATTTCTTATGTCTCTGCGTACAGGCAGTTTGAAGGACGTTGCTAACTTGCGGTAGTGCAATTGCTAACTAGCGTTAGCATAATTACTGGAAGTCTATGGTATCTGCTAGCAGATACACATAAGTCTATGGTATCTGCTAGCAGATACACATAGACTTCCAGTCATTGCACTCATGCTAGTTAGCTTTGGCTTGCGAAACTATATCTAATTTCCTTCATACTTGACACAGAGACAATTTAATGGTATGTACAAGTTCATCTAACTCTGAGGAAGTATATAAAGGGCCTCATTGCCAAAATCCCAAAGTATCCCTTTAATATACAGTGGGGCAAAAAGTATTTAGTCAGCCACCAATTGTGCAAGTTCTCCCACTTAAAAATATGAGAGGCCTGTAACTTTCATCATAGGTACACTTCAACTATGACAGACAAAATGAGAAAAAAAATCCAGAAAATCACATTGTAGGATTTTTAATGAATTTATTTTCAAATTATGGTGGAAAATAAGTATTTGGTCAATAACAAAAGTTTATCTCAATATCTCAATGTTTGGGATCATTGTCATGCTGAAAGACCCAGCCACGTTTCATCTCCAATGCCCTTGCTGATGGAAGGAGGTTTTCACTCAAAATCTCACGATCTCATTCATTCTTTCCTTTACACGGATCAGTCGTCCTGGTCCCTTTGCAGAAAAACAGCCCCAAAGCATGATGTTTCCACCCCCATGCTTCACGGTAGGTATGGTGTTCTTTGGATGCAACTCAGCATTCTTTGTCCTCCAAACACGACGAGTTGAGTTTTTACCAAAATGTTCTATTTTGGTTTCATCTGACCATATGACATTCTCCCAATCTTCTTCTGGATCATCCAAATGCTCTCTAGCAAACTTCAGACGGGCCTGGACATGTACTGGCTTAAGCAGAGGGACACGTCTGGCACTGCAGGATTAGAGTCCCTTGCGGCGTAGTGTGTTACTGATGGTAGGCTTTGTTTGTTTGGTCCCAGCTCTCTGCAGGTCATTCACTAGGTCCCCCCGTGTGGTTCTGGGATTTTTGCTCACTGGTCTTGTGATCATTTTGACCCCACGGGGTGAGATCTTGCGTGGAGCCCCAGATCGAGGGAGATTATCAGTGGTCTTGTATGTCTTCCATTTCCTAATAATTGCTCCCACAGTTGATTTCTTCAAACCAAGCTGCTTACCTATTTCAGATTCAGTCTTCCAAGCCTGGTGCAGGTCTACAATTTTGTTTCTGGTTTCCTTTGACAGCTCTTTGGTCTTGGCCACAGTGGAGTTTGGAGTGTGACTGTTTGAGGTTGTGGACAGGTGTCTTTTATACTGATAACAAGTTCAAACAGGTGCCATTAATACAGGTAACGAGTGGAGGACAGAGGAGCCTCTTAAAGAAGAAGTTACAGGTCTGTTAGAGCCAGAAATCTTGCTTGTTTGTAGGTGACCAAATACTTATTTTCCACAATCATTTGCAAATAAATTAATTTAAAAATCCTACAATGTAATTTTCTGGATTTTTTTTCTCATTTTGTCTGTCATTGAAGTGTACCTATGATGAAAATTACAGGCCTCTCTCATCTTTTTAAGTGGGAGAACTTACACAATTGGTGGCTGACTAAATACTTTTTTGCCACACTGTATTGAACTTCAGTCGTCTCAGGCCAGTGGCACAATACGTTAATTTATGGTTAGATCAGAACTTCCGTTATAATAATTGGCCTGTACAGAGAATTAAGTCAAAACCACAAGTCCAAATGAGTGTGAAACCAAATCCAAACTGGCCTCCCTTGGGGGCATTTTGCTGCAGCAGGACAATCCACAGTTGAGGTCAGCTCAATGCTGATTGGCCAATTTTTTATATATTTTTTTTAATCAGCTTGAACATTTTGAGTAATGCCCCCACAAAGCCACTTCTCTAGTATAATTTCCCAGTGTGCTTTGCCTTTTTGAGTGAATTGTAGAGTTACCACCCATGAATGTATTTGTTAGTGACAGAGACATAGCTGCTGAATTCATTCATTTTCAGTCCTGTGGCCTTCACCAAGTGAGTTCCTAGGCAAATGTTATCATTATAATTCAACTCTATTCAGTATAAATCTCATATGGCCTTATTTTTTACCCTAATACAGTGGCCTGAAACTCATGGTTTATAGGCCACATCAGGCCTGCAAGTAGGGTTGCAAAATTCCAGTAACTTTCCCAAAATTCCCAGATTTTCAAAAAATCCTGGATGAAGGATTTCCAGGAATTTCCCAACCCAAAGTTCTGGAAAACCTCTGAAATTTACCAGAGTTTTGCAACCCTACCTGCAAGTCACATTATGCTGGCTTGCAAAGTGATGTGTAATTCCTATTGGAATCCAGCCAGAGTTAAGATATCCAACAGTTAAAATATTTATTCACCCACAAACTGCATTCGTTATGACTGCCAGGGTTAGGAACAGTGTGAGGAGACTACCTAAGCCATTTAAACTGAAACAACCATTTCAGTAACGGGTGCAAAAAAAATCAAACTAAATAGCATGTGTGGCATACGATTGTTTCATCAATCACTTAATGTCCATGCAAAAACACAGATATTAAATACAATTCACAAAAATCTACCTCTGTAATAGCCCATGCTAGGGAAAAAAGTACATTTGTTGTCATAACTTCTTAAAAAAAAGATCAGTACCGCACAAACAATTTAAACAATAATGATTTTTTAAATTTACTTTGTGTTCAATTTACTAGACGTTTTTGAGTAAAAAATGCCTTGGGGCTTACAGTGTTGGGGAGAAAACGTCCAACTCCAAGTCTACAATTTTCTATGTTTAAAATGAAATTCATTACATGTACTGTATGTGCTGTCTGTTCTGTACTGTCCCACATAGGCTATATTTACAACTCTGTATTGACATTGTTTTAAGGTTGTATTACTGGTAACATGGTTACAATCCTGTAAAGCTGCCCACGACAAAACTCCTTATGCATATCTACTTATCTACTTGTTGGCTGGTGGTGAGTGACAGGTATGCACGGCTTTAGAACTAGACACCAAATGACACAGCCACACAACCTCTAATTGTGTCCTCCTCAGCAACTGGCCACAGTGCCAAGTTCTCCAGCAGCTTGCATTTCTAAAACACTTAGGCCTACAGTATTATGCATTATATACAACTTACATTATAGGCCTACTGTAAGGTGTTGAGAAAGAGACCTAAGCAACACAGTGCCAAGTTCTCCAGCTGGTTGTATTTCTAGATCACTTATAATAATAGAGAGTCCAGTGCATCATTAGGTAAGGTGTCAAAGCACAACACTTGCCATAGACCTATACAGAGCTATGCCATACTATACTATGATTGTTTAACAGTATTTAATGTATAAGTAGAACAACAAAAGGCTGGTTTTAGGTACCAAGGGAGACATGTGTTCCACCTCCCCCAAAAGCAATCCAGACTGTAACTGTATGTAAGGCTATAATGATTTTCAGCCCTGCTATATTGTCTACGGATGTGTCCAATAAACTGCTGCTTTCTTACCATATGGTCCATACCGCCATATCACACTGCCTTAAATCTGATGCAGCTGTCTGACAATGGAAAAGTTTGGGAAAATGTTCTGATCCTCTCACGTCTTATCTGTGCATTTTTGTTATTAAAAAGTATCTGGAGGAGTGAAAGAACACTGACAATACACTTTGTTATATTCCCTGGATCATAAAAAATAATCAAACTGCAAAGCTCTCATCAGTCAACAATTGTGCGCTAAACTAAATTGTGATATCTTCCTTTTTTTATTAAGGGCAATAGTCGAGGCATTCACGTCTTACTGTACTTTTTTTTTTAAACGTTCTGATTTATTCGACTTACCTAACTGGGCAAGCGCTCTCAACTGCATCAAACAGAGAAACACAATGCGCAGATATCCCGGGACTGACGCCTGTAAGAGGCTGCAAACTACGCAATCCATAGTAGCGGTTCACAATTTCACCGAAGGAAAATATGCCACAAATTTTCACAGATGTTAGATCCCATTTGAGAATCTTCGAAAGTTTTCCAAATGTTCTTGAGTGACGAAATAGTTATCGTTTAGTTGTTTCGGAGCATCGGTTCAGAACCGTGGCTCCTCAGATTGTATTAAAGGTTGAATCCGTGGGTAGTTTTAGAGCGTTCTTTTCTTTTCAACCAACTTTTCCAATCAAGACACAACAAGTTGCTCAGTCTTACAAGGAGGAGGGAGGACAGCACATCCCGCCTTCAAGTCTCCATACTACCCCCTGGGGTGTAGGTGGACCCTCTTGAAGAATCCATACTGTAACAATAGTCTTTGGCAAATTCAACTCCTCCTTGACCAACAGGGACAAAAGCCTCACATATTTTTGTGGGATATCTACACTTTTTTTCGTGAATAGAAAAGTTATTACGGTTATACTATAATATACAAAATTATAATTTACCAATTTATGATGTTAGCTCAATGATAATTCGAATCATGTAAATTGAATCCAGCTTGTTGGTGTGATCTCAAAACTGATTTAGTCCACTGAGCTAAAGCCTAGACATTCGTTCTGGGAACTAACATAAGTCCTGGGAACTATTCCCACATGCTCCTTTTTCCATCTGATTTAGAATGCTACAGCTATGTTGTTTATTCTCACCGTTTATTCTCACCGTCAGGGTGACCAGCCAATAACACTGTAATCCCCTAAATGTATGTGAGAAGAATAAGCACTCTGTCGCCTGGAGAGAGAGATAGGGTCATCACACTGTCGACGCTGTGCCACAGAATGTGGCTCTGTCCCAATTTAAAGTTATTGCTTTGTCCAGATGCCATCTATTAGACTTGGCTTGCCCTCATTCTAGCCTGCTCTGGAAGTAGTAGTAGAGCTGGGGCTCTGCTGAATGGCATGGCCCTGCTACGGTCCTGCAGTGCCTCTGTATTCTCCCAGCCTCCCCCAGACAGATGCCCTGGATTAATGGTTGGAGACAGTGTCCTGGGGTGGTCTAGGAGTCACTGCGCAGCCAACGAAGCACTCGTATGCCGGTGACAGGATGGGTTCTGCTGTCCCACACGGTCTCTGTCCAGTAAACGTAGAACAAATACAGTATGGAGGGAAAGGGGTTGGAGACATACTGAAGGGCAGGTGCCTCCCTCTTCTTCCATCTGCCTCAAATCCGATTCCACAGACAGACTACCATGAGTCTGAAGTTGTGTCCTGGCGGTCTCCCTTAGCCAGATGCTACATGCCCTGGGTTAAGGGTGACAAGCTGGAAGGCAGGTGCCAACTTCCCCTCCTGTCTGCCTCTGGATGACCCAGGCCTGGATGGAAACAGGACGAAAACATGGTTGGACTACCTGAATCAGAATGTATTTTTTGGTTGAAAATTGGTTTGTTGGCGCAGTCGTTTAAGCCGTTGTATTCCAGTGCTAGGGGCGTCACTACAGACCCGGTTCGATCCCAGGCTGTGTCACATCCGTCCGCGACGGGAGACACATGAGGCGGCGCACAGTTTTTGGCCGGCCAGGATGTCCTTGTCCAATCGCGCTTGAGTGACTCCTTTTTTGGTCGCCAGCTGTACTGTGTTTCCTCCGACATATTGGTGTGGCATACAGGCTAAGCGATCAGTGTGTCAAGAAGCAGTGCGGCTTGGAGGGGGACGCATAGCTCTCGAGCTTCGCCTCTCCCGAGTCCATACGGGAGTTGCAAGATTGTAACTACCAATTGGAAATTGGGGAGAAAAATGATTGTTTGTTAAGAAATGCGACCCAGGAGCCACCCTCCTATCCGTCTCACCCAGGCCTGGATTCTACAGCTCTACAATGAGTCAGACTATATACCTAACAGCCTATCTACCATGGGTCGTCCCAAATGGCACCCTATTCCCTACATAGTGCACTACTTTTGACCAGGGCACATAGGGCACTGGTCAAAAGTAGTGCACTATATAGGAAATAAGAGGCCATTTGAGACACAAGCCTTGAGTCAGACGTTGTGTATGTGACGCTGATGTGAGCAGGTCATTGGGTCAAAGACGAGATGAAGGCTAATAGAAAGTTTACGTTCCTGGAGCAGGCTTTACTGGGATTGCTGCTAATCTTTACTACTCTTGCAGTATGTGAACTTCACAAGTCTGGTAATACTCACTGCTGCTGTTGTGGAATTGAGTCCGCCAGTGAGGATGGAATAAATAGATTACAAACTTATGTTCTGAATAATGGGTTAATTGAAGCAGTGTTCAACATGGTCTGATACAGTGGTGGAAAAAGTACCCAATTGTCATACTTGAGAGTAAAAGTAAAGATACCTTTAATAGAAAATGACTCAGGTGAAAGTGAAAATCAACCAGTAAAATACTACTTGAGTAAAAGTCTAAAAGTACTTGGTCTTAAATATACTTAAGTATCAAAAGTAAATATAATTGCAAAAATATCAGTATCAAAGTAAACGTATAAATCATTTCACTTATATTAAGCAAACCAGATGGCACAATTTTCTTGTTTTTTAAATTTACAGATAACCAGGGGCACACACCAACATTCATAATTTACAAACTAAGATTTGTGTTTAGTGAGTCCGCCAGATAGAGCTAGTAGGGATGACCGGGGATGGTCTCTTGATAAGTGTGTGAATTGGACCATTTTCCTGTCTGGCTAAGCAATCAAAATGTAACAAGTAATTTTTGGGTGTCAGAGAAAATATATGGAGTAAAAAGTACATTCTTTTCTTTCGGAATGTAGTGGAGTAAAAGTAAAAGTAATCAAACATATTAAGAGTAAAGTAAAGTACAGATACCCCCAAAAACTACTTAAGTAGTACTTTAAAGTATTTTTCCTTAAGCACTTTACACCACTGGTCTTATAGTAGGTTATATGGACTTATAGTAAAAGTAAATACTGTTCTTTCAATGACATAGACTAATCAGGTGAATTCAAATAAAATACAATAACGTGTATTTGTCACATACACGTGTTTAGCAGATGTTATTGTGGGTATAGCGAAATGCTTGTGTTTCTAGCTCCATCAGTGCAGTAATATCTAACAAGTAATATCTAACAATTTCACAACACAACACACAATACATACAACTCTAAAGTAAAGGGATGGAATTAAGAATATATAAATATTTGGGTGAGCAGTGTCAGAGCATCATAGTCTAAAATACAGTAGAATATCATAGAATACAGTATATACATATGAAATAAGTAATGCAAAATATGTAAACATTATTAAAAGTGACTAGTGTTCTATATTAAAGTGGCCAGTGATTTCAAGTCTATGTGTATGGGGCAGCAGCCTCTAATGTGCTAGTGATGGTGTTTACCAGTCTGATGGCCTTGAGATATAAGCTGTTTTTCAGTCTCTCGGTCCCAGCGTTGATGCACCTGTACTGACCTTGCCTTCTGAATGATAGTGGGGTGAACAAGCAGTGGCTCGGTTAGTTGTTGTCTTGATGATCTTTTGACCATCCTGTGACATCATGTGCTGTAGGTTGTCCTAGAGGGCAGGTAGTTGGGCAGACCGCACCACCCTCTGGAGAGCCCTGCGGTTGCGGGAGGTGCAGTTGCCGTACCAGGTGGTGATACAGCCCGACAGGATGCTCTCAATTGTGCATCTGTAAAAGTTTGTGAGGGTTTTAGGTGCCAAGCCAAATTTCTTCAGCCACCTAAGGTTGAAGAGGTGCTGTCGCACCTTCTTCACCACACTGTCTGTGTGGGTGCACCATTTCAGAATTTGAAGCTTTCCACCTTCTCCAGAGCCCTCACCTCCTCCCTGTACGCTGTCTTGTCATTGTTGGTAATCAGGCCTACTACTTTTGTGTCGTCTGCAAAGTTGATGATTGAGTTGGAGGCGTGTGTGGCCACGTAGTCATGGGTGAACCGGGAGTACAGGAGGGGGCTGAGCACGCATCCTTGTGGGTTGCCCTAGTGTTGAGGATCAGCGAAGTGGAGGTGTTGTTTCCTACCTTCACCACCTGGGGTTGGCCCATCAGGAAGTCCAGGACTCAGTTGAACAGGGCAGGGTACAGACCAAGGGCCTCGAGTTTAATGATGAGCTTGGAGGGATACTATGGTGTTGAATGCTGAGCTATAGTCAATGAACAGCATTCTTACATAGGTATTCCTCTTGTCCAGATGGGATAGGGTAGTGTGCAGTGCAATGGTGATTGCATCATCTGTGGATCTAATGGGGCAGTAAGCAAATTGAAGTGGGTCTAGTGTGTCAGGTAAGGTAGAGATGATATGATCCTTGACTAGTCTCTCAAAGCACATGATGACAGAAGTGAGTGCTACAGGGCCGTAGTCATTTAGTTCAGTTACCTTTGCTTCTTGGGTACAGGAACAATGATGTGGGGACAGCAGACTGGGATAGGGATTGATTGAATATGTCCGTTAACACTCCAGCCAGCTGGTCCTGTGCATGCTCTGAGGATGCGGCTAGGGATGCCGTCTGGGTCGGCAGCCTTGCGAGGGTTAACGCGCTTAAACGTCTTACGTCGGCCACGGAGGAGAGACCACTGAAGCATACGGAAGTTTTAAGTCCCCACCATATGAGTCATGCTTTCAACGTAGCACAACATAGAATGCCACCTTTCCAACAAGTAAGTCTTACGTCGGCCACGGAGGAGAGACCACAGTCCTTGATAGTGGGCCGCGTCAGTGGCTCCGTGTTATCCTCAAAGTGGGCGAAGAAGGTGTTTAACTTGTCCGGAAGCAAGACATCGTTGCTTCCGGACAACGTCGTTGCTGCCATCTATCCACATGGCTGGTTTTCCCTTTGTAGTCCATGATTGTCTGTAGATCCTGCCACATACGTCCCCGTGTCTGAGCTGTTGAATTGCGACTCCACTTTGTCTCTATACTGTGACTTTTGCCTGTTTGATTGCCTTACGGAGGGGATAACGGCACTGTATTCGGCCATATTCTCAGTCACCTTGCCATTGTTAAATATGATGGCTTGTGCTTTCAGTTTTGCGCGAATGCTGCCATCTATCCACGGTATCTGGTTAGCGTAGGTTATAATAGTCACACTGGATACTACATCTCATATACACTTCCTGATAAACTCAGTCACCGTATCAGTGTATTCGTCAATGTTATTCTTAGAGGCAGAATATATCGCAGTCCATGGTGATCAAAATAATCTTGAAGCGTGGATTCCGATTCAGGGGAAAGCTATGATCCCTTATGGATATCACTTGTTGAATCCACTTCAAGTCAACATGGGCCAGCATCCCTGTAGAACGCTTTCGACATCTTGTAGAGTCCATGTCCTGCTCCTAATGTTTGGTAGACTCATTGTACAGCAGTTTTTCAGAAAAACGAAACTATATGAAACTACAATGTAGAAAAAAGTAATAATGAATTACAACCCTTGAATGAGTAGTGTCCAAACTTTTGACTGGTACTGTAAATTACAATATATATATATATATATATATATATATATATATATATATATATATATATTCAGTATACAGTTGAAGTCGGAAGTTTACATACACTTAGGTTGGAGTCATTAAAACTTGTTTTTCAACCACTACACACATTTCTTGTTAACAAACTATAGTTTGGCAAGTCGGTTAGGACATCTACTTTGTACCTGTCGATGCATTTCAAGGCCTACCTTGAAGCTCAGTGCCTCTTTGCTTGACATCATGGGAAAATCAAAAGAAATCAGCCAATCCACAAGTCTGGTTCATCCTTGGGAGCAATTTCCAAATGCCTGAAGGTACCACATTCATCTGTACAAACAGTAGTTCCCAAGTATAAACACCATGGGACTGCGCAGCCATCATACTGCTCAGGAAGGGGACACGTTCTGTCTCCTAGATATAAACTTACTTTGGTGCGAAAAGTGCAAATCAATCCCAGAACAACAGTGTGAAAATGCTGGAGGGAACAGGTACAAAAGTATCTATATCCATAGTAAAACGAGTCCTATATCGACATAACCTGAAAGGCCGCTCAGCAAGGAAGAAGCCACTGCTTCAAAACCACCATAAAAAAGACAGACTACAGTTTGCAACTGCACATGGGGACAAAGATCGTACTTTTTGGAGAAATGTCCTCTGGTCTGATGAAACACAAATAGAACTGTTTGGCCATGATGACCATTGTTATGTTTGGAGGAAAAAGGGGGAGGCATGCAAGCCTAAGAACACCATCCCAATCGTGAAGCACGGGGGTGGCAGCATCATGTTGTGGGGGTGCTTTTCTGCAGGAGGGTCTGGTGCACTCCTCAAAATAGATGCCTTCATGAAGAATGAAAATGATGTGGATATATTGAAGCAACATCTCAAGACATCAGTCAGGAAGTTCAAGCTTGGTCGCAAATGGGTCTTCCAAATGGACAATGACACTCCCAAAGTTGTGGAAAAATGGCTTAAGGACAACAAAGTCAAGGTATTGGAGTGGCCATTACAAAGCACTGACCTCAACCCTATAGAAAATGTGTGGGCAGAACTGAAAATGCGTGTGCGAGCAAGGAGGCCTACAAACCTGACTCAGTTACACCAGCTCTGTCAGGAGGAATGGGCCAAAATTCACCCAACTTATTGTGGGAAGCTTGTGGAAGGCTACCCAAAACTTTTGACCCAAGTTAAACAATTTAAAGGCAATGCTACCAAATACTTATTGAGTGTATGTAAACTTCTGACCCACTGGGAATGTGATGAAAGAAAGAAAAGCTGAAGTAAATCACTCTCTACTATTATTCTGACATTTCCCATTCTTAAAATAAAGTAGTGATCCTAAATGAATTTTTACTAGGATTAAATGTCAGGAATTGTGAAAAACTGAGTTTAAATGTATTTGGCTAAGGTGTACGTGAACTTCTGACTTCAACTGTATATTTTGCTTAGAACACTTCTGGGGCCAAATAATATCATCAGTAGGTTGCCGTTTGGGGAACCCTGCTATAGTTCCTAACCACGGATTCTACTGATGTCTAGCTAAAGTCAAATTAGACCCTTGTCTGTCGGATATCCATACATCTCTGAAGATATTGCTTTGGATTTCCATGAGAAGAAACTTCATAAATTGTTCATAGCAAAGAAGGTGTCTGATTTCCAGCAGATTTCCTCCTGTAGCCTACTGTGTGGGTCTTCCTACCTTATGCCAAAGCTACTTCTCACTGGAATGAGCAACAGAACAAGAAGGTTGTGGCAGGTTTTTACCCAGTGCCCACCCTGTGCCTACTTCCTTTCAAAGTGTCAGCTCCTGTAGTGTTCAAAGAAATGAACGTACCCTCCTCATTAGTTCACTTGTGAGGTCCATTCTTGAGTGTTTGTTTAGACAGTTACCTTTCCTGTTACATAGCCTAAGTAGGGGAGACTTGGAAAGTTGTAACACTTTTGGGCTTTCTATGACTTGGTGCTCTCTAATGGTGTATCTTCACTAACTGTGACCTATACAATATTTACAGGCCTTTTCAATTTACACTCCAATTATTACATTATAATAGGGAACTAAAATATAATTGCAAAGAACAAGACTGTAACTGTATTTTACTCACCGTCTGCATAATCTCCCGTGGACAGATTCTGCGCAGCTGACCAAATTGCACAAGATCTTACTTCTGGGTTAAGATTTTACAGTCTGCATACCAGCAGCCAATTAACACAGCAAGGGCGGATGTTTCCATAATACACTAGAGCACATTCCTGGAGACGGTCTTCTGAAAGAGGACCGGGAGGCAGAGCAGCATAGCCACCCCATGTGATCTGAGGTGAATAGGATGTTCGACTGAGGCAGATATCGGAGATCTTTTTTTTTCATCCTTTTTTTTGTGTGTTTCTTGTATTCCTAAAGGTTATATATTCAAGATAATCTTTGAAAGACTGCAACTTTAATTTTAGCTGGCCAGGTTCTGGGTTCCCGAGAATATATTCCAGAGGAGGTTCTGGCTCTGTCTTTTTTAATGCACATTTGTGATCAAAATGAAGTTATAGACTGGAGAGACGTATTCTCAAAACAAGTATTATCACTTAACGGCAAAATAGTGATTGTGGGCTTCCTGCTTGGCTGAGGAGAATAGTACTAAGTATAAGGTGTGTTGTGGATGGTTTAGAAAAGAGATGTCTTTAGTCTAAATATAGGGCCCATGACAAAACCCAGGTGCTCCTAGCCTTTTAATTCAAACTTTTACGTCCATGTTTGTGTGATAATAGATTATTTATTTCAGACTGACTAAAAGTAGGTAGGTAAGGTTTTTCATTAAAGAGATACTTTACAAGAAACGTTGAAATATAATTGACCATTTTAATGGCAATCATTTTCCTGTCTTCGAACAATACCTCTGTCTCTCCCTCACCCTTCTCTATCTCTCATCAGAAGGCAAAATCAATGTGTCCTTCAATGCTGATATCTTTTGAAGCCATACACTATTGTGGCCAAGCACTAGTAATACCATGTTTCATCGCATTGCTCAAATCCTTTTTTTGTTGCACCTAAACATAGCCGCCAAAAAGAAGGAGAAAATGCTGTTAACAAGCCTAATTGGGGATAGAAGTCCTGTATCATCATACTTAACTTCCCTCTCTGTGCCTTTGAAAAACGTTGTTCCTCTCCACTGCGGCACTCAAAGTAGTAGCCTACTCACGGTAGTTAAAAGCTAACTTTGCAGGGGAGAGGGCATTATCTAGAAGCCAATTGATGTCCTCTCGCTCCCTGAGAACGACATAGGCGCTCCCAGGCCTAACGTTAGACCTTGAACAATACCAGATGTCACACAGCTTTTTACTGTGAGAAAACATGGGACTGAAGAATGGAATGTCGATAACAGCATTTCGCAACATACTGGATGCCAATTGTGCATGTGTTGTTGTTTTGAGTGATTTACAAAGTGGCATGGGTGGATTGAGAGATGAATCCATGTTGATGGATTTCTTGTTAGTTAGAAAGGAAGGGATGAGCCTATCCATCTATGAGTGACAGTTTTCAAGTAGTGTTGACTCCCGTGAGCGTCACCAACCAATGAAAAGACATCACTCAAGAGTAGCATTCCATACAGCAATACAGGGCTCCCAGCAAATAAGCTACTTTCAATGTATAATAAGGTGTCTGCTAGCCATGAGTTTCTCTCACCTTTTCAATCTGGATACTCTGCGTGGCCCTTGGTTAGAGAGGGTGGGGAAAATCACAGGGAGGCTGACAACACAACCAACCCTCTGCAGTGTGTGCGGGCAGGTGTGCTTTCAGATAAGGAGCAGCTAGTGGAATTAAACCCTGCCTAGTAGAAGACAGAGGAGCTGTGAGACTCATTCCCCGGAGGAAAACACAATCCATGTGCATGTAGAGCCTGAAAATCATTCTGAGCACAAGGATACAGTACATTGAATAGTAGTGCCCCACACAATCTCATGAGTGATCACATCGTTTAAGTCATTTACTGTTCTCCGTTGCTTTTGAAGATATCTGGTCATGGAAACATATCCCAAAACGTGATCATGTACAACAGATCCCTGGTTTTGGTGCTGTGGCTTAACTGAGAAAGATATAGGACATTTGCAAGAATGCAGTGACGCAAAACAGCTTAGGGGACATATAGTGCCCCCTACTGACCCAACAATTACCACCCCCAAAGACAATCAGCAGGTAAAGGAACAGTCCTGGGCTCAGATGCTACTGTTCTAACGATGAACTTAGCCTGAAGACGCTTTCGGGAAACTGGGCCCAGACATGTTTACTCAGTTGCAATGTTTTTTAAAGTCTGAGCAAAAGGTTTGCAGTCAAATTGGGGAACCAGAGGCATACAACAATACATTTTTATATAAAAACAGCAACACAATATATGTATATAGATGAGCAGTAGTGTACTTGAAAGGTCAAGAAACCCCCCATTTATTACATAGCGATGCACTGTACAGTTTTGTATAAAAGTACGACGCCTAATATCTTGTCAGAAAATACAAGCCAAACTGGACATATATAAATCATATATAAAATTATAAAACGTCTGTTACATCTTTTTATCGTCATTTGAGAAGGTAAATACGGTATACATGAATGTAGGCTGTGACACCATAGTCACTTTCTTTTTGTTGTCCTATCCTTGCGACACATTGATTAGCAATTGATTAGTGATCGGCTGGTAACAGTTGCGAGCTCAAAGCATCATAGCAGGTACTACTTTCTTTGAAGGAAAGTGTTGGAGGGAAAGTCGTTTTCAGTGCAATGCAAAAGATACACATCGCAGTGTTGCCTGATGATGCCTCGGACATAACATGAAAACAGAACATTCTAGTGTGATATGGACATATAAAAAAATCCTTCTTTTTCATTTTGTACATTTTATACAGCTCATATAAAACATTATCCCAATAGCGTACTGCAAAAGGCTATGCAACTGTCTCTCGTATAGTTGCCTCCAGTTTCTTTGGGAGTGGCTCTCTTCTCTCTTCAATATTGATGACGGGCTTCCGACAGTTCTGTCCCTGATCAAGGTATAACTTAGCGTATACTGGGTTGGAGTAGTTCATGGCCTGGGGGGGAAAAAAGCACAAAAACCCAAGGAGAGTATTACTTTGACACTAAACATGGCCCGGATGAGCTAATAACCATTTCATAGGCCAGGCATGATTTCAATTAGATTCATTATTCATTAAAGTATCTCGTATCTTTCAGATGCCCAGCCTATTTGGGTGTAAACAACAATTGACAGTGTTAATGTGAATAAAGTATTTTGCAGTAAGTCCAGAGCCTATTGTTGCTTAACAAGGCAAGACAAGGACACTGTCGCTGACATCCCACCAGGTGACTGTAGACAAGCTCTAGCCATGTGGAACACCAGCAGATGGTTTCTTTCAATTATAAAACTGGGTGGTTCGAGCCCTGAATGCTGATTGCCTGACAGCAGTGGTATACCAGACCATATACCACGGGTATGACACACATTCTGGAGGAAGCCTTTACCGTAGCTTTCATGAATACAACATGAGATCCTGGATTGTCTCATAAACCCTACTAGGAACCCAATGGCCTTGGCTTTGTATCAATATAGAGTAGGCTTTTATACAGCATCTCTCCCAGAGAGGACAGGAAATTCACAAGGAGTTTACCTGTCCAGGAAGGATCTCCTTAGGGAGATGATGTACTCTGTCAGGGTGAACTGACAGAGTGTGCAGGTGACTAGACCTCACACCAACACACCAACCCTACAACACATAATGAACACATTAACATCACACACCAACACAACCATTACAGTTTAACCTTCCAGAATATAATACAGTACATCTTTGCCTATTGGCTACATGCCAATATCCACACTGGCACAACACTGAATCAATGTATTGGGCATGCATTCTATGTAGCACGCTAGTGTGGGTATTGCGTAGCCCTTGTTAGTAACTCAGGGAAATGAGAGGATACAGGAGTAAGCGTTTCCAGACCTTGTGTGGGTCCAGGGTGAAGCTTGGCTGAAGGTGATTCCCAGCATCAGAGTGATTGTCGTGGTCCACCTCATACATGTTGTACGAGGGGTTACCGATCTCTACGTTTAGCCCACCATTCACCATGGGCTGCCGCTGGACTATTTTCCCCCTGTAAATCATAACATTGAAAGGTTAGGAGAGCATTATAACATTGATGGAGGTTCACCATGGGCTGCCAGAGCATTATAAACCTTCATGACTGCTTACTACGTTTAGCCCACCATTCACCATGGGCTGCCGCTGGACTATTTTCCCCCTGTAAATCATAACATTGATGGAGGTTAGGAGAGCATTATAAACCTTCATGACTGCTTACTACGTTTAGCCCACCATTCACCATGGGCTGCCGCTGGACTATTTTCCCCCTGTAAATCATAACATTGATGGAGGTTAGGAGAGCATTATAAACCTTCCTGACTGCTTACTACGATGCGCATGACCATTAATCACACAACAGAACATGTACAGTGCCTTCGGAAAGTATTCAGACCTCTTGACTTTTTCTGCATTTTGTTACCTTAGTCTTATTCCACAATGGATTCAATAAATAAAAATCCTCAGAAATCTACACACAATAACCCACAATGACAAAGTGAAAACAAGTTGGTAAAAAACTAAAATACCTTATTTACCTAAATATTCAGACCCTTTGCTATGAGACACGAAATTGAGGGCAGGTGCATCCTGTTTCCATTGATCATCCTTGAGATGTTTCTACAACTTCATTGGAGTCCACCTATGGTAATATTCAACTGATTGGACATGATTTGGAAAGGCACACAACCGTCTATATAAGTTTCCACAGTTGACAGTGCATGTCAGAGCAATAACCAAGCCATGAGGTCGTAGAAATTGTCCTTAGATCTCCGAGACAGGATTGTGTCGAGGCACAGATCTGGGGAAGGGTAACAAAACATTTCTGCAGCATTGACGGTCTCCAAGAACACAGTGGCCTCCATCATTCTTAAATGGAAGAACCACCAAGACTCTTCCTAGAGCTGGCCACCCGGCCAAACTGAGCAATCGGGGGAGAAGGGCCTTGGTCAGGGAGGTGACCAAGAACCCGATGGTCACTCTGACAGAGCTCCAGAGTTCCTCTGTGGAGATGGGAGAACCTTCCAGAAGGTCAACCATCTCTGCAGCAATCCACCAATCAGGCCTTTATGGTAGAGTGGCCAGACGGGAACCAATCCTCAGTAAAAGGCACATGACAGCCCACTTGGAGTTTGTCAAGAGGCACCTAAAGACTCGCAGACCATGAGAAACAAGATTCTCTGGTCTGATGAAACAAAGATTGAACTCTTTGGCCTGAATGCCACGTGTGGAGGAAACCTGGCACCCTCCCTACAATGAAACGTGGTGGTGGCAACATCATATTTTTCAGCAGCAGGGACTGGGAGACTAGGTCAGGATCGAGGCAAAGATGAATGTAGCAAAGTACAGAGAGATCCTTGATGATAACCTGCTCCAGAGCGCTCAGGACCTCAGACAGGGGTGAAGGTTCACCTTCCAACAGGACAACGACCCTAAGCACACAGCCAAGACAACACAGGAGAGGCTTCGGGACAAGTCTCTGAATGTCCCTGTGTAGCCCAGCCAGAGTCCGGACTATATCCTGATCGAACAACTCTGGAGATCCTGAAAATAGCTGTGCAGCAACACTACCAAAAATACTCTCAAAGTGTTCCAAGCAACAAAGAAGACTTGAGGCTTTAAACGCTGCCAAAGGTGCTTCAACAATGTTCTGAGTAAAGGGTCTGAATACTTAAATAAATGTGATATTTCAGTTTAACATTTAAAAAAAAATTAATTTGCAAACACTTCTAAAAACCTGTTTTTGCTTCATCATTATTGGGTATTGTGTGTAAATTGATGAGGGGAAAAAACGACTTAATCAATTTAAGGCTGTAACCTAACAAAACGTGGAAAATATCAAAGGGTCTGAATACTTTCCGAAGGCACTGTATGTAGTATGAAGTGACTGGGTATCTTTTGGAATCTGTCTACATAGAAGTAAAGACATACCTTTGCTTCCTCTTGCATATGAAAACACCAAAAGCCATGGTAGTGATGAGAATCACCAGCAGAACCAGTGGGACAATGATGGCCATGCTTCCTGTAAACACACAGATCAAACTTTTAGAGTTAACCTCTTGAACCTATGGGGGCGCTGTGTCATTATTGGATAAAAAGACGTGCCCGTTTTAAGCGCAATATTTTGTCACGAAAAGATGCTCGACTATGCATGGAATTGACAGCCTTGGAAAGACAACTCTGACGTCTCCAAAACTGCAAAGATATTATCTCTGCGTGCCCCAGAACTAATGCAACATGCGAAACCAAGATGAAGTTTCATACAGGAATGCCCCGGATTCTGAAGGCGCTGTGTTCCAATGTCTCCTTATATGGCTGTGAATGCGCCAGGAATGAGCCTGCGCTTTCTGTCTATTCCCCGAGGTGTCTGCAGCATTGTGACGTGTTTGTAGGCATATCATTGGAAGATTGGCCATAAGAGACTACATTTATCTGGTGTCCCGCCCGGTGTCATGTGTGCGTAATCTGTAGGTCCATGCGCGTTCCATTTCTTCAGAATTGAAAGTAAACTGCCACGATGGATTTTATCGTCGATAGATATGTGAAAAACACCTTGAGGATTGATTCTAAACATCGTTTCCCATGTTTCTGTCGATATTATGGGGTTAATTTGGAAAAAAGTTAGCGTTTTAATGACTTATTATTATTATTTTTTCCTTACCCAAACGCGATGAACAAAACGGAGCGATTAGTCAACACAAATAATATTTTTTGTAAAAACGGAACATTTGCTATCTGAGAGTCTCCTCATTGAAAACATCTGAAGTTCTTCAAAGGTAAATTATTTTATTTGAATGCTTTTATGGTTTTTGTGGAAAATGTTGCATGCTGAATGCTAACGCTAAATGGTACGTTAGCCATCAATACTGTTACACAAATGCTTGTTTTGCAATGGTTGAGAAGCATATTTTGAAAATCTGAGATGACACTGTTGTTAACAAAAGGCTAAGCTTGAGAGCAAATACATTAATTTCATTTAATTTGCGATTTTCATGAATAGTTAACGTTGTGTTATGCTAATGAGCTTGCGGATAGATTTACACAATCCTGGATACAGGTTTTTTTTTTCGTAGCTAAACGTGACGCAGAAAACGGAGCAATTTGTCCTAAACAAATAATCTTTCAGGAAAAACTGAACATTTGCTATCTGAGAGTCTCCTCATTGAAAACATCTGAAGTTCTTCAAAGGTAAATGATTTTATTTGAATGCTTTTCTGTTTTTTTGTGTAAATGTTGCCTGCTGAATGATAACGCTAAATGCTACGTTAGCCATCAATACTGTTACACAAATGCTTGTTTTGCAATGGTTGAGAAGCATATTTTGAAAATCTGAGATGACAGTGTTGTTAACAAAAGGCTAAGCTTGAGAGCAAATAGATTAATTTCATTTCATTTGCGATTTTCATGAATAGTTAACGTTGCGTTATGGTAATGAGCTTTGAGGCTGTAGTCACGATACCGGATCCGGGATGGCTCGACGCAAGAAGTTAAACAGGTTCAATACGTAACATACTTCCCTCCTCTCTGTAGTGAAACAATACAATATGTTAACATCCAAAAAGCTTCAGGGGTTGGAAAAATAACTTTCCAACAAGGTTCTATATATGGGGACTGCATTTCTATGGCTCTGCTAAAGTTAAAGTCAGTCCATGGAGGTAAAAGGCTCAGTCTGCACAGTTAAGCCTTGAGAGCAAGTCGACAGTGAAATTTCAGACTGCAGACCAAGATGAAATACCAATCTCTGGGAGGGTAGGGTGGTTCAAAGAGTCTGAAAAGGTCTCCAAATCCAGACAATAGCACTTTTAGAAGTGAAAATAGACTGTATTTTTTTTGTAGGATTTTGTGTCTATGTTTGTGTGTGTGAATGTGTGTGTGTCTGTACAGATGCAGGATCTTAATTTGAGCCAGTTTGCTACAACAGGAACATAATCCTGCAGCAACAGGAAATATGAATTATCACCTGGATTATAATTAATGGACATTTTTGTAGGGGTTTATACATTTTCCGTAGTGGACATCAAACTTTAGAAGCCTTTTTAAACTCAAATACACCACAAGTTTGCACATATTAAGCAACAAAATAGTGATCAAATTAAGATCTTACATCTGTATGTTTGTGAGAGAGAGCGAGCGAGCGAGCAAACAAGTGAGAGAGAGAGAGTCTCTTCACAACTCTTTCCAATAACTACTCACCCCCGCTGATGTTGCCAGACAGACTGTTCTTGGGGGCAGGTCTCTCACACTGTGTACCTGACCAATCAGCTGGACACCTAGAAAAGTCGCAATGAGTATGAATAGCTGTCTGTTGGTCAAACCAAATCTCTTTAACAAGAAGGCTATGGTGTACACACACTATAGCCGTCTTAATTAGGGAGGACGGGCTCGTGGTGATGACTGTATCAAATACATCAAACACATGGTTTCCAGGTGTGCCGTTCCGGCCCTTATTATGAGCCGCCCTCCCCTCAGCAGTCTCCTGGTGACACGCACACACATCTCTTAATTTCATCTCCTCATTTGGTAAAGTCTCAGGGAACATGCATGCATAATTCATTCCCTCATCGAGTGAAAGAAAATAAGCATAATCTCACACGAAGTCTGCATCCCAAATGGGACCCTTTTCCCTTGATTTTGCACTACTTTTGACCAGGGACCATATGAATCTGGTCAAAAGTGGCGCACTATGTAAGGAATAGGGTGCCATATGGGACCCATCAAGGTTTGGATGTAATCCAGAGACAATGATCCATTACTACTTTTCTCATTCCCCTCCCTTGCCCAGAGGAGAGTAAGACATGCAATTACGCTATATGTAATCTGACAAGGGGGACCGCATGATGATGAAATGATATTAGCTCATATTAAATAGACTGTAAGCAGCATTTAATCAAACTTTCATTAGAGGGACTGTGGCTCACTGCAGGTACCACATGAATCATAGTCCTGAAGGGCATGACAGCTTGTAGCTGACCTATATAAATCACACCATTGGTTGCTTGGGAATATGCTTAGCTGCAGAAAGTTGTTCTCGATCACTTAGAGACTTCGTTATTGTCCTGTTTTCACTGCATGCTTTGAGAGGCTAGGGCGAAGAGAGAAACGTAAGGCGTGTCTGTGCTGTGAATGAGGGAACGAGGAACATGTGTTGTAAGGGGTTCTATTGTACAATATGTTAGACAACAGACAGAGACAGAGGTACTGGTGAGATTCTGAGTCGGGGAGTGATGTACAGAGTGGACGCTGCTGGATAGTGAGAGAGTGAGGGCTGGTCTCGGAAATGGCAGGAGAGGAGGAGGGAAGGAGATGAGGAGAGGAGGAAGGAGGGGAAGGGAGCCAGGGAAGAGAGGAGGGGTAAAAGTCAGACCTACTTGCACTGGGGTTTGTTTAAGGCGGTTAACGTGCAAATCCCTTTATTCTGACAGTAGTTATCACATGGATTGGCCCGCTGGTCACAGCGCTGGTTCAAGAACCCAGGCGTGCAGCTGCAGCACAGAGAAATTATCGCCACATGAACGAATCATATATTGAGGAACACAGAGACAAAGTCTGCATCTGAAATGGCACCCTATTCTTTATATAACGCACTCCTTTTGACCAGGGCCCACATATGGAATAGGGTGCCATTTTGGACACATAGATAAAAGAAGGTAGAGCACAACACATTCTCACAGACCACCAGCTCGGGCCATTGGAGGATACGAAGTATGAAATCGAACAGATGCAGCTAGGCCCTATTTCATCCTAGTGTTTCCATAGGATGTGTGCGTGTTCAGGTGAGAAAGCAAAGCATTTATGGCAAGCAATCCATCTAATGTCACGCCAAGTGGGAGCAAAATAGGTTCAACTGCAGGAACAGCCCCAGATTGTTGTTTGAGACCTAGAGAATGACACACACTACCGGTCAAATGTTTTAGAACACCTACTCGTTCAAGGGTTTTTCCTTATTTTTTACTCATTTCTACATTGTAGAATAATAGTGAATACATCAAAACTATCAAATAACACTATCAAATCATGTAATAACCAAAAAAGTGTTAAACAAATCTAAATATATTTTACACTTCAAATAGCCACACTTTGCCTTGATGACAGCTTTGCACACTCTTGGTATTCTCTCAACCAGCTTAATGAGGTAGTCACCTGGAATACATTTCACTTAACAGGTGTGCCTTGATAAAAGTTCATTTGTGGTATTTCTTTCCTTCTTAATGCGTTTGAGCCAATCAGTTGTGTTTTGACAAGGTAGGAGGGGTATACAGAAGATAGCCCTATTTGGTAAAAGACCAAGTCCATATTATGGCAAGAACGGATCAAATAAGCAAAGGGAAATGACAGTCCGTCATTACTTTAAGACATGTCAATACGGAACATTTCAAGAACTTTTAAAGTTTCTTCAAGTACAGTGGCAAAAAACATCAAGCTCTACGATGGAACTGGCTCTCACGAGGACCACCACAGGAAAGGAAGACCCAGAGTTACCTCTGCTGCAGGATAAGTTCAATAGAGTTACCAGTCTCAGAAATTGCAGCCCAAATAAATGTTTCAGAGTTCAAGTAACAGAAACATCTCAACATCAACTGCTCAGAGGAGACTGAGTGAATCAGGCTTTCATGCTCTAATTGCTTTAATTGCTGCAAAGAAACCACTGCTAAAGGACACCAATAAGAAGAAGAGACTTTCTTGGGCCAAGAAACACAAGCAATCGACATTAGACAGGTGGAAATGTGACATTTTTGGTTCCACCAGCCATATCTTTGTGAGACGCAGTGTAGGTAAACGGATGATCTCCGCATGTGTATTTCCCACCGTAAAGCATGGAGGAGGAGGTGTGATGGTGTTGGGGTGCTTTGCTGGTGACACTGTCTGTGATTTATTTAGAATTCAAGGTACACTTAACCAGCATGGCTACCACAGCATTCTGCAGCGATTCGCCATCCCATCTTCAAGGGCTTAGTGGGAATATAATTTGTTTTTCAACAGGACAATGACCCAACAGACCTCCAGGCTGTGTAAGGGCTATTTTACCAAGAAGGAGAGTGATGGAGTGACCTGGCCTCCACAATCACCCGCCCTCAACCCAATTGAAATGGTTTGGTATGAGTCAGACCGCAGAGCGAAGGAAAAGCAGCCAACATGTGCTCAGCATATGTGGGAACTCCTTCAAGACTGTTGGAAAAGCATTCCTCATGAAGCTGGTTGAGAGAATGTCAAGAGTGTGCAAAGCTGTCATCAATGCAAAGGGTGGCTATTTGAAGAATCTCAAATATACTTTGATTTATTTAACACTTTGTTTGGTTACTACACGACTCCATATGTGTTATTTCAGAGTTTTGATGTCTTCACTATTATTCTACAATGTAGAAAATAGTCCAAATAGGGGAAAAACCCTTGAATGAGTAGGTGTTCTAAAATATTTTGACCGGTAGTGTAAAGCCCTCTAGGTGCGTGTTGTCTTTCTCCACCACCAACCCAATACAACAAGCAATTGGATGACAAAGATAAAAGCAAAAAAACGAACTAAACAAGGACACACATTATTATATATATATTTTTTTATTTCCCAAAAGGGAAACCGCTCATTCAAAGCTGTAGTATTGGAGGCGGTGTTATCTAACAGTATCTAGGCATACTGCTTAAATCTAGAATCCTTAATTGAAACAATAACAAAGCTGCACCCCACCTCTGTTTTGGTAATATGCTGAGGGGTGGGCCTGGAGAAATGTAACCACTCTCAAATTGATAGACAGAGCTACGGATGCAAGGGCTGGCCGTCCATGATATGCCAATTGTAGTTTAACAATGCTTTAAGGATACACAGTGTTTGTTTACATTTACATTGTTTACAAGCATTTGGAGTAAAATAAGATTACATTTTGGGTTCTGATGGGGTAGGAGAGTTGAACTAAGCTCATGAGGCATTTATACGTTATATTATTCAAGAATCTTTAGGTTGAGTTTAGTTTATTCATTCGACCATTTTACAAAACAAGCACACAAAAAACTTGAAAAAGCCATACATGCACATGAATAAAATCATTGAGGATAACGCACAATAAAGTCTGGGACTTATTTCCATTGTGGTCCTCTTGAATCAATGGGTATATATTATTAATTTGGCTATACAGACTGTATAATACTGAATATGATTAATTCCAAAAGTTAAAAAAATTGATGACGCAACTAAGGATTGATCAACTTTGAAAAGCGTCTTGTGAGTGATGCCAGCCCTAGAAACAAACACAACCAAAAGCCTCTGTGTACTTGAATGTAGGAGATCATACAATTTGCAAGAGAGAAAGGAAAATTGAAACCCTTTTCTCTTGGAAAAAAACATGGTAATAGCCACCTCAGGGTGAGACCTCATTGTCTTCTACTACGTTCCCATTTTAGTATCTTGGGTCTAATCCCGTCTCTACTACAGTACTCGCTCTGTCTCGCACAGCAAAACCACACAACCACTTTCAATACCACTAATTGTACTGCATCAGTGCTGTGTGTGTGTGATACAACTGAAAGCAGAATGAAGACAAAACACAATGGCTGCGTTTACACAGGCAGCACAATTCGGATCTTTTGCCACTAGTTGATGATGACAACTGACGATGACAACCTACTCAGTTGAAAGAAATATCATCAATAGAAATACAAAAACAAATGTGCTGACTTACTGGCAGAACGGCAGGCTGGTCTCAGGCTCTTGGTGACAGGTTCCTCCGTTGTAACAGTATCCATCACACAGTTGACAGGTGGCTGCCACTCTGCCATTACTGCAGCTGTAAGGACAGGAAAGGAATATGGCAATGACTTCATAAAGTGTTGCAAAGCACATTTATAACGCATGAATAAAATAACGCAAGGCCTGAACCATGGAGACAGGAGTTCAGGAGAATACTCTAACCCCTGTTCTAACCCTAAACTAATCCTTCCTCTAACCCCTGTTCTAACCCTAAACTAATCCTTATCCTAATGCCTGTTCTAACCTTAAACTAATCCTTACTCTAACCCCTGTTCTAACCCTAAACTAATCCTTACTCTAACCCCTGTTCTAACCCTAAACTAATCCTTACTCTAACCCCTGTTCTAACCCCAAACTAATCCTTACTCTAACCCCTGTTCTAACCCTAAACTAATCCTTACTCTAACCCCTGTTCTAACCCCAAACTAATCCTTCCTCTAACCCCTGTTCTAACCCTAAACTAATCCCTACTCTAACCCCTGTTCTAACCCTAAACTAATCCTTACTCTAACCCCTGTTCTAACCCAAAACTAATCCTTACTCTAACCCCTGTTCTAACCCTAAACTAATCCTTCCTCTAACCCCTGTTCTAACCCTAAACTAATCCTTCCTCTAACCCTTGTTCTAACCCTAAACTAATCCTTACTCTAACCCCTGTTCTAACCCTAAACTAATCCTTACTCTAACCCCTGTTCTAACCCTAAACTAATCCTTACTCTAACCCCTGTTCTAACCCTAAACTAATCCTTACTCTAACCCCTGTTCTAACCCTAAACTAATCCTTACTCTAACCCCTGTTCTAACCCTAAACTAATCCTTACTCTAACCCCTGTTCTAACCCTAAACTAATCCTTACTCTAACCCCTGTTCTAACCCCAAACTAATCCTTACTCTAACCCCTGTTCTAACCCTAAACTAATCCTTACTCTAACCCCTGTTCTAAACCCAAACTAATCCTTACTCTAACCCCTGTTCTAACCCTAAACTAATCCTTACTCTAACCCCTGTTCTAAACCCAAACTAATCCTTACTCTAACCCCTGTTCTAACCCAAAACTAATCCTTCCTCTAACCCCTGTTCTAACCCAAAACTAATCATTCCTCTAACCCCTGTGTTAACCCTAAACTAATCCCTACTCTAACCCCTGTTCTAACCCTAAACTAATCCTTACCCTAACGCTTGTTCTAACCCTAAACTAATCCTTACCCTAACGCCTGTTCTAACCCTAAACTAATCCTTACCCTAATCCCTGATCTAACCCTAAACTAATCCTTACCCTAACCCCCGATCTAACCCTAAACTAATCCTTCCTCTCACCCTTGTCTAACCCTAAACAAATCCTTACTCTAACCCCTGTTCTAACCCAAAACTAATCCTTCCTCTAACCCCTGTTCTAACCGTAAACTAATCCTTACCCTAATGCCTGTTCTAACCCTAAACTAATCCTTATCCTAATGCCTGTTCTAACCCTAAACTAATCCTTACCCTAACCCCTGATCTAACCCTAAACTAATCCTTACTCTAACCCCTGTTCTAACCCTAAACTAATCCTTACTCTAACCCCTGTTCTAACCCTAAACTAATCCTTACTCTAACCCCTGTTCTAACCCTAAACTAATCCTTACTCTAACCCCTGTTCTAACCCAAAACTAATCCTTACTCTAACCCCTGTTCTAACCCTAAACTAATCCTTCCTCTAACCCCTGTTCTAACCCTAAACTAATCCTTCCTCTAACCCTTGTTCTAACCCTAAACTAATCCTTACTCTAACCCCTGTTCTAACCCTAAACTAATCCTTCCTCTAACCCCTGTTCTAACCCTAAACTAATCCTTCCTCTAACCCTTGTTCTAACCCCAAGCGAATCCTTACTCTAACCCCTGTTCTAACCCTAAACTAATCCTTACTCTAACCCCTGTTCTAAACCCAAACTAATCCTTACTCTAACCCCTGTTCTAACCCAAAACTAATCCTTCCTCTAACCCCTGTTCTGACCCAAAACTAATCCTTCCTCTAACCCCTGTTCTAACCCTAAACTAATCCCTACTCTAACCCCTGTTCTAACCCTAAACTAATCCTTACCCTAACGCCTGCTCTAACCCTAAACTAATCCTTACCCTAACGCCTGTTCTAACCCTAAACTAATCCTTACCCTAATCACTGATCTAACCCTAAACTAATCCTTACCCTAACCCCCGATCAAACCCTAAACTGATCCTTCCGCTCACCCTTGTTCGAACCCTAAACAAATCCTTACTCTAACCCCTGTTCTAACCCTAAACTAATCCTTACTCTAACCCCTGTTCTAACCCTAAACTAATCCTTACTCTAACCCCTGTTCTAACCCAAAACTAGTCCTTCCTCTAACCCCTGTTCTAACCCTAAACTAATCCTTACCCTAACCCCTGATCTAACCCTAAACTAATCCTTACTCTAACCCATGTTCTAACCCTAAACTAATCCTTACTCTAACCCCTGTTCTAACCCTAAACTAATCCTTACTCTAACCCCTGTTCTAACCCTAAACTAATCCTTCCTCTAACCCTTGTTCTAACCCTAAACTAATCCTTACTCTAACCCCTGTTCTAACCCTAAACTAATCCTTCCTCTAACCCCTGTTCTAACCCTAAACTAATCCTTCCTCTAACCCTTGTTCTAACCCCAAACGAATCCTTACTCTAACCCCTGTTCTAACCCTAAACTAATCCTTACGCTAACCCCTGTTATAACCCTAAACTAATCCTTACTCTAACTCCTGTTCTAACCCTAAACTAATCCTTCCTCTAACCCCTGTTCTAACCCTAAACTAATCCTTATCCTAATGCCTGTTCTAACCTTAAACTAATCCTTACTCTAACCCCTGTTCTAACCCTAAACTAATCCTTACTCTAACCCCTGTTCTAACCCTAAACTAATCCTTACTCTAACCCCTGTTCTAACCCCAAACTAATCCTTACTCTAACCCCTGTTCTAACCCTAAACTAATCCTTACTCTAACCCCTGTTCTAACCCCAAACTAATCCTTCCTCTAACCCCTGTTCTAACCCTAAACTAATCCCTACTCTAACCCCTGTTCTAACCCTAAACTAATCCTTACCCTAACGCCTGTTCTAACCCTAAACTAATCCTTACCCTAACCCCTGATCTAACCCTAAACTAATCCTTACCCTAACCCCTGTTCTAACCCTAAACTAATCCTTACTCTAACCCCTGTTCTAACCCTAAACTAATCCTTGCTCTAACCCCTGTTCTAACCCCAAACTAATCCTTACTCTAACCACTGTTCTAACCCTAAACTAATCCTTCCTCTAACCCCTGTTCTAAACCCAAAATAATCCTTACTCTAACCCCTGTTCTAACCCAAAACGAATCCTTCCTCTAACCCCTGTTCTAACCCTAAACTAATCCCTACTCTAACCCCTGTTCTAACCCTAAACTAATCCTTACTCTAACCCCTGTTCTAACCCCAAACTAATCCTTACTCTAACCCCTGTTCTAACCCTAAACTAATCCTTACTCTAACCCCTGTTCTAACCCCAAACTAATCCTTACTCTAACCCCTGTTCTAACCCTAAACTAATCCTTACTCTAACCCCTGTTCTAACCCCAAACTAATTCTTACTCTAACCCCTGTTCTAACCCTAAACTAATCCTTACTCTAACCCCTGTTCTAACCCTAAACTAATCCTTACTCTAACCCCTGTTCTAACCCCAAACTAATCCTTACTCTAACCCCTGTTCTAACCCCAAACTAATCCTTACTCTAACCCCTGTTCTAAACCCAAACTAATCCTTACTCTAACCCCTGTTCTAACCCAAAACTAATCCTTCCTCTAACCCCTGTTCTAACCCAAAACTAATCCTTCCTCTAACCCCTGTTCTAACCCTAAACTAATCCTTACTCTAACCCCTATTCTAACCCTAAACTAATCCTTACTCTAACCCCTGTTCTAACCCTAAACTAATCCTTACCCTAACGCCTGTTCTAACCCTAAACTAATCCTTACCCTAACCCCTGATCTAACCCTAAACTAATCCTTCCTCTAACCCCTGTTCTAAGCCTAAACAAATCCTTACTCTAACCCCTGTTCTAACCCTAAACTAATCCTTACTCTAACCCCTGTTCTAACCCTAAACTAATCCTTACTCTAACCCCTGTTCTAACCCCAAACGAATCATTACTCTAACCCCTGTTCTAACCCTAAACTAATCCTTACTCTAACCCCTGTTCTAACCCCAAACTAATCCTTACTCTAACCCCTGTTCTAACCCTAAACTAATCCTTACTCTAACCCCTGTTCTAACCCTAAACTAATCCTTACTCTAACCCCTGTTCTAAGCCTAAACAAATCCTTACTCTAACCCCTGTTCTAACCCTAAACTAATCCTTACTCTAACCCCTGTTCTAACCCTAAACTAATCCTTACTCTAACCCCTGTTCTAACCCCAAACTAATCATTACTCTAACCCCTGTTCTAACCCTAAACTAATCCTTACTCTAACCACTGTTCTAACCCTAAACTAATCTTTACACTAACCCCTGTTCTAACCCTAAACTAATCCTTACTCTAACCCCTGTTCTAACCCCAAACTAATCCTTACTCTAATCCATGTTCTAACCCTAAACTAATCCTTACACTAACCCCTGTTCTAACCCTAAACTAATCCTTACTCTAACCCATGTTCTAACCCTAACCTTAGCAAGCAGTTGCTTATCAACAGATAGTCCGTCTTTACAGATGGTCATACTGTCTGGACTATCCAAATCAAGTGTGACCTATTCTACTCAGATGATACTCACTTGCAGGACACGTTGTCTGTCTCCGGGTTGACAATACACGGTGCCCCTCGACACTGGAGACATCTGTCCACTTCACACTTCACTCCCTCATATCTGGTTGAACACACACACTCCACGTGGCTCTTGCTCGACAGAGTACAAGCCTTCGAATTGGCACAGTAGTGATGGCAGATATCTGGAACCAAGGTGGATGTAAACAAGCTTATTTATTTCACGTGTTACGTTCCTGGCCTTCCACTGTATAAATCAGTGCAACATCTATTTGTTCAGCCCTTGATATTGAGCCATTGCAAGCAAGCAGCTTTTGAAGTGAGACTGAATGCAACACGTAATATGGATTGATTGCTTGTCCTAAAACAGGCCAATCTTAGTGTGTGTGTGTGTATGTGTGTGTGTGTGTGTGTATCTGACTCACGGTGGAGACACCGCTCCCCAGTGTACTCGGCCATACAGCGACACACTGGCTGGTTCCCCCTGCTGACGTCACAGGTGCCCCCATTCAGACAGTAGTTGTCACACACCTTCCTCTCACAGACCGGCCCTGTGAACCCCACAGCACAACGACATGTAGGCCTCCCTAAGAGATATCGAGAGAGAGAGAGAGACATAGATGGATGGAGGTAGGGAGAGAAAGAGAGGGAGGGAGGGGAGGGAGGGAGGGGGAAATAAGAGAGGAGAGAGAGCGAGAATGAGGAGGAGGGAGGAAGAGAGAGAGAGGGGGGGGGTTGTAGTTTGATTTATTTGACAATCTATTGAAATTGGCTCCAAATTCTGTAGCTGATATAAATATAATCACAAGCATGTCCTCTGTCCAACGTCATAATGGAAAAGCAAGCAAACACAAGGCAGATGTGATTTCTCTCACATTTCATATGAGAGATTCAAAACCAATTCCCATCCAAGGTGATGTCCACAAAGAGACCCCCAAGGTCCAATGTTTTCTAAACAGCCATGTCTATTTGCACTGGAAGGATTTTAACTGGTTTCACACTGGTCCTATGACCGCTTGGAGAGCTTACATCTGAAACACAACAATCTGCTGCCCGCTCCTGACTGGGATGAATAGAAACTTACTGTGTGTGTCTGAAGTTCTTCCCCCTGATGTTCCATCTGTCAGCTATAAGAGGTAAGTTGTCACTGATGTCGCCATGCCAACACTAACATTGAACTGTTCTTTCACGCCTAAATATTTGACCACCTCATTTCCTCCCAAAAATGTCATCGGAAGAGAAAGAAAAGAGAGAAGCTTGATCCATGCCATTTATTTATATCTCCACTCTCAATGATTTATTCTGAAGAGAGAGAAAAATAAACCTTGCTATGCATTTACTGTAACAGAACCTGGACTTTGGGGACTTTAGATGTGTTTTAACAACTGTTCAAAAATAGATAGCAATGCCAGACGTGAAGCGTGCCGTGCATATTCATGGTGGTACTGACGTCTTCGCTAATGCAATACCAAAGTGGGGCCATACATACTGTATTTTCAGATACATCTATAGCTTACATCTCTCAGGGTTAGTCAAACGAAGGGGTTTTGAACTGCACTTTCGTATGGCTCCCTGACACTGGGAAGCACTGGCACAAATGCTCACTAATGTCCCATCAACAACTACACAAAGCAGGAGATTCAAACTCATTCCATGGGGTGTCTGCTGGTTTGAGTTATTTCCATTAGATTGGTGTCCAATTAAGATCTAGACAACCAGATGTGGGGAGTTCCTTACTAATCAGTGACCTTAATTGATCCATCTAGTACAGCAGAGGAGTGAACCTGCAGACACTCTGCCCTCCATGGAATACGTTTGACACATGTGACGCAGAGCGATAGTTATTTAGAAGCAGATTATCAGTCATGAAGCCAGAAGTTGTCACAGCAGAACTGGCATCTGTGGGAAGGATCTCATTGGCTGACAGGACAGGGGCCTTGGTCCCAACGCTCATTTCCCATAGTCACGGATGGATGAGCGCCCTCTCCTGTCCTGGAGGTCCCAGTGGAAGAACAGGGAACACACACACACACACACACACACACACACACACACACACACACACACACACACACACACACACACACACACGTAGCAGAAGAGGCTTACCTATGGAAGAGCCTGAGCATGTGCCCCCGTTCTGACAGTAGTCTTTACAGTGGTCGACTTCACAGCGCTCCCCGGAGAAATTTGGCCAGCAGTAACATCGCAGCTCCCCCTTCTCGTTGGTGATGCATCGCCCTCCGTTCTCGCAGGCAGGGTGACACATTTCTCCTGAAAGCAAATGATGTAGGCCCACGTGTTAAGATTAAAACCATGGCAACCTTGACCTGCTCCCATTAATATCTAACGAGTAGATTAATCCACCTTTCTAAAAGGCTGGAACTCAAATGGGCTGTACTGACTGTTCTATGCAGGACTGCTTGCATGGTACCTTCACTTTCACTCCAATTTACTCAGCATAGGAAAGATATATATGAAAGATCCAGTCTCAGTTGGAGGTGGATCAAATGAAAGTACTGCAGGGTGACCAGGCCTACTGTACTGAGATGTTAGTGTCCCTGCAGCCTACTGTACTGAGATGTTAGTGTCCCTGCAGCCTACTGTACTGAGATGTTAGTGTCCCTGCAGCCTACTGTACTGAGATGTTAGTGTCCCTGCAGCCTACTGTACTGAGATGTTAGTGTCCCTGCAGCCTACTGTACTGAGATGTTAGTGTCCCTGCAGCCTACTGTACTGAGATGTTAGTGTCCCTGCAGCCTACTGTACTGAGATGTTAGTGTCCCTGCAGCCTACTGTATTGAGATGTTAGTGTCCCTGCAGTCTACTGTACTGATATGTTAGTGTCCCTGCAGCCTACTCTTCTGATATGTTAGTGTCACTGCAGTCTACTGTTCTGAGATGTTATAGTGTCCCTTCTCATTGCATAGCTAGCTGGTTGACAGGAAGGCGTATTATACCAAACTCATTGGTGTCTTAATGTACCTGATGTGTTGGTGTCCCTGCAAGTCCTGTTTACTAGCGTGGTCCCCTCAGGACAGAAACAGCTGGCTCCGGCAGGGTTGAGCAGACACAGGAAATCACAGTCCATCCTTAGGCACGGATTGGACACTGACACGTCCAATGGGATAAAGGTTAGAAAGCAGGATGTGTGAGTTTGTGGAGTGTAGCACATAGACGACTGTGCTCCGCACCACTGTGTTGTTTGTGGGGACCTGGCTGGTTGCAGTAGGTGTGAAATGCACAGACAGCACACAATACACTATGTAACACAGACAGCACGCAATACACTATGTAACACAGACAGCACGCAATACACTATGTAACACAGACAGCACGCAATACACTATGTAACACAGACAGCACACAATACACTATGTAACACAGACAGCACACAATACACTATGTAACACAGACAGCACACAATACACTATGTAACACAGACAACAAAATAATGAATATCAAGATGACACACACTAAGAGAAAATCATATTCTGTGCTTATGAAAGGCTCAAGCTTTTCAAAGTCAAACATGAGATCCTTTTTTATTGTGTTTAACTGAGAGAGAATAACAGTGTGATCCTCTGGGCTGGAGCTGGGGATAATGAGGCATCGGGGAGGGCTTCAACTGGCCCTTAGGAGTGGCATACAGAGGCATGAAGTAGGGTTCCCACCAAGCAGATGACCACATTGTCATTCAACTCTCACAGAACACCCGCAGAACCAGACGACAGTAAACAAACAACTGCCAGCAGTCATTGGAGAGAGGGAATAGGAGAGGAAAGGGAGAGGGAGCCAGAGATATTAAGAGAGACAAAAAGAGAGAGACAAAAAAGAGAGAGAGAGAGAGAGAGAGAGAGAGACAAAAAGAGAGACAAAGAGAGAGAGAGAGAGAGAGACACAGACAGACAGACACAAACAGACAGAGTGAGAGTGAGAGAGACAGAAAGAGAGAAAATAGGGAAAGAGAAAGTGATTGATAAAGCCTACCGTCTTGCTGTTTGAATCGATGGAGGACCAAGATAATGGAGGGTCTCTCTACCCCCAGATGGAGCCGTTCCATTGGCTGTTTTCCATACTTATGGACCCGGAAGACATCATTCCTCATCCCGATCCCATAGATATAGTCCTCAAAGATATCAATCCTTACAGGCTGCGAAAGACCTTGGGACAGAACAAGTGGTAACAACAGTAACACTAGACTAGTACGGGAGAAAGTGGGTCCTTCAATAATTCATCTGAATTCCAAATAATAGAAAACCATATTTAGCAAAATGTTCTATTGCTCTACCCTCCACCCTTGAAGGGATGAGCCGAGCACATTTGATAAGAATGACAACAACTTGAGGGAATGGACAATTAAAAAAGATGCAGCCTTTCCTCTCATACCTGTATAAGGGTTGAAAATGGCAGATTTGGACTCTGATAAGCGCCTACATTGGAAAGAAGTGGCTGTACAGTAACAGTAACATGCTATACAGGCTGTACAGTAACATGCTATACAGTACATGACATCAGAGCTCCATATGGGGGCTGACTGACAGCCACTCTGAAACTTGAGCACCACACGCGATATTTCACCCCCATCCCTCCCGCTAGCTTTAGCACATTCTTGGCTGTCTGAGCGAGGCAAACGCCATGAGTTAAGATGACTCAATGTAGTTTGAAAGACGAGATGTTGAGGCTGATTAAAATACTGCTTTGATGCCAAACACCCGCGAGTCCAAATGCGAGCTTCACATTTCCATATCATAAAACTCATGTAATATACACTGTCAACGTTTAGGATCACTACGTTAAGAGTTACAAGATGACATGGCATCATACCCTGGGTTGTCCTGAATCGATTGAGCCTGTGTTTGTTGCATTGTGAGGCGAATTTGCAGTGGCACACGCATCTCAATGCACTCATGACTCCATTCTATGCGCGCCAAAATGAATGACTTGCATCTCTGAATTGCCTTGGAGAAAGCCTAACACTGCACGGTCGTATTTTATAATTTAGCTAGTCATGTTGGCAATAGAACAAGCTCTCAACCAGCCATGCCCAACTGACTCAGATTACGATTTATAACATGGACCATTTTTTGGATTGAGCAAACAACAGTCATTGTGTAAAGGTGGGGATGCAGGGCTGTGTTCCCAACAAAACAACTACAAGTGTGCTTGCTCTAATTCCTCAACGGCACAGCTAGCAGAGCTCAGAAAAAAGTACCTTATAGTTGAAGGCGTTATTTGACTTCATTGAAACTACTTAGGATCTGTGCACACTTTGGAGAGGTGTGTGACCACTTGGAAACACCAGTAAGACCTCTCATTCAAACCCGCCATTTTTTGTCTTATGTTGCACCTACCCCCAGATTTTCTACGAATATTCTTATCACGTTACTGAACGTATCCCGAGCATTTTCAGATTTAGTTATCAGCATGTAAAATGCACATAAATTCAACCGGGTAATGGATTCAGTCTTGTGTTTGGTGAACTGTTGTGTCATCACATTTAGTCTAATCATTTCCCCATAATCCCCAAACTGTTCCCTTTTAATTGCTACCATGGTTACGCATAGGCTCTCCATATTTCTTCCTCTAGGAAACATTTAGATTCAGCCCCATCCACATAGGCACATTTCAACCAGTGTAAAGGGTTAAAGACATGCATGTCTTCTGTGTTAGTCAGTGCTTTGCTCACCGTGTGCACTGCTCACCACCAGCACAGAGTCCGATCCATCGAATCGAACGCTCCCAATCACAGACAACTCTGTATCAGCCCAGTACAGACGCTGGTTGAAATAATCGATGGCAAGTCCTGTGAAGATTTAAAACATACTAGTCGCTCTCTATGTGAGCCGTTGTAAAAGTGCAGCCAAACTTTCCTTCTGACCAAGTGGTGCTTTCTATCAAAATGTATCACTCGACACTAAAAGAAACAGGATATTGATGAGAAGAGATATGATATGTAGAAAATGAACAGACAAGTACACCGCTCCATACATCCTGCTTACGGGTGCTTCCTGAAGCACCGCTTGTTATATGTCAACAGGACCAGGAGTTCCAGAGCACCTACCACTGGGTCTCCTGAGGTTCTTCTCCACTAAGATTCTCCTCATAGACCCATCCATGGCAGCCTCCTCGATGAGGGAGTGGTCTCCTACCACTGTCCAGTACATCATCCTATGGGAAGTACAGGAAGTAAGTAAAGGAAGAATAGGTCATTGTAGCAGGTAATAAGGACAGGGCAGAGGGCCAGACATAATTTGTTGCGTATCTGCCCAAAGAGAAAATATAGTCCAAAAATGGGCAAATCTGATATGTGGTTGTTTTACCTAACAACTTTAGTTGATTGCACTAATTGTCAATTGCTAAGAACATCTGCTAAATGACTAACATGTAATTAATGTAAGGATTAACCTTACCCTCGAGCCGGGTTAACAGTGATCGAGTAAGGCTCCCCGGCGATGTCTGTGATGAGACGAGAGCAGTTTGTCCCTCCCAGCTGGCCCACGTTGATGGAATATCTGAGCCTCCTCCAGTGGGCGTTGTAGTAGCTGAACCAATGCATCCTGGAGTGGTCTGTCCAGTAAATGTTGCCGGTCACCCAATCTGCAGATATATCCCTGGGCCTTCTGAAGTCAGGACACTGGAGAAGAAGAATGTGTTTTCACATTTACTGACATGACTTTCATACTCCTTACCTGGAAATTGTTTTACAAACTTAGAGCATGCCGGCAAAAACACACATTCTCTCTCTCTCTCTCTCTCTCTCTCTCTCTCTCTCTGTCAAAATACACTACATGACCAAAAGTATGTGGACACCTGTTTGTCAACATCTCATTCTAAAATCCTGGCCATTAATATAGAGTTGGTCCCCCCTCTTTGCTGCCATAGCAGCCTCCACTCTTCTGGGAAGGCTTTCCACTAGATGTTGGAACGTTGCTGCGGGGACTTGCTTCCATTCAGCCACAAGAGCATTAGTGAGGTTGGGCATTGATGTTGGACAATTAGGCCTGGCTCGTAGCCAGCGTTCCAATTCATCCCAAAGGTGTGGATTGGGTTGAGGTCAGGGCTCTGTGCACGCCAGTCAAGTTCTTCTACACCGATCTCAACAAAATATTTATTTATGGACCTCGCTTTGTGCAAGAGGACATTGTCATGCTGAAACAGAAAAGGGCCTTCCCCATTCTGTTGCCGCAAAGTTGGAAGCACAGAATCGTCTGGGATGTATGCTGTAGCGTTAAGATTTCCCTTCACTGGAACTAAGGGTCCTCGCACGAACCATGAAAAACAGCCCCATACCATTATTCCTCCTTCACCATACTTTACAGTTGGCAATGTGCATTTGGGCAGGTAGCCTCCCCCTGGCATCCGCCAAACCCAGATTTGTCTGTCGGACTGCCAGATGGTGAAGTGTGATTCATCACTCCAGAGAATGCGTTTCCACTGCACCAGAGTCCAAAGGAGGCGATCTTTACACCACTCCTGCTGACGCTTGGCATTGCGCATGGTGAGACAAACAGTTATTGTGCTGACGTTGGTTCCAGGGGCAGTTTGGAACTCGGTAGTGAGTGTTGCAACCGAGGACAGATGATTTTGACCCACTACGCGCTTCAACACTCGCCGGTCCCGTTCTGTGATGCTTGTGTGGCCTACCACTTTGAGGCTGAGCCGTTGTTGCTCCTAGATGTTTCCACTTCACAATAACTGCATTTACAGTAGACTGGGGCAGCTCTCGGGGGGGAAGAAATTTGACGAACTGACTTGTTAGAAAGGTGGCATCCTATGACAGTGCCACGTTGAATGTCACTGAGCTCTTCAGTAAGGCCATTCTACTGCCAATACTTGTCTATGGCGATTGCATGGCTGTGTGCTCGATTTTATACACCGGTCTGCAATGGGTGTGGCTGAAACAGTCAAATCTACTCATTTGATGGGGTGTCCACATACTTTTGTGTATATAGTGTAATTACAGTTCAAGTGTCAAATCAGTGCTACAGTCCTCTTTAAAGTCATTGGCGGCTCCTGTGTTCTGTCCCCTTCACTCCCTTTCCCAGGGCTCAAATCAAACCAATTAATGTCAGAGATATTGAGTGGCTGTTAGATCCTGTTCTGTTCTCATAGGCAGAGCAGTTAAGGAGTATAGAGACCCACTGAGGAAATCCCGCTTTGCTACACTCATGGCTGTCGTATGAGCTACCATCAAAACAAATGTAATATATTCAAGTTTGTCAATGTGCGGGGGTACAGGTTGGCCGAGGTAATTTGTACATGTAGGTAGGCGTAAAGTGACTATGCATAGAAAATAAACACAGAGTAGCAGCAGTGTAGAAAACAAAGGTGGGTGTGGGTGGGGGGTTTCAATATGAATATTCCAGGTGGCCATTTGATTAATTGTTCAGCAGTCTTGGCTTGGTGGTAGAAACTGTTAAGGAGCTTTTTGGTCCTAGACTTGGCGCTCCGGTACCAATTGCGGTGTGGTAGCAGGGAGAACCGTCTATGACTTGGGTGACTGCAATCTATGACAATATATTTAAGTTTGCCTGCATGAAAGTCTCCGGCCACTAGGGTCACCTCTTCTGGAGGATCATTTTCCTGTTTGCTTATGGCCTTATACAGCTCGATGCGGTCTTATTGCCATCATCGGTTTGTGTTAGTAAATAGACGGCTACGGATAATATAGATGAGAACTCTCTTGGTAGATAGTGTGGTACACAACTTAACATGAGGTCTTTTACCCCAGGCGAGCAATACCTCGTGACTTCTTTAATATTTGACATTGCGCACCAGCAGTTATTGACAAATAGACACACACACACGCCTCTCGTCTTACCAGACGTAGCTGCTCTGTCATGTTAATGTACGGAGAAGCTAACCAGCTGTATATTATCCATGTCGTTGTTCAGCCATGTCTCGGTGAAATATAAGATAATACAGTTAATGTCCCCGTTGGTGGGATAGTCTTAATCGTAGATCGTCCAGTTTGTTTTCCAATGATTGCACGTTCGTCAATAATACATCTCTATGGGTCCGTGTAGCCTATGTGCGGTCTATAACCAGAACTGGTGGCTCGAGAGAAAGATTTTGAATGAAAAGATAGGAAATCTTTACAGATGTTTAGCTTAAAGTATATATGGATAATTAAGCAGCCCATATGATAGCGCAACACTTGTAGACTAGCACAGGAAAGGTTTACATGGCATCCACATATTGTGTCAGCATCCAAGGGACTGCCAAGTCAGGTCTACGGACCGGTCGATCTATCCGGGGTAAACCCGTCTGTCTCCTGGCATACTGGCCTTTTCTATATATTTTTTTAATGTTGGTTAATTTAAATACATTTTAATACTATAGAATTGTATGCATTCACAATTGTAGTCTGCACGATTAATTTTGAGTTTTATGTCATGTTTTTAATTTATGTGTCTGTCTAAACAGTATTTCTATCTCAACTCTGTGCAAAGTGTTTTCAAATGTCTGGCTCTTGGATATATTTACATCTCAAGCTGACTCATGGATAGACTAAACTGTGCCCCCGCACATTGACTCTGTACCAGTATCCCCTGTATATAGCCTCACTACTGTTATTTTGTTTTAAATATTTAAAAAAAAGTTTTTTTCACTCAACACTTATTTTTCTTAAAACTGCATTGTTGGATGTACAAATTACCTCAACTAACCTGTACCCCCGCACATTCACTCGGTACTGGTACCCCCTGTATATAGCCTCGTTATTGTTATTTTATTGTTAGTTTTCATCATTTTTTACTTTAGTTTATTTGGTAAATATTTTCTTAAGACTTTCTTGAACTGCACTTTTTGTCAAGGGCTTGTAAAGTAAGCATTTCACTGTAAGGTCTACACCTGTTGTATTCGGCGCATGTGACAAATACATTTGTTTTGATTTGATTCGTCTTAACTTGTTTAGAGTACTTACAATGCAAAAATATTGATTTCGGCTACTACAGTAGAGCCATTTGAAAGCCACTGATATCAATAGACTTCAGAACATATTTTATAAGATAATAGCCTCCTCTTGTGCCCCAAACAAAACCGAAGTAATTAAGAGGAATCTTAATATGAAGGTGGGGGTCTCTGGGGGAGACATTGATGAACAGTATTGTTATACCTCTGTTACTATTAATGGCACTACATTATGTTTGTCCTCCATTTACGCACCAAATGCTTTTGATAAATCCTTTTTTGAAAACCTGAAGCTTAAATTGTTAGACTTCCCAGACTCAGTGACCATCCTTGGGGGAGATTTTCACCTGACTCTAGATCCTACTATTAATATCACCAGTGCTAATATCTTGGCACTCTGGGCACCTTCAAATTATATTAAGACCTTTTTAGATGACATGAACACTGTGGATGCCTGGCCCCTAAGAAATCCTTGTACTAGAGATGATCTAATTTTCTCCCCATCATCAGTCTTTCTCACCAATTGATTATGTCTTCACCCCCCTTGTTTTTCTGAAATGTACATCCCATGCAGAGATTCAACTATGCTGTTATCTGACCATTCATTATCAATTTATTTTGAGATTTCTCCAGGATTCACAAGATTTAAGAAATGGTGGTATGGAATTCTTAAACTACATTTTGACTGGCAGTAATGATTTCTTACAGGTTAATGCACAACCAGGGGTAGGCCCACATACATTATGGGAAGTAATAAAGATGGGCAGAGATAACTCACCCCATTTAAAACTGAGAAAAAGATGGTGACTAGTTCTAGGGCTGAATTTATTCATTTGAAAGCGAGACAGAATGACTATGAGAACGCGAATAGACTGAGTAGGCACTTGGCAACGAAACTGAAGCAAACTGACCATTTGTCATCTATTGATGTCATTAGGGACAATAAACGGGGAACTTTGTACCCTCCCAAATTAATCAATCATAATTTCACTACTTTTTATTCAAAGAAGGATACTTCTGAGTTTCCTAAAGACTATAGGAAGATGTTGTCCTTTTAAATTCCTAGGTACTTCCTCCCCTTTCTCTTAAAAACCTCTTAAGGATCAGACCTTTTTTCTTCTTCAATTTTCGCCTAAAACGACAATCTAACTGCCTGTAGCTCAGGACCTGAAGCAAGGATATGCATATTATTGATACCATTTAAAAGGAAACACTTTGTAGTGTGTGGAAATGTGAAATTAATGTAGGAGAATATAACACATTAGATCTGGTAAAAGATAATACAAAGAAAGAAACAAATGCGTTTTAAATATTTTGTTTTTGTTCCATCAGCTTTGAAATGCAAGAGAAAAGCCATTATATTACTTAGGAGACTAGGCTCAGTTTATCTTTTGGACACTAGATGGCAGCAGTGTATGTGAAAAGTTTTAGACTGATCCAATGAACCATTATATTACTGTTCAAAATGTTGTATCAGGTCTGCCCAAATGTGCCGAATTGGTCAACTGATACATTTTCAAGTACATAACTATAGAGAACATACAATAAAACATGTCTGTTTACACACTCCCAGGAATGTCATAAATTATGGATAATTAGCTTCCCTACAGAAAAGACAGTAACCTTCACACATCTAGATGGGGGGGGGGGGACCCTCAGGATGACAAATCAGAGCAATATTACTGAAGGTAAGTACATTATTTACCTTCAGATGTGAAAGTATCAAACCAGTTGCCGTGATAAGTTTTTTTGTTGTACACTCTCCTCAAACAATAGCCTGGTATTTTTCAATGTAATAGCTACTGTAAATGGGACAGTGCTGTTAGATTAACAATAATTTAAGATTTTTGCCCATATAAGACATGGCTATGTCCTGGGAAATGTTCTTGTTACTTACAATGTCATGCTAATCACATTAGCTCAATCGTCACTCGGGGGGGGTCCGATAGAGGTTAACTTCTTTGGGATAGGGGGCGGTATTTTGATGTCCGGATGAAAAGCGTGCCCAAAGTAAACTCCCTGCTACTCAGGAACAGAAGTTAGGATATGCATGTAATTGGTAGATTTGGATAGAGAACACTCCAAAGTTTCTAAAAACTGTTTAAATAATGTCTGTGAGTATAACAGAACTGAATTTTTTTTAGCATACCACTGATTTCAATGTCTGGCACTTTCATAATAGGGCGAAATCATCCCCAATTGCAGTTCCTAGGGCTTCCACTAGATGTCAACAGTCTTTAGAAAGAGTTCCAGGCTGGTTTTTGGAAAAATTAGGGAGAAGTTGTAGTTTTTCTAAGTGGCTCCCATTTTGGCTGTAGTGTTTCCAAGTGCATGGCCGAGAGAGCGCACTCTTTTTGTTAATCGGTAAAGACAATAACGATTCTCTGTCTTAAATTTTATTGTTTATTTGCGTATTAGGGTACCTAAGGTTTGATTATAAATGTTGATTGACTTGTTTGGATAAGTTCATTGGTAACGTTTGGGATTCATTTTGTATGAAACCGAGTGGATTATTGATTGAAGCGCACCAGCTAAACTGAGTTTTTATGGATATAAATAAGGAATTTATCGAACAAAAGGACCATTTATAATGTAACTGGAACATTTTGGAGTGCCAACAGAAGAAGATCTTCAAAGGTAAGGCATATATTACATCACTATTTCTGACTTTCGTGTCTCAACTCCCTGGTTGAAAATGATTTGTTATGCATTTGTGTGCTGGACACTGTCCTCGGATAATCGCATTGGTTTGCTTTCACCGTAAAGCCTTCTTGAAATCTGACACCTTGGCTGGATTAACAACAAGTTAAGCTTTATTTTGATGTATTGCACTTGTCATTTCATGAACATTTCATATTTATAGTAATTTAATTTGACTTTGGCGCTCTGCCATTTCACCTGACGTTGGCCAGGTGGGACACTACCATCCCACCTATCCATAATTAAGCCATTTTGCCACAACTTTGGAAGTATGCTTTGGGCCATTGCTCATTTGGAAGACCCATTTGCCACCAAGCTTTAACTTCCTGACTGTCCTATTGAAGACTCCCTGTTAGAAGATGTTGCTTCAAAATATCCACATAATTTTCCCACCTCATGATGCCATCTATTTTGTGAAGAGCACCAGCCCCTCCTGCATCAAAGCACCCCCACAACATGATGCTGCCAGCCTCGTGCTTCACATTTGGGATGGTGTTCTTCGACTTGCAAGCCTCCCCCTTTTTCCTCCAAACATAACGATGGTCATAACGATGGCCAAACAGTTCTATTTTTGTTTCATCAGACCAGGACATTTCTCCAAATAGTACGATCTTTGTCCCCATGTGCAGTTGCAAACCATAGTCTGGCTTTTATGGTGGTTTTGGAGCAGTGGCTTCTTCCTTGCTGAGAGGCCTTTCGGGTTATGTCGATATAGGAGTTGTTTTACTGTGGATATAGATACTTTTGTACCTGTTTCCTCCAGCATCATCACAAGGTCCTTTGCTGTGGTTCTGGGATTGATTAGCACTTTTCGCACCAAAGTACATTCATTTCTAGGAGAGAGAACGTGTCTCCTTCCTGAGCGGTACGACGTCTGTGTGGTCCCATGGTGTTTTTACTTGCGTACTATTGTTTGTACAGATGAACGTGGTACCTTCAGGCATTTGGAAATTGCTCCCAAGGATGAACTAGACTTGTGGAGGTTTACATTTTTTTTCCCTGAGGTCTTGGCTGATCTCTTTTGATTTTCCCATGATGTCAAACAAAGAGGCACAGAGTTTGAAGGTGGGCCTTGAAATACATCCACAGGTACACCTCCAATTGACTCAAATAATGTCAATTGCCTATCAGAAGCTTCTAAAGCCATGACATACTGGAATTTTCCAAGCTGTTTCAAGGCACAGTCAACTTAGTGTATGTAAACTTCGGACCCATTGGAATTGTGATAATATAGTGAATTATAAGTGAAACAATCTGTCTGTAAACAATTGTTGTAAAAATTACTTGTGTCATGCACAAAGTAGATGTCCTAACCGATTTGCTAAAACAATAGTTTGTTAACAAGAAATTTGTGGAGTGGTTGAAAAACGAGTTTTAATGACTCCAACCTAAGTGTATGTAAACTTCTGACTTCAACTGTATTAGGTCCCACAGTTGACAGTGCATGTCAGAGCAAAAACCAAGCCATGAGGTCAAAGGAATTGTCTGTAGAGCTCTGAGACAGGATTGTTTCGAGTCACAGATCTGGTGAAGGGTACAAAAAAAAGGTCCCCAAGAACATCAGTGGCCTCCATCATTCTTAAATGGAAGTAGTTTTGAACCACCAAGACTCTTCCTAGAGCTGGCCGCAAGGCTAAACTGAGTAATCGGGGTAGAAGGACCTTGGTCAGGGAGGTGGAAGGTCTGGAAGAAACCTGGCACCATCCCTACAGTGAAGTATGGTGGTGGTAGCATGATGCTGTGGGGATGTTTTTCAGCATCAAGCACTGAGGGACTAGTCAGGATTGAGGGAAAGATGAACGGAGTAAAGTACAGAGAGATCCTTGATGAAAACCTGCTCCAGAGCGCTCAGGACCTCAGACTTGGGCAAAGGTTCTCCTTCCAACAGGACAATAACCCTAAGCACACAGCCAAGAAAACACAGGAGTGGCTTCGGGAAAGTCTCTGAGTGTTCTTGAGTGGCCCAGCCAGAGCCCGATCGAACATCTCTGGAGAGACATGAAAATAGCTGACAGAGCTAGAGAGGATCTGGAGAGAAGAATGGGAGAAACTGCCAAAATACAGATGTGCTAAGCTTGTAGTGTCATACCCAAGAAGAATTGATACTGTAATCGCTGCCAAAGGTGCTTCAACAAAGTACTGAGTAAAGGGCCTGAATACTTATGTATATGTGATATTTCAGCTTACATTATTTTATACATTTGCAAAAATTTATAAAAACCTGTTTTTGATTTGTCATTATGGGGTATTGTGTGTAGATTGATGAGGATTAAGAACTATGTAATACATTTTAGAATAATGCTGTTACGTAACAAAATGTGGAAAAGGTCAAGGGGTCTAAATTATTTCTGAATGCACAGTATATCACCTGTACTTGACCTCTTTAAAGAATTTGGCTCCTTCTCTGGCTATATGCCTCTAAACCCCACAGCCAAACAAGTCACATTACCCTCTGTACCTATCACTTTAGGGATTTACATAACTGGGCATTTCAATTCGATCCAATTTGAAAGTCATAGTTAATGAGAATTTTAGTGCAACATTCGAGAAAATAAAGCTCTAAGTAGATGGTGTCCATTTCGTGTTACTCTTTATGTGAGCATTTTGGTTATTCAAATGAATATACTCTCCGGTATTAATTAACTTCCTCCCCCAACTTCATTCTTTAAGGACATAGGAATACACTACCAAAATCATGAGCATTAATATTCTGGGATCCTTATTCTGGGATAAAGCAAAATACTGCCTCATCTTTTATGGGATCGATTGCAAAAAATAGATTGACTGTTTGGTACCAAATTGATTTAATATATATATATTTTTTTTTAAATCTCGGACTCCATACAGTGTTGAAAACCTACAGGACCATAAACCAGGCTACCACTCTTTATTGAAATAATTGAGGTAATGAATGTCCCCAATCTGAGGTGGGCAATTATATGCATATGTTTTGGAGCTGTGTACCAGTGAAGACTCTTTGGGTTTATGTTGTTAATATTATACATGTTATTCAAGGCAGGAACATACCTGCACATACCATCCCTCCTCTTGCTTGGTTGTAGCCCTAGCATTTCGTTATCTTATCAAGAGAGGCGGATTGTTATGGTTGCAATAACAGCAGGCAAGGAATTGGTTTGAACCGGGTATTGCCCTTTACAGATTTTGGTTGCTTATGTACTTGGACATTGCACAGCTGGAAAGAGCCACTGCCAGATTGTGCGGGGCCAAGCCCGAAACTCTGGTCAATTGGACACATGCTATGTCCCACTTGCAAGAGCTAATTTAACAACGATGTTTGGTCTTGCGGATGGGAGATAGCATTGTCCATCTCTGTCTTTTTAAACAATCTGTTTTCCTATGTGGCTCTGGGTTGGTAGCCTTTGAGAATCAAACGTGAATAGACTGACTGCATTTGTAAACACTGAAACATGTGTATTTCATCTGTTTTGTTATTTTTTATTTGTATGTTTTTTAAAAAAAGTATATTTTTATATCTTGTTTGTTTCTTTTCCCCCTGTACATATTGGTATGTTTGGTATCTTGAAACTGTAATTGTCTAGGACTTGCAAGAAAAACTAAAGAATTATTGTTCACAACAAAAAAAGTAAAGCATCGCCATAGATGAAATGAGAAATTAGTGATCAAATCTGAGTTAGCAAAGTAGCCTATATTTGATAGAACGTGAACTGCGAGAGTTAGAGATTTGTTTCATGAAAGTATCACAAAGTACTATAATGAGTAATACAATGCATTTACTTTCCACAAAGTAATATATTACCTTTTCAAGTAACTAATCCCAACACTGTTAATATGGAACAGATGAATATGTTAAAGCAAACCCCAAAATGTTTAGAGGTGCTGACTGAGGGTAAACTGTATAAAAAAATAAAGTCGCATACTAAATGATGCTCCCAACAATTTAACGGGTACAACTAAATTGTTGGGAGCATATTTAGAGTGTATATGGTCTAATATACCACGGCTTTCAGCCAATCAGCAATCAAGGCTTGAACTACCTAGTTTATAATAAGTAATAACCCTCCACCTCCAGCCCACTCAAACCCTTTACTTACTATGATTCCGCTATTTGACTTAGTGAGACTTCTGTCAACGATGTCTTTGTAAAACATTCCACCAGGATTAAACTGTGTGGCCCAGACAAACTTGTGTCGGTGAAAAAGAGCGTCCATCCCAATGATTTTAGCATTGTCCTCGATGCGAGGATGCAGCTTCTGTCCGTGGCTCTGCTTAAACGGATAGACAAAACTTCGGATTTCAGTGTCATTAGCAACGTAGAGCACTTGATCCTCTGGTCCTGCCCGTCGAGTTCATTAAGGTAGAAGAAAAAACACAAAGGAAATAATATAAATAAAGAGTGTACATTCCAGACTACACAATTAGCATATTTGAATCAAAACAGATCGTAGCAATCAGAATAATTGTGATGCATCAAGCATAATTAAGTAGAATTTCGATGTGATGTGCGCATATCAAATTGTCATGCATCTGATTATGTACTGTAATGTGTAATCAAAATAGTAATGGTAAGCTCTTACCTTTGGTAATACATTCACCATCGATTTCTTTAAAGTTACGGTCACACGTGCATTTAAAGGATCCTTTAGTGTTTGTACAGTAGTGAGAGCACATGCCAAACTGAAGGCATTCATTGATCTCTGAGAAAAAGACAAAGAACGAAGGCTATAATTCCCATCAAGCCACAAATAATCAAAAGAGCTTTCGCCACAATTCTGTCTGAGCTCTGTCCTTCAATACACAGGGATAACCTCTTAGGAGTAGTACAAACTCTATCTCTGATGGTTCATATCTAAAACTCGCCCGACACATTTATCCAAAAGAAAGCAAAGGCAGAGTAGCTACGCTGCGCATTGCCATTGTCCGGTGAACAGGAGCCATCAGAGCTTTTCTGCAGTGATAACCACAGACATGTACTGTGAAGTGTGGCCTTCTCGCCATCTGCTCTCTGTTTCGAAAGGCGACGTGACGTTTCAAACTCTCAGCAGCAAGTGAATGCCAAAGAAAACCCGGAGACGGAGGAGGTCAAAGGCGACATCATCACCGTACTGTACCTTCACACTGCCTCGTCGTCTGGCTCCTCTGAAAGCCGGCCTTGCACTGACAGAGTGAATCGGTTCCTGTATCATTGCAGAATGCGTCATCTCCACATAGACCCGCTCTCTCTCCACATACTCCTTCCTCGGAAACCACTGTATAAAATACGGACATCACAATAACACATCGTTATATGGTGGAAGTTGGATGCTGTTTGTGCACTCTTTAGAAAAAAGGGTCCCGAAAAGGGCTCTTCGGCTGTTTCCATAGAAGAACCCTTATTGGTTCCAGGTAAAGCCGTTTTTGGTTTTCTACATGGAACCCAAAAGGGTTCGACCTGGAACCAATAAGGGTTCTTCAAAGGGTTCTCCTATGGGGACAGCCGAAGAACCCTTTCATGTATTTTTCTCTAAGAGTGTAACATGGTGATCTGAATAATAAAAACATCTATTAGCACAGCCCTTTTCTCTCTCATTCAGCTTTTGTAAATAGAGTACTCTACATGCTGGGAATAAACATACCCTGAGTGCACAGATTTTTTATTTATTTAACCAGGCAAGTTAGTTAAGAACAAATTCTTATTTACAACAACAGCCTACTGAGGAACTGAGTTAACTGCCTTGTTCAGAATAACAGATTTTTACCTTATCAGCTCGGGGATTCAATCCAGCAACCTTTTGGTTACTGGCCCAATGCTCTAACTACTAGGCTACCTGCCGCCCCAAATGCTGACAGTGCCCAAAATCAGGGGCTAGAATGCATTATTTTATGGTTTTATTTCAGCTTTGTTTTTATTTCAGAATGTTCGATCCAGAAGAGAGCATTTATTTGGAAGATTGTTGTAGGACTTATCCTGCCTTCTTTCCTTATACAATCTTTCTTGGGAGTACTGAAATGAACTGAACCTGAACTGAAATGTGCAGAGAGAGACAGACAGGCATAGAGAGAGAGAGACGGATATACACAGAGAGCGAGAGAGACAAAGACAAAGACGAGAGAGACAGAGACAGAGACAGATCAAGATCGATATCGACATTTAGAAAGAAAGAGAGATAGAGGGACAAAGGAAGAGCGAGGGACTTTAGAAGCCACGTACCACCTTTACAGTCCTGTTCATCCGAGCCCCCGTCTCCACAGTCATCGAACAGGTCACACTGCAGCTCCTGTGGGATGCAGCGATGGTTGCTGCAGGTGAACTCCACCTTACCACAGGGCCTTGGGGTCCGCATCACATCTTCAGATCCAGGATACAGGACAAGCCAGGGGGAGAAGGTAACAGCCATGGGGCCAAAGACAGAACAGGCATGTTTCAACACCATAGCTAGGCTATTGCTATCTCCATTTTTTACACTAACAGTGATGGACGTGTGCGTGCGTGCACACACACAATAGCTATTAGTCAGCTATATAACTAGATGTAATGGTGCCTCTCGAGCAGTTCAAAGGATTGATTGGGGACCTCTTTGCTAACAAATGGGATTGTTTCTCTTGAGTATGATTTGTAATCTTGTATGTTTGTATGATGTTATATTTGCAAATTGTGGATGTACAGGACTCCCTTGTAAAAGGTATTGGTCTTAATGGGACTCCCAGCTAAAATAAAGGTGTAATAGAACACTTAGACAAAACAGAGGAGCTCAGTGATTCTGGGTCATTTGTGATCATCTGAATGATTAAGTATAGTATCGCTTCCGGGTTGGAGCGATCTGGTCGCATCCGCGCTTCGGTCTGCAGGTTGTATAACTTTTTCATTACATTTCATTACATTTCATTATAGTACAACGGTCTGATTTGTCTAATCTTAGCAATTTCCTCTTAGCTAGCTACATAGTCGTCGTTGTATCAAAGATAATTGCGTAATTATCGTATTTCGTCGTCTCCTATCTGTCCAACACGTTCACCGTCTACCGTAGCACTGTAGTACTATCACACTCAACTGAACGTCTTGATTAGTGTAGTGTTAGCTAGCTACATAGCTAGCTACATAGTTGTCTTTGCTGTCTTCGTATCCAAGATAATTGTGTAGCTTAGAGTGTGGAGTCTTAGAGTGATAATTGCGTTATTATTGTATTTCGTCGCCCTCCTATCTGCCTAGCAGCTAGCATACGTTCACCGGCTACCGTAGCACTGTAGTAACTATCACACTCAACCGAACGACTTGATTAGTGTAGTATTAGATAGCTACATAGTTGTCTTTGCTGTCTTCGTATCCAAGATAATTGTGTAGTTTAGAGTGTGTAGTCTTAGAGTGATTATCTTAATTCACCGAGGTTAGCTAGCCAGCTATTTTGTCGTCCTTAACGTAGGAGACACTCCTAGCTAGCCAATAGCCAGCCAACGTCTACTGAATAGAACTTTCGCATTCCGGTCGCATTCCGCGTCGCTCCACAGGTAGTATCACTTTTTCACTTCATTTCATTACAGTCCCAACGGTGTGATTTGTTTGATCGTAGCTAGCTACATAGCCGTCTTTGTTTCAAAGATAATTGTGTAGTCTAGAGCGATTTTCTAGGTTAGCTAGCCAGCTATTGTCGTTCTCCTACGCAACGTAACGTAACCAACACTGCTAGCTAGCCAGCTAGCTCCCGATAAGCAGCATTGTAGAAACTTCACACTCAACGGTACGACTTGATTAGGGTAGTGTCAACAACGCAGCTAGCCTACCCCAGCAGTACTCTATCATTTTAATCATTTTAGTCAATTAGATTCTTGCTACGTAAGCTTAACTTTCTGAACATTCGAGACGTGTAGTCCACTTGTCATTCCAATCTCCTCTGCATTAGCGTAGCCTCTTCTCTAGCCTGTCAACTATGTGTCTGTCTATCCCTGTTCTCTCCTCTCTGCACAGACCATACAAACGCTCCACACCGCATGGCCGCAGCCACCTAATCTGGTGGTCCCAGCGCGCACGACCCCACGTGGAGTTCCAGGTCTCCGGTAGCCTCTGGAACTGCCGATCTGCGGCCAACAAGGCAGAGTTCATCTCAGCCTATGTCTCCCTCCAGTCCCTCGACTTCTTGGCTCTGACGGAAACATGGATCACCACAGACAACACCGCTACTCCTACTGCTCTCTCTTCGTCCGCCCACGTGCTCTCGCACACCCGAGCTTCTGGTCAGCGGGGTGGTGGCACCGGGATCCTCATCTCTCCCAAGTGGTCATTCTCTCTTTCTCCCCTTACCCATCTGTCTATCGCCTCCTTTGAATTCCATGCTGTCACAGTTACCAGCCCTTTCAAGCTTAACATCCTTATCATTTATCGCCCTCCAGGTTCCCTCGGAGAGTTCATCAATGAGCTTGATGCCTTGATAAGCTCCTTTCCTGAGGACGGCTCACCTCTCACAGTTCTGGGCGACTTTAACCTCCCCACGTCTACCTTTGACTCATTCCTCTCTGCCTCCTTCTTTCCACTCCTCTCCTCTTTTGACCTCACCCTCTCACCTTCCCCCTACTCACAAGGCAGGCAATACGTTCGACCTCATCTTTACTAGATGCTGTTCCTCCACTAACCTCACTGCAACTCCCCTCCAAGTCTCCGACCACTACCTTGTATCCTTTTCCCTCTCGCTCTCATCCAACACTTCCCACACTGCCCCTACTCGGATGGTATCGCGCCGTCCCAACCTTCGCTCTCTCTCCCCCGCTACTCTCTCCTCTTCCATCCTATCATCTCTTCCCTCTGCTCAAACCTTCTCCAACCTATCTCCTGATTCTGCCTCCTCAACCCTCCTCTCCTCCCTTTCTGCATCCTTTGACTCTCTATGTCCCCTATCCTCCAGGCCGGCTCGGTCCTCCCCTCCCGCTCCGTGGCTCGACGACTCATTGCGAGCTCACAGAACAGGGCTCCGGGCAGCCGAGCGGAAATGGAGGAAAACTCGCCTCCCTGCAGACCTGGCATCCTTTCACTCCCTCCTCTCTACATTTTCCTCCTCTGTCTCTGCTGCTAAAGCCACTTTCTACCACTCTAAATTCCAAGCATCTGCCTCTAACCCTAGGAAGCTCTTTGCCACCTTCTCCTCCCTCTTGAATCCTCCTCCCCCTCCCCCCTCCTCCCTCTCTGCAGATGACTTCGTCAACCATTTTGAAAAGAAGGTCGACGACATCCGATCCTCGTTTGCTAAGTCAAACGACACCGCTGGTTCTGCTCACACTGCCCTACCCTGTGCTCTGACCTCTTTCTCCCCTCTCTCTCCAGATGACATCTCACGTCTTGTGACGGCCGGCCGCCCAACAACCTGCCCGCTTGACCCTATCCCCTCCTCTCTTCTCCAGACCATCTCCGGTGACCTTCTCCCTTACCTCACCTCGCTCATCAACTCATCCCTGACCGCTGGCTACGTCCCTCCCGTCTTCAAGAGAGCGAGAGTTGCACCCCTTCTGAAAAAACCTACACTCGATCCCTCCGATGTCAACAACTACAGACCAGTATCCCTTCTTTCTTTTCTCTCCAAAACTCTTGAACGTGCCGTCCTTGGCCAGCTCTCCCGCTATCTCTCTCAGAATGACCTTCTTGATCCAAATCAGTCAGGTTTCAAGACTAGTCATTCAACTGAGACTGCTCTTCTCTGTATCACGGAGGCGCTCCGCACTGCTAAAGCTAACTCTCTCTCCTCTGCTCTCATCCTTCTAGACCTATCGGCTGCCTTCGATACTGTGAACCATCAGATCCTCCTCTCCACCCTCTCCGAGTTGGGCATCTCCCGGCGCGGCCCACGCTTGGATTGCGTCCTACCTGACAGGTCGCTCCTACCAGGTGGCGTGGCGAGAATCCGTCTCCTCACCACGTGCTCTCACCACTGGTGTCCCCAGGGCTCTGTTCTAGGCCCTCTCCTATTCTCGCTATACACCAAGTCACTTGGCTCTGTCATAACCTCACATGGTCTCTCCTATCATTGCTATGCAGACGACACACAATTAATCTTCTCCTTTCCCCCTTCTGACGACCAGGTGGCGAATCGCATCTCTGCATGTCTGGCAGACATATCAGTGTGGATGACGGATCATCACCTCAAGCTGAACCTCGGCAAGACGGAGCTGCTCTTCCTCCCGGGAAGGACTGCCCGTTCCATGATCTCGCCATCACGGTTGACAACTCCATTGTGTCCTCGTCCCAGAGCGCTAAGAACCTTGGCGTGATCCTGGACAACACCCTGTCGTTCTCAAATAACATCAAGGCGGTGGCCCGTTCCTGTAGGTTCATGCTCTACAACATCCGCAGAGTACGACCCTGCCTCACACAGGAAGCGGCGCAGGTCCTAATCCAGGCACTTGTCATCTCCCGTCTGGATTACTGCAACTCGCTGTTGGCTGGGCTCCCTGCCTGTGCCATTAAACCCCTACAACTCAATCCAGAACGCCGCAGCCCGTCTGGTGTTCAACCTTCCCAAGTTCTCTCACGTCACCCCGCTCCTCCGCTCTCTCCACTGGCTTCCAGTTGAAGCTCGCATCCGCTACAAGACCATGGTGCTTGCCTACGGAGCTGTGAGGGGAACGGCACCTCACTACCTCCAGGCTCTGATCAGGCCCTACACCCAAACAAGGGCACTGCGTTCATCCACCTCTGGCCTGCTCGCCTCCCTACCACTGAGGAAGTACAGTTCCCGCTCAGCCCAGTCAAAACTGTTCGCTGCTCTGGCCCCCCAATGGTGGAACAAACTCCCTCACGACGCCAGGACAGCGGAGTCAATCACCACCTTCCGGAGACACCTGAAACCCCACCTCTTTAAGGAATACCTAGGATAGGATAAAGTAATCCTTCTCCCCCCCCCCTTAAAAGACCTAGATGCACTATTGTAAAGTGGCTGTTCCACTGGATGTCATAAGGTGAAAGCACCAATTTGTAAGTCGCTCTGGATAAGAGCGTCTGCTAAATGACTTAAATGTAAATGTAAATGTATAGAAAGTGAACAGATATGATTGAACTCACCACAGTCCTCTTCGTCGGAGATGTCCCCACAGTCGTCGACTCCGTTGCACACCTGCTCCGAGCGCAGACACACCCTGTCGTTCCGACAGCGGTAGGGTCTGCTCGGTGGACACGGCAGTTTAGCACACATGTCCGAGTCTTCATCAGAGTTATCTCCACAGTCATCCTCTCCATCGCACACCCAGATGTAAAGCTTACACAGTGTGTTGGTACAGATAAACTCATCCGCACGGCAAGAGTGGGCTGCTGCAAGAGAAACAATTTAGTAGGAAACAAAATGTTTTTTTCCCTAAATATGATTTTTCACCAAAATGTTGTTTTTCACCAAAAATAAGATTTGTCCCATAAATATGATTGACATACCAAAAGACCAGTAGGCCTATTCTAGTAATTGTTGCTTGATGCCCCATTGATGGTGTGCATGCCAAATAAACAACTGCATATTTATGGCAATCCTCTCCCCCTACAATTTGACACTGCGCCGCACCCGATCCTATAGCTGTACAGCAAATTAGCAATCTGTTCACTAGCTCATCCAACCTGTGTTGATTGACCGTTTGCTGGTCCAATCAGTGGACAGTGTGTGTGTTTCACCAGCCAATCGGTTCCAATCGGTTGATTTATTTTGAAAGTGCGATGCTGCGACTACTGTGTTTAACTGCGTGGAAAGTAATCCACTAAGACTCTGACTCAAAATGACTGACAAACCTGGCCAGAGATAAGTGCATCTCTCCCTACTGCCTCTGAACTGGCAGATTCACTAAACACATGTGCTTTGCTTGTAAATGTCTGAGTGTTGGAATGTGCCCCTGGCTATCCGTAAATTTAAAAAAGCAAGAAATCAGTACTGTCTGGTTTGCTAAATATAAAGTGTTTGAAATTAATTATACTTTTACTTTTGATATTTAAGTATATTTTAGCAATTATTTATTTAGATACTTAAGTATATTTAAAACCAAATTCTTCAATCAATATTTTCCTGGGTGACTTTCACTTTAACCTGACTCATTTTCTATTAAGGGATCTTTACTTTCACTCAAGTACGACAATCGGGTACTTTGTTTACGCCACTGCACCCATCAAACTTTCCTCCCAATTACAGAGAGCACTCTGACTGAAGGGAGACCGCAATGGACACACAGTTTTAACATAATACAGACTGAGTGAATAATACATCACACATGTTATAAAGAACATTGTGTGTGTGTGTGTGTGTGTGTGTGTTAGTGTGTGTGCGCGCGCGTGTATGCGTGTGTGTTCTAGGCTCACCCTGGACACAGTTATGCTCGTCACTGTGATCCACACAGTCAGGCAGGGCATCGCAGTGCCAGCGGCTGGGGATGCAGTGAGCTCGGTTCAGGCACAGGAACTCATCCTCCCTGCACTCCCTCACACAGTCTACCTGTCGGCACAACACACACACACACCTCAAGAACAACAAACACACACACCCCTGTCTGCCACCAAGCCATTCCACTGCCAGGTCTCAAAAAGGCTTGTCCAAGCCTTAACATTACATTATGATGTATGCGTAGAAGAAGAAGACGAAGACGAAGAATGACAATGACCATTGTCATTTTCAGATCAAATGCTCATTTTATTTTTGACAAAACATGACAGAATGATGTGTTACAAACTCTGAGTTATGGGTTGAATTAATCAACATGTACTTGGCCTTTGGGGAAATTGCTTTAATATATAATGCATGAGTCTAGGATGACGTTGCTCTCTCCAGGGGACTCTGTTGGCTGTGGAGAAAGACCTTATTAAAAGAGGTAGGCTGCCACTGCATGGACGTGAACTACTGACTCTGAACCAAGAGCATGGTTGTAATTACACTGAGATCCTAAAGGGACCCTGATGTTTGGAGGAAACGAGCAAAAAAAAGACCAAACTATCTGTATCCAGGTATTTGAGAGATAAGGATGTTGATTGACAAAAGCAGGCTTTACATTTTACACAAAGATGAGTAGTGCTAGCCATCATTCAACACCATTTCATGGGGATACTCCATGAAAATATGACGCAAGATAATTAGGTCACATTTTCCAATGTTGATGACCTTAAGAACAAATGGCATACATTAAAAGCAAACAGACATGAAAGGTATCCTGCATTATCGCACAGATGAGGCTCAGCGACTACAATCAGGGCTTCATCAGGGAGCACTCACCTCATCAGATCCATCTGAGCAGTCTCTCTGGCCATCACACCTCAGGGGGGCCGACACACAGCCTCCCCCGACACACTCATACTCACTCAGGGCGCAGGACGGAAGGACCGCTGAAACAGGTAACATAACACTTTTATTCAAAATCACCTACAGTACAGTGAGCGCATACCGGTACATTCGTATTACGAGTAGTTATTGAACCCATGACCTCGATGATGCTAGCGCCACGCTCTTACCAACTGAACCACGCAGGACCACACTAGATAAAAAGAAGCTGACGACATAGACAATCCCCATTAAACCGGTGCTGAAAATACTTCTCAACTGGCCACGACACCACCTGGTATACAAGTGCAACACTGTTCATTCTGAGTGCTATTCCTAGCATGTTTTGGAGCACTTTGGACCAATCAAAGCAATTCAGTCTCGCTCTCACCTGGACTCACTGGGAGAGAGGGGGGAAAGCTTTTTCATGCATGTCACGGTGTGGCCCTTCCAATTGGAGGAATTTACAGTGCAAGTGCAGCCACAGCTGTCCACAGGTACTTTCCATATAAATATATAAAGAAAATATTTGTAAAAAAACGAGTTGTTATGAGAAAGAGAGAGAGACAGACCAACAAACCTGCACATGCCTTCGTGTTATTTATTTTCTTAGCGATTTATATTTCTAATACAACCCCATCCACCACACCCTTGATTATTGTTCTTAGTGATTTTCCTCTTTGTGACAATCTTGAGGATTTTTGATGATGTTGTTAATGAATCATTCCATTGCCAAAGTATGCTTTGGCAATGTGTACATTGTTAAATCATGCCAATAAAGCAATTGAATTGGCAGACAGACACAGACAGACAGACAGAGACAGACAGAGACAGACAGACAGACAGACAGAGACAGAGACAGACAGACAGACAGACCAGGCAGGCAGACAGGCAGAGGCATCTCGGTGAGAGAGACAAAGCTCATTTTAATTTCACACCTTCGGTTAGCAGACAGGAGAGAAGACCAGCTTGCTGATATCGAACCATCTGCTCGAGATTTGAAGTGCCTTGAAGCTACTCTGGCCTTGCATTTATTCCTCCACAAGACTTCAAGTTTGGCATACATTCAATTCATGCAATGAAGCACAAAGGGATTACGAATCTTCGAATAAATGTGAATGCCAGGATATACGAGAGTGGAGTGAAATCTGTAATTGCTGTCGACGGAGAATTGGTCCACGTGTGGGAATACCTCTGTTGGTTTCTAAAGGCATTAAGGGTTATTTTCTAGCTGTCAATGCAAGACAGTAAGCCAACTGTATCTACGCTTACTGGGGACATCATAAAACTGCAACTGTTGCTGAACACAAACAAACACAGACGAACAAAACAGTCCCCCTATCACAAGATGTGTGACACACAAGCATGCTTTCCAACGGAGGGCAGTATCAACACGGTTGTTTTGAGTAAGACAGTGAAAGCAAGTCCCTACCTACAGCCGCAGCCAGCAACAGCTATCCGACATATACCCAACAGCTATACAGTAAGTAATCAAGTGTGCATGTGTACGTGTGTGTGTCCGTGCGAGCGTGTCTGTGAGCTCATACCAGGTCCTTGGCAGTTCCTCTCGTCCTCCCCCGTCTTACAGTCCTCCTGGCCGTCACAGAGCCACTTGTTGGAGATGCAGAGGTGATTGAGACACTGGAACTGGTCCGCGGGGCACGAGCGCGTCTCACAGCCTTTTTCATCAGAGTTATCAGCACAGTCCCTGTCACCGTCACAATGGAAACGAGCCGAGATGCACTCTCCGTTGTCACACACAAAGTCACTGGAGGGGCAGGTGGCTGGCTCTGAGAGGTGTACGGGAATAAGGAATGACAGTGATGTTCGGCGCATGACAGTGAGGCATGGTTCCCCAGGACATTCCTCATCATACCAAGCAGAAGTATTTGTTGGTGGTCATATTAGGTGGCTGTATTTTGCGCAGTCATGTAACCTGACCTGGCTTTGAACCTTTGAAGCGTTTTCATTGAATGTTCCCCTTTTCTTTTTGTGTGTCAGATGATCCAGCATCATACTCAAGACAATCGCTTTCAATTCTGGCGCAATTGTCATTTCTGGAGAAGGCTTCGGATACAAGATAGCATTTTGCTACGTCACATGATTGCTCAAAACACAAGGCTCTAGTTATAGTGTCAGGGAGTGAGCAAAAGTTCATTCCAAGGTCATTCCTTCCAGCGTGAACAACAGACCGAAGACGAGGGAGGGACTTACTGCAGTTCTGTTCGTCTGTGTTGTCGCCACAGTCACTCTGTCCGTCACACCTCCAGTGTTCCGGGACACAGTTGTTGTTCTGACACCGGAACTCATGAGGACCGCATGTCTTCTCATCTAGGCACAGAAACAACAAGACAGTCCATGAAGGCGTAAAACAAGCAAAGTGTTCCGACACGGGATCCATGTTGACGTTTTTGCATATTGCCAGGTGTGTGTGATGGTGATCGTCGGTCCCTTGAGTTTCCTCTAAGGAAGACGAGGCGATGACCGATAAAGAGTAAGACATTACATACTGCATATAAAACGCCTGCTACTGTCAACAAGAAAGACTGGAAGAGCAGTAACTTTCCTGTTTCCTGTCTAAAATAACAACCTAGTAATCCGTCTTTACATGGTGTCCCAACTCTGTAGAATCAGCAAAGTGATATCCTCTCATCTCCCTGTCAGACTTTTAAATCGAACTATGGGGAGAAAAGATAAATGCATCATGCATTATTAATTGACAATCACACAGTACCATGTCTGAGAGCTAATTACCAAACTTAGTATGACATTAACAGAATTCAAACTTGACCTGAGCACACTGCTGCGGTTGAATACTAAATCCATTCCTTCCCATGCCTGAAAGATTTATATCACATTCTAGAATTAAGAAAGAAAAATACGATGCTGGGAATTCCAGAACACTAAGTTGTAGCCTCTCGTGAATTAAGGTAAGTCAAAGCCAGTGGGTGTATACAATATGTTCTGTAAGTGTGTACGTCTCCTCTCATGCTTAATATCTGTCGGGATATCATCGGTAAGAGAAGAAACCTTTTAAATATGACCCATAGAGAAAATGTTTTTTTTTAAATTGAGCACTCACTGAAAACCAGAGAGAACGACTCAAATCACGGAGAGAACTTACTGTCATCCCCTCGATCTCCCGAAATGTCACCATTAAATGCACAGGCAGCAGTGGAAATGCCAAGGTCAAGCCCTAGCAGTCCATTTGATGAGAGGAAGAGCCAGTGAAAGGACTTAACCTCTTCCAGCTAATCTCTGGAGCTGGCCATATTAACAAGTGCTTTATGAGCATATCAAAGACCAGTCAGCATGAATGAGGTGGTCACCAGTAAAAAATGTCAGTTGATGTCTGCATAACGTTATCACATTCAGTTTAAGTCTACACATTTGCGTTTACCTGCCAAAGCTTGCATGTAGTACAATGAAACACAAAGTCGAGCTACAAATGTCCCCTTAGAGTAGGCCATTCCATTGTGATCAAAAACTGCTACAATAGACTAGACTACAAAAGATTAGACTAAAAAAGTTGCTATCTAGAACCTAAAAGGGTTCTTCGGCTGTCCCCATAGGAGAACCCTTTGAAGAAACCCCTTTGGTTCTAGGTAGAACCCTTTTGGGGATTCTACATGGAACCCAACAGGGTTCTACCTTGAACCAAAAATGGTTCTCTTATGGGGACAACCGAAGAACCCTTTTGGAACCTGTAGACTGTAGACTAGAATATAATATAATATAACATACATTGCCTTCAGAAAGTATTCATACCCCTTGACTTATTCCACATTTTGTTGTATTACGTTTTGTTAGAATCGCCATTGGCAGCGATTACAGCTGTGAGTCTTTCTGGGTAAGTCTTAAGAGCTTTGCACACATGGGATTGTACAATATTTGCACATTATTATTTCTAAAAATCTTCAAGCTCTGTCAAGTTGCCATTTTTTCATGTGTTGCCATACTTTTTCATACCATTTTAAGTCAAAACTGTAACTAGGCAACTCAGGAACATTCAACGTTTCCTTGGTAAGCAACTCCAGTGTATATCTGGCCTTGTGTTTTAGGTTATTGTCCTGCTGAAAGGTGAATTTGGTGAAAGGTGAATTCTCCCAGTGTCTGGTTTAAAGCAGAGTGAACCAGCTTTTCCTCAAGGATTTTGCCTGTGCTTAGCTCAATTCTGTTTCTTTTTATCCTAAAAAAACCTCCATAATCCTTGCAGATGAGCATACCCATAACATGATGCAGTCACCACCATGATTGAATATATAAAGAGTGGTACTCGGTGATGTGTTGTGTTGGATTTGCCCAAAACATAACGCTTTATATTCAGCACATGAAGTAAATTTATTGGCCACATTTTATGCAGTATAACTTAACTGCCTTATTGCAAAAAAGGATGAATGTTTTGGAATATTTTCCGTCTTGTCACTTCGTCATTTAGATTAATGCTGTTAATCCAGCCTCAGTTTTCTCCTATCACAGCCATTCAATTCTGTAACTGTTTTAAAGCCACCATTGGCCTAACGGTGACAGCCCTGAGCGTCTTCATTCCTTTCCTGCAACTGAGATTGGAAGGACGCCTATATCTATGTAGTGACTGGTTGTATTGATACATCCAAAGTGTAATTAATAACTATATTCAATGGACTGCTTGTTTTATTTATTTTGCCCATAGTTGCCCTTCTTTGTGAGCTATTGGAAAACCTCCATGGTCTTTGTGGTTGAATCTGTCTTTGAAATTCACTGAGGAACGTTACAGATGATTGTATGTATGTGTGGGGTGCAGAGATGAGGTAGTTATTCAAAAGTCATGTTAAACACTATTACTGCACAAAGAGTGAGTCCATGCAATTTATGTGACATGTTAAGCAAATCTTTACTCCTGAACTTATTTTAGGTTTGCCATGACAAAGGGGATTTAACCCCCTAATGACTCAAGCTCTTCATTTAAAAAATTTAAAAATTGTAAACATAATAAAAAATAAAAAAATCCACTTTGACATTACGGGGCATTGTGTGTAGGCTGGCCATTTACAAAAATAAATCTCAATTTAAACCATTTTAAATTCAGGCTATAACACAACAAAATGTGGGCGGGGGGGGGGGGGGGGGGTCAAGGGGTGTGTGCATACTTTCTGAAGGTACAATAGCATAGAACAGTAGAACTCACCGCAGTCGGCCTCGTCCGATCCATCGGCACAGTCCGGGTCCTCGTCACACACCCACAGGGCTGAGATACAGTGCAGGGAGGTCTTACACTGGAACTGGCTGGCAGAACAGGTGCTCTCAGCTGGGGGTGGAGACCGATGGCACAGGAGATAAACAGGGCGGACAAAGGTGAGAAGATATGCCATCACGAGCGTTACAATTAACGGACAGTTCTAAAATTGCAAAACTTGTCGGCAATTGAAGGTACCAAGATGATAAAGACATTACCAAAAACAATAGCAATACACATGTATTGTAGCTACATCAAATCCACACAAATTGTTTTATATGTGGCATACAAAACCTTGGGCGTGGAGCAATAGAGAAAGTCAAATTCATTTTTCCTCTGCACCCCTCCTTATGCCATCTGCACCCCTCCTTATGCCACAGTGCCTTGACACCCAGAGCATCCCATCCCCCTCATCTTTCCCAGCAGGAGGGGGATGGAGGTGGTTAGAGCTCCAGCTGCATCTCTAAACCCTCAGCCCTCCCAGCATGATTAGCCCTGGTTAAACCTCTCTCTGTCTCAGAAAGGCATCCCCCTCAGACGCAGGCTAAACCAACCTTCTGTCTGCCCTAATCTGCACCCTGGGTGAGACTCAGCTCCTGGAATACCCTCTCTGTGTCTCTCTGCCGCTCACACGCGCGCACGCAAACACACACGGTGCTCTATTTTCGGTTGGCGGTAAGGAGAAATGCACGTTCGTCATGTAAAAACTGGCGCACTGGCATTTTCCTGCCCTGACGCCAGGTTTGTCCGTTTACCTGTCTAATGTCAGCTGGTTTGCGCTGAGGTGGGAGGGGTGGAAATATTTGAGGTGTGTCCTTAAGAACTTACGCCGGGTTCGGAATTCTAATGCCAATCATTGCAGAATCCTATTTTTGCAGATAGAACCTTATAATCCCAAGCTCTTGACAACTTGAAGCAACCACATATTTAGCCATGGAGCATGTTCTGATTGGCCAGTGAGAGGTCAAGCCTCGATACACCGTCAACCTGTTTATTAATCAAAACCCAGCCCTTCCGCGCTACCGCCAGCAACTGCGCCCATAAATCTGGTTGTGAAAATAGCAACAAACATTTCTGACACACCCCCCAACCTACAGCTCTACCGCCAGCGCTTAGATTTACACTTGTGCTAGGTTTGTTCAAACAGAGCCTACAGAGACACACTTTACCTGGTGCTGTACATTCCTCCAGCCTCCCTATCCTTCCCCTCCCTCCCTCCCTCCCTCCAGCCTGGCTCAACCCCCTGCTGGTGCAATTACCAGTGTCTTCCTCTCTGTTCCCACTCTGTTCCCAGTGGCCTCAGGGCAACACAGCTCAACCACTGAGCCAGGCTGGGGCTGGATGTGAGCCAGAGACAGGGGCTCAGGGGGTGCAGGGAGGGAGATTAGACTGCTTCTAGGGACTGGAGCTGTGAGATGAGTCGTTAGCCCATCACTGGGATCTAATAAGGTGTTCATGGATGGTGTGTGTGTGTGTGTGTGTCTTGAGACCTTGCTCCAGTGTATCTTAGAGCTGTCACTTTGATTCGTGATGACAACCAGACAGGTGTGATTCCAGGTACTTATTAAGACCCTTCTTTCTGTCTCTCTCACACACGAGGAGTTGTCTCAACCTTTACCTGGTACTGTACATTTCAGACAAGCGAAAGAAGCATCCAGAAGTTCGGAACTTTAAAATGTCAAGCTAGAGGGATAACTAGCATGGGATGAAACTCCAATCAAACTCCACAGCGAAGTCAAACTAGGTCAACTGAAAAGAAATGCGCATCCTTTTCGTGTTATAACAAGGACATGTGGCTTTTATTAATAATGGACCTTCCTTGTGTCTTTGAGCAGAATTAACCAGGTATGGCAGTATGAACATAGAAGGCTGGGGGCTTTCCATAATCCAAAGAGAATTGTTAACAGGGTGAATGATTGACCAAGACTTAAAAATCAGAGGGGAAGTCACAGATTCTGTCCGTTCAAGGTCTGAGTTTCTCTCTACTGTTCCTTTCTTGTCTTTTGTCATTCACCAAAAGGGTTGTCTCTCCCGCTAAAGAAATGACCAGAGTGCTAACAACAAAAGCCTTTTCAATACTTCATTATCTATGTCTTGCGCAGGCTCATTATTCATGGCCAAGTGAAATTGAAATCTCCCGATAAAACGTACAGAGCTGGCAAACTGTCATCACGTAGTCAGCCTGTTCTTTAAGACCGTATCTATAGAGATCCATGTATGGATGATTTGATTCTTACGGCAGTCTGTCTCGTCCTCTTCGTCTCCACAGTCGTCCTGTCCGTTACAGCGCAGGTTCAGTGGGATGCACTTCTGTCGCTTCCTGCATTTGAATTGTCCAGATAGACAGATGTAGGATTCTGTAGATAGTATGAACAAAGGTGTTAGCCTTAGCCAAGGTAGTCTACAATGTAGTATTTGTTAGTTGTGGGAAACATTTGGGGCGGATTCAGAATAGGATGGAGAGTGTCATTTATTTCCTTTATTTAACCAGGTAAGTAATGAGTATGCATTGTCTTTTACAATAACGACCAGACATGTGAAGAAATGTGTATAATATGATAAAAGGTCTTTACCACAGTTGGCTTCATCAGAATTGTCCCCACAGTCGTTCTCCCCATCACAGATAAACGGAGGCAGAGCACAGAGACCAGTCCCACACTGGAACCTCCCTGGCTGGCATTTAAACTCAGCTGTGAGGAAAGGACACACACACACACACACACACACACACACAAACAGCTAGTAAACAAGACCAGGAAAAAGGGTTGTAAACATTTTCTTAATTTTTAAATATATATATTTTTTTATCATTTTTTTCCAATTTATTTTTCATTTTTATTATGAACACAACAAATAATTAAAAAAAACAGAAATACACAAACAAGAGTACATAATTACATATCAAGATGAATTTTCAATTTGTTAAATACTTTTATGGGGCGTATTGCTTTTTGTTTTTACATTTACTGATCATTTCAAAATAATATTTTAATTATATCTTAAATAATGTGAAAAGGGGTTTGTTCTCTGTCCACTTCCTTTTATGGATAAAAAATCGTTGTAACATTTTCTGTACTGTACTGTGCAGTTAGTGTCCTGCTCCACCAGGGGGCTGTGAATTGATTGAGTAATGGTGAATTGGTGTGTACAGAAAATGTACAAGCCCTAATGGGACCTTGTCAAGTGTATGTGTGTATGTGTTGATGGTGACTCACGGCAGTCTGGAGGCTCGTCCGACCCGTCCCCACAGTCATCCACCGTGTCACACTTCCACCAAAAGGGAATGCACTCATCTGTCCCACAGCGGAACTATAGGACACAACAACAGCAGAAAGCTTCAGATATCATCACCATCATCGTCATCATCATCAGCGTCGTCATCATTGTCATCATCATCATCGCCATAATCATTCAGGAAGATTGTGGGAAAACTAAAGTACTTTACTTGAAACTACAAATACTAATGTCAGAGCCCCTGCTGGTCCCTGCCCATCTTCCAAAAATACATTTTTAAGAGGTACTTTTTAATATATGTTGAATTATCCCACAGCAACCCCCCCCAACTAGCATGGACTTAGCTGGTAGCTGCTTTATTGGGTGGCAGATACAGTAGCCTTTGAGGTTAGAGCAATGGGCCAGTAAACCAAAGGTCGTTGGTTTGAATTCCGAATCCAACAAGGTTAACAATCTGCCGCTGTGCCCTTGAGCAAGGCACTTAACCCAATTGATCCAGGGGCGGTGGATAATGGTGACCCCACTCCCTATGGGTGTCTCAGGGGGAGTTGGGATAAGCAAGTGTGTAACAGGTCAAATATAAGCACTCCTCCAATTATTACTAAGGAAACATTTACTTACTATGAATGTGAAATGTAGTTGTCCCACCTAGCTACCTTAAGATGAATTCACTAACTGTAAGTCACTCTGGATAATAGCGTCTGCTAAATGACTATGTCAAATATTTTTGTAAGCAGTAGGAGAAAAGTGCCACTGACCTGGCTGGCTGTGCAGTTGGACAGGCAGGTCTTGTTGTCTGCAGCCAGGTAGAAGTGGGTGGGGCAGGCACACCTGTAACTTCCCCCGGGGGAGAGCAGACACAGGTGGCTGCAGCCTCCGTTGGTCACCTGACACTGGTGTTTGGGCACTGCGGCGAAGAGAGGGAGGCTAAAACCAACATCCACAGCTAGAGCCCTTTCCCCTCCACTCTGCTGTCAGCATCATTAGTCTGAGGGCACATTTCCTCATTACAATTCAAAAGAAACCTCTCTCACACACACACACACACACACACACACACACAGATGATTACCGTCGGGCTGGCGGAGAGGGTGGTACACCTTGATGTTGTGGATGGCTCTCCAGTATCTGAGCAGCTCTGTTCCCTGAGCCCCGGAGGTCTTGTGGGCCCGGTTCAGTGACTTGGACTTCTCATCCGTCCAATAGATGACATCCTCAAACAGAGTCAGCCCTGTCACCTCCCGGATGTCTTGACTAGGCACTGGAATGGAATACACACTGATTAATCAGAGTCTGGAACACAGCCAGATCTCACACACATGCACGCGTGAACGCACACACATGCAGGCGCACACACAGCTCGCCCTGAGTAATTGCTGTGACAAGCTGCCAGGCTCTGGGGTGTTTTATTGCAGGTAAATGGGAGTAAAGACGTGACTAAATGGACTGTCTGTCTGCCAGCATGGCTTAGTAGAGAAAGGAGTATACTATAATAAGTGTTACAGCTAATCACAAACTGGCTGTTGAAGATGAAAAACTGAAATTAAATTAACAATAAAAATAGGTTGAGCCTCGTTTAATAACATAATGTTTTGTCTGTGAATCAAATAGTACTTGGGGGGGAAATTGCGTTAGACCAAATGAATAAAAAAAGTGAGAAAAACATTTCTCTCATGTCTCACAGGTTGAATGCCAGAGATGGACAGAGACGCATTTCAATTAACACCTTGTTTTGAAGTGTATGGAACAGGCATAATAATGACTTGGCTCACACTCAGCTTCTATGGAGTTGAATCAATCACGAACAAACGTTTTCACAGTAAAGTCACGGCTTTTATCTAAAGTCTGAAAAAGTACAATCAATGACAAACGGATCTTAAATCTGCACAAACCATTATTTACAAAGCCAATTGAGCCATCACATTTTGAGAGTTGACAGAGAGAGATAGATACAATGTAAAAATGGTATAGAATCAGCTTGGATCTTCTTTTTTGATATTTTCAGTGGTATTATTAACAAACACACCCCCATAAATAAAATTAGAATTACAATCAAGTTCAGCCACTGGTTCGACCGTGGTCTTGAAGAGTTACTCCACCTCAAGAACTGCATATGGCTCGGCACACACATACTCAGGCTGACTGGCTCTCGTTCGGGCAAATGAGAAATAAGTGCACTCAGACTATCCGGAAGGCCAAAGTTAGTTACTTTAAGGAGCAGTTCTCTCTCTGTGGGTCTAACCCCAAGAAATTCTGGAAAAGACCTGGAGAATAAACCCTCCTCCTCACAGCTGCCCATGTCCCTTAAAGTTGATGATGTTGTTACTGACAAGACGCACATGACTGAGCTCTTTACTCACCACTTCCATTAAGTCCGGATTCTTATTTGACTCAGCCATGCCTCCTTGGTCGTCCAACATTTCCTCATCTCCCACCCCTTCTAATGCGACTAAACGATGCTTCTCCCTCTTTTTCCCCTGCCCCGCAACAAAGTTTCAACCTGCAGGCAGTCACTGAGTCCGAGGTGCTAAAGGAGCTCCTGAAACTTGACCCCAAAAAAACATCTGGGTCAGATGGTTTAGACCTTATCTTCTTTAAGATTGCTGCCCATATCATCCTTTCTGGGGAGGTTCCCATTGCTTAGAAGGCAGCCACGGTTCATCCTTTATTTAAAGGGGGAGATCAAGCTGTTCCCAACTGTTATAGGCCTATTTCTATTTTGCCCTGTTTATCAAAAGTGTTGGAAAAACTTGTCAATAATCAACTGACTGGCTTTCTTGATGCCTATAGTATTCTCTCGGGTATGCAATCTGGTTACCGCTCAGGTTATGGATGTGTCACTGCAACCTTGAAGGTCCTCAATGAAGTCACCATTGCCCTTGATTCTAAGCAATGTTGTGCTGCTATTAATTTCATTTTTCCCATTTTTTATTTAACCAGGTAGGCTGGTTGAGAACAAGTTCTCATTTACAACTGCGACCTGGCCAAGATTAAGCAAAGCAGTGCGACACAAACAACACAGAGTTACACATGGAATAAACAAAACATACAGTCAATAACACAATAGAAAAAAGTTGATATACAGTGTGTGCAAATGAGGTAAGAATAAGGGAGGTAAGGCAATAAATAGGCCATAGTGGCGAAATAATTACAATTTAGCAATTAAACACTGGTGTGATAGATGTGCAGAAGATGAATGTGCAAGTAGAGATACTGGGGTGTAAAGGAGCAAAAATAAAATAAATAACAGTATGGGGATGAGGTAGTTGGATGGGCTATTGTACAGATGGGCTATGTACAGGTGCAGTGATCTGTGAGCTGCTCTGACATATGGTGCTTAAAGTTAGTGAAGGAGATATGAGTCTCCAGCTTCAGTGATTTTTGCAATCCATTCTAGTCATTGGCAGCAGAGAACTGGAAGGCGGCCAGATGAGGAATTGGCTTTGGGGGTGACCAGTGAAATATACCTGCTGGAGCGCGTGCTACGGGTGGGTGCTGCTATGATGACCTGTGAGCTGAGATAAGGTGGGGCTTTACCTTGCAAAGACTTGTAGATGACCTGGTGCCAGTGGGTTTGGCAACGAATATGAAGCGAGGGCCAGCCAACGAGAGCATACAGGTTGCAGTGGTGGGTAGTATATGGGGCTTTGGTGACAAAATAGATGGCATTGTGATAGACTGCATCCAATTTGCTGAGTAGAGTGTTGGATGCTATTTTGTAAATTACATCGCCAAAGTCAAGGATCGGTAGGATAGTCAATTTTACGAGGGTATGTTTGGCAGCATGAGTAAAGGATGCTTTGTTGCGAAATTGGAAGCCGATTCTAGATTTCTTTTTGGATTGGAGATGCTTAATGTGAGTCTAACCAGACACCTAGGTATTTGTAGATGTCCACATATTCTTAGTCAGAATCATCCAGAGTAGTGATGCTGGGCGGGCGGGCAGGTGCTGGTAGCGATCGTTTGAAGAGCATGCATTTAGTTTTACTTGCATTTAAGAGCAATTGGAGGCCACGGAAGGAGAGTTGTATGGCATTGAAACTCGTCTGGAGGTTAGTTAACACAGTGTCCAAAGAAGGGCCAGAAGTATACAGAATGGTATCGTCTGCGTAGAGGTTGATCAGAGAATCCCCAACAGCAACAGCGACATCATTGATGCATACAGAGAAAAGAGTCGGCCCGAGAATTGAACCCTGTGGCGCCCCCATAGGGACGGCCAGAGGTTCGGACAACAGGCCCTCTGATTTGACACACTGAACTCTATCAGAGAAGTAGTTGGTGAACCAGGCGAGGCAGTAATTTGAGAAACCAAGGCTGTCGAGTCTGCTGATAAGAATGTGGTGATTGACAGAGTTGAAAGCCTTGGTCCGCTCTATGAATAAAGCTGCACAGTATTATCTCTTATCGATGGAGGTTATGATATTGTTTAGGACCTTGAGCATGGCTGAGGTGCACCCACGACCATCTCTGAAACCAGATTGCATAGCGGAGAAGGTACAGTAGGATTCGAAATGGTCGGTGATCTGTTTGTTAACCTGTTGCTTCTACTCGGGACGCTTGCGTCCCAACTAGAGCTCTGGAAATGCAAATGCGCTACGCTAAATGCTAATAGTATTTGTTAAAACTCAAAAGTTCATTAAAATACACATGCAGGGTATCGAATTAAAGCTACACTCGTTGTGAATCCAGGCAACAAGTCAGATTTTTAAAATGCTTTTCGGCGAAAGCATGAGAAGCTATTATCTGATAGCATGCAACACCCCAAAAGACCCACAGGGGACGTAAACAAAATAATTAGCATTTCGGCGTTACACAAACCGCACAATAAAATAGAAAACATTCATTACCTTTTACCATCTTCTTTGTTGGCACTCCTAGATGTCCCATAAACACTATTTGGGTCTTTATTTCGATTAAATCGGTCCATATAAAGCCTAGATATCGTTATATGTAGACTGTGTGATAAACGAAAAAAACATCATTTCAAAACGTAACGTCATTTTTTAAAATTCAAAAAGTCGACGATAAACTTTCACAAAACACTTCGAAATACGTTTGTAATGCAACTTTAGGTATTAGTAAACGTTAATAAGCGATAAAATTCATCAGGAGGCGATGTAAAGATCATTAGCTGTCCGTCTGGAAAAATGTCCGGCTAGAAACTCAACGAAAATATCCGGTCCTAGACCGGAGGAGATACGGTGTCCTGTATGTGTTTGACCAAGAAAAAACTCGAAGGGAAATGACAAGACTCTAGACACCGTGTGGAAGCTGTAGGTACTGCAACCTCAGTCAATTAATTGTGGTTCACGTTTATCAATGGGTTCAAGTAGCGCATGGATATATTTTCCCATTTTCAGTGATCAGTTTTTCCTGTGCTTTTCGATGTAAATGCCGTTCTGGTAAAGCCACAGCAGTGATTTAACCAGTTTTTTAAACGTCTGAGTGTTTTCTATCCACACAGACTAAGCAAATGCATATACTATATTCCTGGCATGAGTAGCAGGGCGCTGAAATGTTGCGCGATTTTTAACAGAATGTTCAAAAAAGTAGAGGGTCGACTTAAGAGGTTAACTTCTCTAGGGTAGGGGGCAGCATTTGGAATTTTGGATGAAAAGTGTGCCCAAATTAAACTGCCTTCAACTCAGTCCTAGAAGATATGATATGCATATAATTGGTATATTTGGATAGAAAACAATCTAAAGTTTCCAAAACTGTTAACATAGTGTCTGTGAGAATAACAGAACTGATTTGGCAGGTGAAAACCTGAGAAAAAATCCATTCAGGAAGTAGGATTTTTTGTTGTTGTTGTAGTTTTCTATTCATTGCCATTACCGTATCCATTGACTTAGGACTCAAATTGCAGTTCCTATGCCTTCTACTAGATGTCAACCGTCTTGAGAAATTGTTTCAGGCTTGTATACTGAAAAATGAGGGAGTAAGAGCAGTCTGAATGAGTGGACCCTGCAGTGTCACAGCTTTTTCATGCGTACGACCGAGAGAGTGTCTTTCTTGTTTACCTTTTATATTGACGACGTTATTGTCAGGCTGAAATATTATCAATTATTTAGGCTAAAAACAACCTGAGGATTTAATATAAACATTGTTTGACATGTTTCTATGAACTTTACGGATACAATTTGAATTTTTTTGTCTGCCTGTTGTGACTGCGTTTGAGCCTGTGGATTACTCAAGAAAACGCGCGAACACAAAGGAGGTTTTCAGATATAAAGAGAGACTTTATCGAACAAAAGGAAAATTTATTGAATAAATGAATGTATTCTGAGTGCAACCATATGAAGATCATCAAAGGTAAGTGATTCATTTTATCTCTATTTTTGACTTGTGTAACTCTTCTACTTGGTTGGTTACTGTTTGTAATGATTTGTCTGCTGGGCTATGTTCTCAAATAATTGTAAGGCATGCTTTCAATGTAAAGCACTTTTGAAATCTGACACCATGGTTGGATTCACAAGAAGTTAATCTTTAAACCTATGTGAAATAGTTATATATTTTCTGATTTTTTAAAAGTAGTATTTCTGTATTTTAATTTGGCGCTCTGCAATCTCACTGGATGTTGGCTAGGTGGGGCGCTAGCGTCCCACATACCCTAGAGAGGTTAACTTGGACTTCGAAGACCTTAGAAAGACAGTGTAGGATAGATATAGGCCTGTAGCAGTTTGGGTCTAGAGTGTCTCCCCCTTCGTAGAGGGGGATGACCGTGGCAGCTTTCCAATCTTTGGGGATCTCAGATGATACGAAAGAGAGTTTGAACAGGCTAGTAATAGAGGTTGCAACAATGTCGGCTGATATATTTAGAAAGAGAGGGTCCAGATTGTCTAGTCCTGCTGATTTGTAGGGGTCCAGATTTTGCAGCTCTTTCAGAACATCAGCTATCTGGATTTGGGTGAAGGAGAAATGGGGAGGCTTGGGCAAGTTGCTATGGGGGGTGCAGGGCTGTTGACCAGTGTAGGGGTGGCCAGGTGGAAGCATGACCAGAAATGGAAAAATGCTTATTGAAATTCTCAATTATCGTGGATTTATCTGTGGTGACAGTGTTTCCTAGCCTCAGTGCAGTGGGCAGCTGGGAGGAGGTGCTCTTATTCTCCATGGACTTTACAACGTCCTGAACCTTTTGGAGTTTGTGCTGCAGGATGCAAATTTCTGTTTGAAAAAGCTATCCTTTGCTTTCCTAACTGCCTGTCTTTATTGGTTCCTAACTTCCCTGAAAAGTTGCATATCGCGGGGTATATTCGATTCTAATGCAGTACGCCATAGGATGTTTTTGTGCTGGTCAAGGGCAGTCAGGTCTGGAGTGAACCATGGGCTATATCTGTTTCTGGTTCTACATTTTTTAAACGGGGCATGCTTATTTAAGATTTTGAGGAAAGCACTTTTAAAGAATAACCAGGCATCCTCTTCTGATGGAATGAGGTCAATATTCTTCCAGGATACCCGGGCCAATTCGATTAGAAAGGCCTGCTCGCAGAAGTGTTTTAGGGAGCGTTTGACAGTGATGAGGGGTGGACGTTTGACCGCAGACCCATTACGGATGCAAGCAATGAGGCAGTGATTGCTGAGATCCTGGTTGAAGACAGCAGAGGTGTATTTGGAGGGCAGGTTGGTTAGGATGATATCTATGAGAGTGCCTGTGTTTACAGATTTGGGGTTGTACCTGGTAGGTTCATTGATCATTTGTGTAAGATTGAGGGCATCAAGCTTAGATTGTAGGATAGCCTGGGTGTTAAACATGTCCCAGTTTAGGTCCCCTAACAGCACGAGCTCTGAAGATAGATGGGAGGCAATCAATTCACATATGGTGTCCAGAGCACAGCTGGGGGCAGAAGGTGGTCTATATCAAGCTGCAATGGTGAGAGACTTGGTTCTGGAAAGGTGGATTTTAAAAGTGGAAGCTCAAATTGTTTGGGAACAGACCTGGATATTAAGACAGAACTCTGCAGTAGATTGCAACTACGCCCCCTTTTGGCAGTTCTATCTTGTCGGAAAATGTTATGGTTAGGGATGGAAGTTTAAGGGTTTTTGGTGGCCTTCCTAATCCAGGATTCAGACACGACTAGGACATCCGGGTTGGCAGAGTGTGCTAAAGCAGTGAATAAAACAAACTTAGGGAGGAGGCTTCTAATGTTAACATGCATGAAACCAAGGCTTTTACGGTTACAGAAGTCAACAAATGAGAGCGCCTTGGGAATGGGAGTAGAGCTAGGCACTGCAGGGCCTGGATTCACCTCTACATCACCAGAGGAGCAGAGGAGGAATAGGATAAGGGTACGGCTAAAGGCTATAAGGACTGGCCGTCTAGTGCGTTTGGAACAAGAGTAAAAGGAGCAGGTTTCTGGGCTCGGTAGAATAGATTCAATGCATAATGTACAGACAAAGCTATGGTAGGATGTGAGTACAGTGGAGCTAAACCTAGGCATCGAGTGACGATGAGACAGGTATTGTCTCTAGAGACATCAATTAAACCAGGTGAGGTCACCGCATGTGTGGGAGGTGGGACAAGAGGGTTAGCTGAGGCATATTGAGCATGGCTGGAGGCTATACAATGAAATAAGACAATAATCACTAACCAAAACAGCAATGGACAAGACATATTGACATTAGGAAGAGGCATGCGTAGCCGAGCAGATACGGAAGACCATTCCATTCTTGTGGGCTGGCTAAGGAGTATTGGTGTCTCTGAGGGGTCTTTGGCCTGGTTTGCTAAATACCTCTCTCAAAGAGTGCAGTTTATAAAATCAGAAAATCTATTGTCTCAGCCACTGCCTGTCACCAAGGCTCAATCCTAGGCCCCACGCTCTTCTCAATTTACGTCAACAACATAGCTCAGGCAGTAGGAAGCTCTCTCATCCATTTATACGCAGATGATACAGTCTTATAGCCCATCCCCAGATTCTGTTTTAAATGCTCGACAACAAAGCTTTCTTAGTGTCCAACAAGCTTTCTCTACCCTTAACCCTGTTCTGAACACCTCCAAAACAAAGGCCTCTCCCCACAGGTGTGATTACTACCTCTGAGGATTTAGAGCTTGATGTAGTCACTTCATACATGTACTTGGGAGTATGTCTAGATGGTACACTGTCCTTCTCTCAGCACATATCAAAGCTGCAGGCTAAAGTTAAATCTATTCTTGGTTTCCTCTATCGTAATCGCTCCTCTTCCACCCCAGCTGCCAAACTAACCCGATTCAGATGATCCTTCCCATGCTAGATTACGGAGACATCATTTATAGATCGGCAGGTAAGGGTGCTCTCGAGTGGCTAGATGTTCTTTACCATTTGGCCATCAGATTTGCCACCAATGCTCCTTATAGGACACATCACAGCACTCTATACTCCTCTGTAAACTGGTCATCTCTGTATACCTGTCACAAGACCCACTGGTTGATGCTAATTTGTAAAACCCTCTTAGGCCTCACTCCCCCCCTATATGAGATATCTACTGCAGCCCTCATCCTCCACATTCAACACCTGTTCTGCCAGTCACATTCTGTTAAAGGTCCCAAAAGCACACACATCCCAGGGTCGCTCGTCTTTTCAGTTCACTGCAGCTAGCGACTGGAACGAGCTGCAACAAACACTCAAACTGGACAGTTTTATCTCAATCTCTTCATTTAAAGACTCAATCATGGACACTCTTACTGACAGTTGTGGCTGCTTTGTGTGATGTATTGTTGTCTCTACCTTCTTGCCCTTTGTGCTGTTGTCTGTGCCCAATAATGCTTGTACCATGTTTTGTGCTGCTACCATGTTGTGTTGCTACCATTTGTTGTCATGTTTTGTTGGTACCATTATGTGTTGTCATGTGTTGCTGCATTGCTATGTTGTTGTCTTAGGTCTCTCTTTATGTAGTGTTGTGTTGTCTCTCTTGTCATGATGTGTGTTTGTCCTATATTTATATTTTGTTTTTTAAATTTTTAATCCCAGCCCCCGTCCCCGCAGGAGGCCTTTTGCATTTTGGTAGGCCGTCATTGTAAATAAGAACTTGTTCTTAACTGACTTGTCTAGTTAAATTAAAGTTAAATAAATAAATAAATACAATAAATACACAGACAGACAGACAGACAGACAGACAGACAGACAGACCAAGGGCCATCCTCAATTCACTGTCACTTACCTTTGCGTCTTTCTGAACCGTCCATGTTTGAGAAGAGAATATGATGTGAGTCAGCCCAGTAAAGTCTTTTTGCTGTGTAGTCGATGGTGAGAGCTGCAGGGCTGAATATGTCTGAATCGCTGATCACCGTCCGGCTGCTGCCGTCCAAACCTATCCTCCCGATATGGGGATACTCTCCACTGTCGATCCAGAACACATAACTACAGAGGAATGACACAGTTTTCAGCTAGATACCTTAAGCTACACTTCTCCACTCCCTTGGTCAAATGGGCTATGTGAACTGTGAATTGTAGTTGTCTCACTTTGCTATCTTAAGGTTAATGCACTAACTGTAAGTCGCTCTGCATAAGAGTGTCTCCTAAATGACAAAAATCATGTAAATGTAACTGTGTTTACTTTCCATTATGGAGTAGCTTATGTGAGATATCAAATTCAACATCAAAATGAGTACTAGACTTCAAAGCCTGAGCAGAAAGTTTGCTGCCTCAGAAACAAAATAGCATAGTTACACTTACACAGTAACATACTGATTAGCCGGTATTTATTTTGAGAGTCTGTGGTACTGTCTCTCTCAACAGACATAGCTAAATCCCGTTCTGGATGACCCTCTCCAGATTATACTGTGACAGATATAGAATCTAGCATGATGTAGAGACAGACAGAGAAGATGGAGTGTTGTACATGCCCGGTGTCAGCATCCAAAGCCAGGTCAGTTGGGTTGTCCAGACCAGTGCTGACCAATACCACAGGATAGAGGCCGTTAGCCTTGGACACCTCCAGACTCTTCTTCACTATGTCACACCAGTATAGGTTCTTTCCTATCCAGTCCACGGCTAGAGCACTGGGGGCAGACATCCTGTGGATGACCTGTGGGTCAGAGGAGAGGAAACAGGTAGGGGCATTTTTATCTCAATGTCAAATCATTTCCCGGGTAACAATTATGTACCTTACTGTGATTGTTTTCAATTAAATTTGGCAAAAAGAAAACTTAACAAAGAGCGATTTCTCAAGCAAGAATTTTGCCAGGACTGTCTGGGAGCTGTTCGAAGTGGTGGAGGGGAAAACTGAGCTGTTATTGGCAGAACCTTAGGAAATATATTCATTGGTCTATTAACCAATTTACTGCCTGGTGAAGTCACCGGGCAGGCCAGATCTTCCTCCCACCAAAACTGGCTGAAATGTCTGGCAGTCTTTCTAAACAGCTCTTACACTAAAAGGACATCATCATTTTCACAATTTCACAGTGCGGATGTATATATATACAAATCAAATCAAACTTTGTCACATGCGCCGAATACAACATGTGTAGACCTTGTCGTGAAATGATTACTTTTACAAGCCCTTAACAAAAAGTGCAGTTCAAGAAAGTCTTAAGAAAATATTTACCAAATAAACTAAAGTAAAAAATTATGAAAAGGAACAATAAAATAACAATAACGAGGCCATATACAGGGGGTACCGGTAATTTTTTGGGCTTTCCTCTGACACTGCCTAGTATATAGGTACTGGATGGCAGTTAGCTTGGCCCCAGTGATGTAGTGGGCCGTACACACTACCCTCTGTAGCGCCTTACAGTCAGATGCCGAGCAGTTACCCTACCAGGCAGTGATGCAACCGGTCAGGATGCTCTTGTTGGTGCAGCTGTATAACTTTTTGAGGATCTGGGTACCCATACCAAATCTTTTCAGTCTCCTGAGTCTCCTCAGTCTCTTCACAACTGTCATGGTGCATTTGGACTATTATAGTTCGTTGGTGATGTGGACACCAAGGAACTTTAAACTCTTGACCCGCTCCACTACAGCCCCGTCGCTGTTAATGGGGGCCTGTTCGGCCCGCCTTTTCCTGAAATCCACGATCAGCTCCTTTGTCTTGCTCACATTGAGGGAGAGTTTGTTGTCTCTGACCTCCTCCCTATAGGCTGTCTCATCGTTGTCGGTGATCAGGCCTACTACTGTTGTGTTGTCAGCAAACTTAATGATGATGTTGGATTCGCGTTTGGCCACGCAGTCGTGGGTGAACAGGGAGTACAGGAGGAGACTAAGGACACACCCCTGAGGTGTCCCAGTGTTGAGTATCAGCGTAACAGATGTGTTTTTGCATTGTGGGCACAATGGTGTTGAACACTGAGCTGTAGTCAATAAACAGCACTCTCACATAGGCGTTCCTTTTGTCCAGGTGGGAAAGGGCAGTGTGGAGTGCGATTGAGATTGCGTCATCTGTGGATCTGTTGGGGCAGTATGCAAATTGGAGTGGGTCTAGGGTATCCCGGAGGATGCTGTTGATGTGAGCCATGACCAGCCTTTCAAAGAACCTCATGGCTACCGACACAGGGAAATCATGTTTGCGACTGCACTGGGCCTTTAAAGCCCTCAAGATGAATCAGAAAATCAGACAGTTGGGTTCAGTTACCCCAGTGTTAACAATTGATCGTGTGAATGGAGGGTAAGCGAGCCCTGGTGTGATTTTAACCCCAAATTAAGAAGATACATTGTGAAAAGCCCTTACGATTCAGAACAGCCTTCTATGGGTCTGCACGGCAACAGTTCTAATATCGCCCTTTATAGTGATTACATTGGTCTAATAACTACAGAAATGGTCTCTACTCTGAAGAGTTTTGGCAGCAGTGAGCTAAAGTACGAATCAGACGGGAGGGATCCTGGGTACAGTAAAGCTATAATGAGTCATTATCCCTGTATTAATGATAACGAGCCAAGGGGAGCCCCCTAAGGTACTCAGGTTCTGTTGGCACTCTAAACTCACCCAGACTCTGGCTCTGGCCTTTGCAAAGCTAAATGGGGAACCATGATAGGAGACCAGCCATGTTCAAGGAAGCAAATACAAGCATATACAACCACACTGATACTGTATCCTTGACATACTATGTCATCTTCCTCTGTGTGCCAATGTCACTGATTTTAGGAGTGGAAATCAAACCCCCCCAAAGAAATAAGGAAGCACATTCAGTATTGTACTGTATCTATGGTGCATAACATGATCATAACAGGGTTCAGTTACACTCTATTTGAACTGTACGACAAAAACAAAACATTTCATAAAATACAGCTGCACCTAAACCAACAGCCATTGTTCTGTGCCAAACACCATAAACTAATACTCACGTAAGCCATCAACTACATAATGCTGTGCATTATTAGCAGGTGGCTTAGGTCCAAAATAATGAGGTATTTCCAAGGTATAATGAAAACAAAGATGTCTAAGGAATTATCCACACACTCACATTCTATATTGCACATTTTATGACATAATGGAATGCATTAGGCACTACATGGCCATAAACCCTCATATAGAATAAATGCCATTGTTTTATGTGACTCGGCTCAACCTTCAGCCAGGGAAGACTGTCACCTTCATTCACATTTAAACCGGTACACAGTCATGGTGTTAAATTATAGATTTATAAAGCACCTATAAAACCACCTCAACATCTCATCTCCAGCAGTATAATCTTGCCCGGTGGGGAGGAGGAAAAAAAAAGAAAGAAAAAAGAGAGAGAGAGAGAGAGAGAGAGAGAGAGAGAGAGAGAGAGAGAGAGAGAGAGGGGGGAGGGAGGAGGAGAGAGAGAGAGAGAGAGAGAGAGAGGGAAGGAGAGAGAGAGAGAGAGGGGGGAGAGAGAGAGAGGGGGGAGAGAGAGAGGGGGGAGAGAGAGAGGAGAGAGAGGAAGGGGGAGAGAGAGAGAGAGGGGGAAGGAGAGAGAGAGAGAGAGAGAGAGAGAGGGGGGAAGGAGAGAGAGAGAGAGAGGGGGAAGGAGAGAGAGAGAGAGAGAGAGAGAGGAAGGAGAGAGAGAGAGAGAGAGAGAGAGAGAGAGGGGGAAGGAGAGAGAGAGAGAGAGAGAGGGGGGGGAAGGAGAGAGAGAGAGAGAGGAGGGAGAGAGAGAGAAGGAAGGAGAGAGAGCGAGAAGGAGAGAGAGAGAGAGAGAGAAGGAGAGAGAGAGAGAGAGAGGGGGAGAGAGAGAAGAGAGAGAGAGAGAGAGAGAGAGAGAGAGAGGGGGGGAGGAGAGAGAGAGAGAGGGGGAGGAGAGAGAGAGAGAGAGAGAGAGAGAGAGAGAGGGGGGGAGAGAGAGAGAAGGAGGGAGAGAGAGAGAAGGAAGGAGAGAGAGCGAGAAGGAGAGAGAGAGAGAGGGAAGGAGAGAGAGAGAGAGAGAGAGAGGGGAGAGAGAAGGAGAGAGAGAGAGAGAGAGGGGGGGAAGGAGAGAGAGAGAGAGAAGGAGAGAGAGAGAGAGAGGGGGAAGGAGAGAGAGAGAGAGAGAGGAGAGATCGAGAGAGGGGGAAGGAGAGAGAGAGAGAGAGAGAGAGAGAGAGAGAGAGAGAGAGGAGAGAGAGAGAAGGAGAGAGAGAGAGCGAGGGGGAAGGAGAGAGAGATAGAGAGAGAGAGAGAGAGAGAGAGAGAGAGAGAGAGAGAGAGAGAGAGAGGGGGGAGAGAAACAACTTTGGAAATAAACAGCTTTTCCTCTTCCGTTTTTTGGAGAAGTAATTGAAAATGGCTGCCCTTTTTCAATTTTCGAATCGGAATCTCTGTTCACTTCCTGAATTGACTAACTTCAATTGGAATTGACCTCAACCCTGCTGTGTAAGCTGCTGCTCTACTGTACCTTCAGGTCGCTCCCATTCAGTCGCATTCTGTTTATCCTCCGCTGGGTTAGAGCAGGAGAGCTCGAGTCAATCCAGTAGATCAACTCCTTCCTGTAGTCAAAGTCCACTGCTATAATGTTACTGAGGCCCTGTGGGACAAAATCATCATGGAACATGTTGTATTGTTGTTACAAAAAAAAAACATATTGAGCAATTGCTTTGCATAATTGGTTGGGGAGAGACACACAGGCAATATAAGGATATACTCAATGTACTCAAGTGAGATGACCAATGAAATGATTCTGTGCATAAGAAACCTTTCTCCATCCTTAAATATCAAGCTGGTTCAAGAACAAAGGAACACTTCCCTTTGTGTGTCTTACCTGTTTTAGAGGAGCATAATTGGATCCATCAGTGCTTATTTTCCTGATGTCATGATGGTCGGCCAGAATCAGGAAGGGCTCTTCAGCTGAAGAAAATACAAGAACAAAAAAATAAATACAGCAATTATAATACACCATGGCTCCTATGACTAACATTATAGTCAGAAAAAGTGATGATAGTGATGGTCCTAAAGAGTCACATATGATTATGCAGGGGTGACTGTAGCAGTATGCTCTCAGAGATGGCTCATCATTACTCGTAAGTCATTACTTTTAATGCACCGTCTCATTATCGTACTGCAGAGGCAGTAACGTTACAGTCAGAGGCTCTGGAGGTGTCAGTCTTATACAACCACTGATTGCCTCCCTAGCTCCAAGCCCTAGTATGTATATCACTGTCACAGGCTATTATTTGACTGGGCTCACTACAGGTACATTCCCATGGAGACATATTCTAGTGTTCTCTTTTAACCAATCAGAATCCTTGTTCCAATTCAAGGTAATTCCCCTGTGATTTCCAGAAGTCCCTGATTTAAAAAAATCTAATAAAAAAAATCAAGAGTAAGGTGGCTGAGAGAGTTGCAGACACATGGGCAGATGGGTAAGAAGGAAGAGAGAGAGAAGGAAAGGACAGAAGAAGATAAGATGGAGAAAGGGGTACCTCAAGCATCAGAGGCACAGATACAAGGACAGGTGGGTAAGAAGAGAGAGAGAGAAAACAAGAAAAATAACAGAAGAGAAAATGATGGAGGTAGAGAAAGAGGTATACCTGAGAGAGACCTGCAGATCTGCGAGTTCTTAGTTGGCGCCTCGTAACCGTCTGCACACAGACACTTGTACGATCCGTATGTGTTGACGCAGAGCTGGCTACAGGGGAAGTCGGATGAACATTCGTCAATGTCAACACACGTTTGGCCATCGTTCTTCAAGCGGAATCCGGGCCAACACTTGCACTGGATCGGACGTGAGGGAGAAATTGAGAGCCATTATTTTTCAGACAGAATCCATGTGTGGGCAAAAGTGATGGGGTACTGTCGCCATTGGGTTGGAGTGACTATGGACTATACAGGGATACTATGACACAAAGGGATTTAATAGGTTCTGAGCGCAAAATCCATGGTTTGTTTTGTTGGCGAACCACTCTTTGACGGTATGAACACCTTACAGAGTATGGATTTAAATACATTTTTCTCTGACAACCTATAGCTTACAGCAACCAGGCAGATCCCAACATACATACTCTACTGTATGTACCAGGGTCATGGTTATTGAGTATGAATAGCACAAGCAAACACATATTGTTAGCCAGGAGCAAAATGTTCTGGAAAACAGAACCGTTTCCATTCTGAGAAATATCATGTCCACATAGTATGTTGATTTAGGTTCTGTTTGTTTTATTGTTAAACATGATAATAGATGTAATGTAATAACCCTGGTGCTATCACACAGAAATCCTATCATTATAGAGACATTTGCAAAACATCAATAAACAGTTAGCAGCTGAGCCTTAGTTTTATGTTGTAAGAGCTTAGTGGGCTTACCATACTTAGGGCTATACCGTGTGTGTGTGTGTGTGTGTGTGTGTGTGTGTGATACTGTGAAAAATAACCTTGTACAGTTCATGACTTGTGATTGTGTGTGTATGTGTGTGTGTGTGTGTGTGTGTGTGTGTGTGTGTGTGTGTGTGTGTGCACTTCTGAGAAAGCAAGCAGGGGTACCTTCCTACCTTGTACCCTACAGGCAGGTCTTGACAGTCCTGTGTGCATCCACTGACTCGGCGGTTCAGACACTCGTTGACATGACAGTTTCTCTCGTCTGATGCGTCCCCACAGTCGTCCCTCCTGTTACACAGGCTGGCCAGCGAGACACAGCGGCCGTTGACACACATGAAGAAAGAGCCGTTGCACAAGCTTTCTACAGAACAAAGTGGCAAGTGTTAGATTTGAACTTTCTGTGAAAGCCAGGAATGCAAGACTTCTGTATTCCCAGAACCAGATTAAGCCTAGTCCTAGATAAAAAATATATACAGTATATATATATTTTGTTGTTGTCCAGTTCTAGGCTTAATCTGGGTCTGGGGAACCGGCCAACATAATGAAACAGTCAAATAATCATATTTCTATCAACCAGGAACGTGTACACATAGGGGTCTCTGTGTCAGAGCACCTGCCCCATTGCCCTCCCTCTCAACAACTGCCCTTTTGGGTGGTGGTATTTGTATATATTTTTGTACACAGTTTTTGACATTGTTGTTCTGAACCCACTGCTTGAAATTCGTTGTGATGTCATCAAGTTCGCCACCCCAAGTTGGCTGGTTGCGCCTGTTTGTTGGCCCTGTATGGAGTTCGTACCCAGTATCCAAACATGTATCGTGTCATGATGTGGCCCTTTCTGGGTATAGATCGTGGAATTCTGAACGGTACTCTGAATATCTGAATGTTACTCTGAAGGACCCATTCTAACCACGTAAGACTTTAGGGAAGCAGAGAGACGCTCGGATGAACTTTCCAACAGATGGACTGACAATTCCATCAGAGATCACGACGACACACTGGGTAAATACATATTGATTGCAATTATTCCCAAAATGAGTGAGCGTTCATGTGCAAAGGATTAGCATTTCAATTCATATAATTATCAACTGTGTAGTGACTTTTTTTGTCTTTCCTGCCATTCTCAGTCCACACCCACTTCCCTTTGTCCACCAAGCCGTCATATCGGCTTAGCCCACTAGGGAACCTCCCTTATCATTTCCTTGTAACCATATCTACTGTGTTGTTTGTTTATGCATTTCTGTGATTATTTAGTTAGTTGGTAAATAAATGATTAAGACAATTGATGTATGGATGATTCAGAGTAAATGCTGGGTTTGGTGCAGTTAACTTACAATTTAAAACGTTTGGAATGAGACTAACATGAGGTAAAGAATAATTAATGAATTAGAAGACTAATTGATCAGATATTAAAATATCAGAATAGTTATGAGGAAAATTATAACTTTGTAATCTGAAGATTTTCCTTGTTTCCCCGACTTCCTAGTTCATACCATTTACATGATTAGTTTAATCACTTAATAATAATTACAGAGAATTGATTTTATAAAATAACAGTCTAATGATGCCAAAGACACAACAATGGCTTGAGACGCAGTCACAGGTCGAGTGTATGTAGCAAGCTACCAATTATTATTATTATAATTTTGTATACTTTTACCCCTTTCTCTCCCTAATTTTGTGGTGTCCAATTGAGAGGCTATGGTGGGGAAATGACAAGATGATGTTATAATGCATCAAATGGTTGTTTATTGCAACAAAATAAGGGGTTGTTAGAACGCTCATCTGTGTATGTTCTACTGAGGATGGGCATCTGGAAGATTTATGATGTCTTTGGGTGATACCGCATTCCAGAGCATGGGTTAATGTTTCTGTACTGGGGTACCAGCGGGAGATGGTTCCAGTATCGAGTTGGGGGGCCAGACCCTGGTCTCTACACAATGAGGACAGATTTTACAGCAGATACTGTCTGCTTTGAATTATACGTATCTTTCATACAAATATTAACCTTGTGACCCATTCCATACATCTGTTGTTTGTCATCGAGACTGAAGGAGAATGGACTTTTCTATAAAATGCCGTGGCTCAAACCAGCTTGTTAAGTTCTCAGTGATCACCCCCAGGGTTGATTACCGACCAGCTCCATTACTGCAGTAATTAAACAATAACGTTTGATTGTTTGGAAGAAATCTAAAAGTCTCTCCTTTTGATTACAATAATTCCACCACAAGGCGCAAGCTACAGTACCTAATTTAAATATCAACAGTACTGCTACAGCAGCATAACATTCGATTAACACTTGATAACACTTGGTTTACATCATCATCAATATTCTGCCTGGTTGGCTGTTAACGTCTTGGATATAGGGGGCGCTATTTTAATTTTTGGAGGAAAAACGTTCCCGTTTTAAACAAGATATTTTGTCAAGAAAAGATGCTCGCCTATGCATATAATAGAATTGGAAAGAAAACACTCTGACGTTTCCAAAACTGCAAAGATATTGTCCGTGAGTGCCACAGAACTGATGTTACAGGCGAAACCCAGATAAAAATCCAATCAGGAAGTGCCGCATTTTTTGAAACCGCCTCATGCCAATGACTCCTTATATGGCTGTGAATGGGCCACGAATGAGCTTAGGCTTTCTGTCGCTTCCCCAAGGTGTCGACAGCATTGTGACGTATTTGTAGGCATATCATTGGAAGATTGACCATAAGAGACAACATCTACCAGGTGGTCGCTTGGTGTCCTCCGTTGCAATTATTGCATAATCTCCAGCTGCAGTATTTTTCTGTTCGCTTCTGATGAGAAGCCAATGCCACCACTGAGAGATTATCGAATAGATATGTGAAAAACACCTTGAGGATTGATTCTAAACAACGTTTGCCATGTTTCTGTCGATATTATGGAGCTAATTTGGAAAAAAGTTTGGCGTTGTAGTGACTGCATTTTCCGGTCTTTTTCTTAGCCAAACGTGATGAACAAAACGGACCTATTTCGCCAACACAAATAATATTTTTGGAAAATGAACATTTGCTATCTAACTGAGAGTCTCGTCATTGAAATCATCCGAAGTTCTTCAAAGGTAAATGATTTTATTTGAATGCTTTTCTTGTTTTTGTGAAAATGTTGCCTGCTGAATGCTAGGCTTAATGCTATGCTAGGCTATCAATACTCTTACACAAATGCTTGTGGAGCTTTGGTTGAAAAGCATATTTTGAAAATCTGAGATGACAGTGTTGTTAACAAAAGGCTAAGCTTGTGTTTCAATATATTTATTTAATTGAATTTGCGATTTTCATGAATAGGAAACGTTGTGTTATGGTAATGCACTTGAGGCTATGATTACGCTCCCGGATACGGGATTGCTCGTCACTAGAGGTTAACCTACGTGCAGCAGAGAGAGGCAGAAAGACAGAGAGGAGCGGCTGCATCTACGCCCCTCCGACCCAACTCCATCCCTTCTTCAGTCGGGAGTTGCACACGAGTGTCATGGCAGCAGCAACAGAGGTAGTCAAGACGTTCATCCATGTTTCTCAAACGTCAAATTTCTAAGTTGTTCCAAACAACAAATTTCGAAGAGTTTGATTACGTCTCCGTATCGTTCCAAGGTTAAGTTTAGGCATCAATCAATAAGAATATAAAAAACAACATATCGGTTGATTTGAACATGCATCCTTTGGGCTCTTTGGAACCAGAGGCGGATGCTTACGCCCATCTGCCATCCACGTCCACTATGCTTACTTGAAGGTAACAGTGCTCACTGTTGCCCCTAGTGGCCGGTTTCCACGACATCTCCCGAAGTCCTCAGACATGGATGGACGTCGAATAATGACTTGTATCACAGGTGATCTGCCTGATCTAACAACCATATACTAAAAATATCCACACAAGCTACTAGCCAGCCAGCCCATATATCATGATTCAGAAGATTATGAATATTATATTGTAAAGATGATAAATCACAATCAGTTAACCGGGAGTCGGTGGGTTCATTTTGAGCACCTGGATCCTGAAAGGTCTGTTCCCAGCAGGTCTATGAGCACAAAATGTGTTTGTAATAGGCTAAAACCAGCCGGAACATGGTGAGACTGGGGCAGTCTGTACCTCGTCTGTTCTCTCTCACACACACACTTGTGTTGTATCAGATGAAAGGCTTGCCTGCAGCGGAACACTTGGTGTTGTGTGGCAGCTCGTCTGATTGGTCGAGACAGTCGGGATGGCCGTCACACTCCCACTGAACTCTGGGTAAACAGCGGCCATCTGTGCAGCGGAACTCCCCCAGACTGCAGGACCTGTACTCTGTAGGACACAGGAGGCAAGAGGTGGGATGTGCAGTCAGAACACAACAAGAGGAAATAAAAGTCAGACAGACAGAGAGAGAGAGATTCTTACCACATTCCAGGGTCTCATCGGAGCCGTCTCCACAGTCATCGTCACGGTCACAAGCGAACCGCTGTGGGATGCAGATCTGATTACGACACTGGAACATTCCCTCCATGCACGTGTTGTTGGGGGCTGTGATAAGAAATATGTGGAGGGACAATTTGTTAAAGAAATACCTGAGATTTTGTCATATCATACACCTCTCTCAAAAATGATCTGAACTTCTATAGGAATGTGGACATTATTAACAAGGTACACTATATATACAAAAGTAGGTGGACTTCCCTTCAAATTTGTGGATTTGGCTGTTTCATCCACACCCGTTGCTGACATGTGTATAAAAATCGAGCACACCGCCATGCAATCTCCATAGACAAACATTCACAGAAGAATGGCCTTACTGAAGAGCTCAGTGACTTTCAATGTGGCACCGTCATAGGATGCCACCTTTCCAACAAGTCAGTTCGTCAAATTTCTGACCTGCTAGAGCTGCCCCGGTCAACTGTAGGTGCTTTGGGATGAATTGGAACGCCGACTGCGAGTCAAGCCTAATCGTCCAACATCAGTGCCCGACCTCAATAATGCTCATGGCTGAATGGAAGCAAGTCCCCGCAGCAATGTTCCAACATCTAGTGGAAAGCCTTCCCAGAAGAGTGGAGGCTGTTATAGCAGCAAAGGGGGGACCAACTCCATATTAATGCCCATAATTTTGGAATGAGACGTTCGACGAGTTGGTGTCCACATACTTTTGATAATGTAGAGTGTGTGTCAAGGTGAAATATGGTTTTACAGCACTGTAGAAGATGGAGTGCCGATTATTTTTCAATTTTTTTGTTGTAACAGAAACGTATTGAGTCATTTTTGCTTTGCAATAGCGATTCTGAATACACAATATTGACCGAATGTATTGACCAATGCACAATGACAGAAATGTAATGAGACATTTTTGCTTTACAAATGGGACTACGCTATGATTGTCTGCTGTTTGTTTTCTGTCTGGAGGCCTTCAGACGGCAATACCCTATGACAGACATGTATTGAGACATTTGTGTTTTACAAAAGGGACTTGGACTACACTGTTAGACACATGTCCTTATTATTATCATTATAATATGTGCTTTAGAAAAGGGAGTGAGTACACTATGACTGTGATTTCTGTTGGAGAACTTCAGAACAATATTATTACCACAGCCAGCAGCAGAGAGCTCATCACTCCCATCTGGACAGTCCCTCTCCCCATCACAAAGCCAGTGTTTGGGGACGCAGCCGTACGACTCTGGGCAACTAAACAACCCTGGGCCACAGGTAGCCGTACCTGGATATGTACAATAGGATTCCTGGTCAAAACATTATTTTACCGAACTGAAGAATCTGTAGCCTGAGCGCCAGTCTGTTTCAGCTCAATAGCCAACTCCTTAAGGAATTGCCATGCCAACCATGTTTGCTATGATAATGATTTGGCAAGACAGCAAAAACAGACTGGCAATCAAGGATACAGAATCTGCACAATTACAGTAATAGAAATACAGATATTTACAAGACTTTCTGAAGAGTCTGTGCAAATATTACTGAAAAACATGAAATCCACATCTCTGTAGCAAATTGCTCATCTATATATCTCCACCAACGATGTATCTCGTAAAATGTCAAATATATTAACTGAATCTTTCCCTGTCCCTTTCTTTTTGTTGTACTTTTTACGCCTTTTTCTCCCCAATTTCATGATATCCAATTGGTAGTTAGTCTTGTCCCATCGCTGCAACTCCCGTACGGACTCGGTAGAGGCGAAGGTCACGTCTGCACCTCGAAACATGACCCCGCCAAGCTGCGTTGCTTCTTGACACATTGCTCGCTTAACCCGGAAGCCTGCCGCACCAATGTGTCGGAGGAAACACTGTACAGCTGGCGACCGAATCAGCGTGCATGCGCCGGGCTGCCACAAGGAGTCGCTAGAGCGCGATGGAACAAGGACATCCCAGCTGGCCAAACCCTCCCCTAACCCGGACGACGCTGGGCCAAATGTGCGCCGCCTCATGGGTCTCCCGGGTGCAGCCAGCAGCGACACAGCCCGGGGTCGAACCCGGATCTGTAGTTTGACACATTTGAGTCAACATAGTGTTAATAAATTCAGCTGTGTTTTTATACCACAGATCTCTGCGCTCTCGTCCAATCCATCCCCACAGTCGTCCTCTCCATCACAAAGCCACTGCTTGGCTATGCACTTGTTCTTAGAGCAGGCAAACTGGTTCCACAGGCAGGATAAGTCTAGACAAAATGAAATATAACACATTATATGGTATTTCATTGGGACAGGAAGCATGTAAACATCTTCACAATTAACCGTGCAGAGAGCAGTGATAAATGAATGATATAGCACGGTAGTGTGCAAGTCCAAATGGGCCCAGGTTTCAACCGTTATAGAGTAATATGAAATTGCAGTCAAGTCACGTACAATAAAAGGTAGGTCAGTCTTTGAACAGAAAAGGTGAAGAAAATAATATCACATACGGAGGTGAAGGTAAACAATTTTGAAGGGAGTCTCTATTCTAATGCAGGTGGGAAATGATATCACTATATCAATGTCATCTGTGAAATTAGATACAAACAAACAACATTCCCTCAGTCGTAAGCACTTTCAAAGTAATGCTTGTCTTACATTCAAACCATGTACAAAAGGAGTGAAGGAGCGCCAAGTGAGGTAAAAATGATTCAGCCTTAGCAAGCAGAGAGAGAGAGAGAGCGAGAGCGAGAAAGAGGGAGAGAGAGAGAGGAGGGAGGGAGAGACATAAAGAAAGAGAGAGAAAGAAATGTCTGTTTATTTGTTAGCATTTCACATCAATTTTATGATGACACTGTGGAGCTGCTTCCTTGGGCAGCCAGAGAGCAACCATTAACAATAACTGTATGGCTACATGGACAAGGTCAGTGTGAACTATGCCACACAAACAGCGGGCACCAACAACACGGTGTGAACTATGCCACACAAACAGCGGGCACCAACAACACGGTGTGAACTATGCCACACAGACAGCGGGCACCAACAACACGGTGTGTGCATCCAACCACTACTGGCTGGGACTCATTCAAATAGACAGACGATGAGCAAATCCACAACAAATATAAATAGGATATTTGTTATTGCTATTCTGTTTGGGTTACAGCAGCATAGTCTACTGCTCTGCCCTGAAGAACCAACAGCAGGAGTGAAGCATCTCCTCCCATCATTATTCCTCAGGGGAGGCTTTGAACAGTGATTGTGGGAGATTTCCACATAGGGATCAAATCAGGGATGGAAGCATTGGGCTCAGCAGGAGACACCCCTTCACTGCTTCCTTTAATGACCCACATGAACAAACCAGCAACACTGGGTTATCTTATCTTCTTATCTGTCCGTATTGACCCAATGTATTGACCAGACACAACAGGGGATACAGGACAAGAGGAGAAATCTTTCAACCTAGAAATTCTCCATTATATTTGGCCACCTTGAGCATTGTCAGCATTTCATGCAGGACGTACCCTACAACATAATGATCCAACCGTTACTTTAAACAGAGTCATTTGAATAATTTAGACTCTCTCAAATCAATGGCAGTGGCTACAAATCAGTGCAATGTGCTTGCTGAAATAAATGTAATGTAAATAAATATTAGGTAAGTAAATATCTCTGATATCATACCACACTGGAATTCATCTGCTCCGTCTTCACAGTCTTTCACTCCGTCACACAGCCAGACAGTGTGGATGCAGTTTCCACTGGGGCAAGCAAAATGGCCTTCCTCACATCTCTTTCTGAGGGAAGGAGCTGGGGAGAAACCAGAAGCCAAGACACAATTTCAAGATATCTTAAAATGCATCCCACTAGGCCTGGTGTCTGTCTGGTACACGGCCACATCAACAGTAGCCGACAGAACTGGCGTCACAGAAGAGAAAAAAGGAAGGATAAAAACATACTCTGGCAGTTGGTTTCATCTGCATAATCCCCACAGTCGTTGGCTCCATCACACATCCAGGAGGGGTGGACACAGAGGGAGGTAGAGTTGCAGCTGACGAACACTGTCTCCTTCACCCCCAGCATGTAGTAATCCAAGCAGCCTGTGTTGCCTAGAGAAAGTGGGCATTCGACCGGCATATCCAAAGCCTAAGGTTAGGGATTGATTCCTGGCTACACACTGTTTTATCTATAATAGCATAGTGTCCTGATATAACAATGAAAAATAACTTCAAATTCCGAGGTGCGGACGTTCCTTCTTCTCTTTTATCTAACATTAAAAAGACACATGACCAGGCTAGACTACAGACCAGCTACGTGGAAAAGCTACATGGGAAAGGCAATGTCGTAGTGTGGCGCCTTAACAAAGTTACGGTATGGCGCTTTAACAGAGGCTTATCTTACTGCAGTTCTTCTCATCTGAGGCGTCGGGACAGTCGATGATCTGATTGCAGCGGGCCGAGGCCGGAATACAAACCCCATTCAGACAACGCCAGTCTGAGGGGGAGCATGAGGAATCTGGAGAGAAAATACAGGTCCGAAATGAAAAGATTAAGAAATGAGGGATAAAAATATGTTGTATTTGAAGTCCATCTCTTTGGTTCGTCGTCAGGTGAAGAGATAGATAAGAATAGATAACATTGGACTCCCGGGTGCCACAGTAGTCTAGGGCACTGCATCGCAGTGCTAGCTGTGCCACCAGAGACTCTGGGTTCACGCCCAGGCTCTGTCGCAGCTGGCCGCAACCGGGAGGTCCGTGGGGCGACGCACAATTGGCCTGGCGTCGTCTGGGTTAGGGAGGGTTTGGCCGGTAGGGATATACTTGTCTCATCGCGCACTAGCGGCTCCTGTGTCAGGCCGGGCGCATTGCATGCTAACCAGGTCGTCAGGTGCACGGTGTTTCCTGGTGCGGCTGGCTTCAGGGTTGGATGCGCGCTGTGTTAAGAAGCAGTGGGGCTTGGTTGGGTTTTGACCTTTGTCTCTCCTGATCCCGTACAGGAGTTGTAGCAATGAGAAAAGATAGTAACTACTAACAATTGGATACCACGAAATTGGGGAAAAAGGGGGTAAAATAAAAATAATAGATAATATTATCCTTGCTTGGAGAAATGTTCCTCTATGAAATCTAATAGGAGGGACAGGAGTTCTAAAGCTATTTATTTGTTTATACAGTAATAATATAGTACAGATTATGTTGTCTGTCGGACAGGGCATGTAAATTCATCAGATTCTTATTACTCACTGTTACAATAAACCTCGTCGGAATCATCTCCACAGTCGTTCACCCCATCACAAACCCGCCTATTGACCACACAGCGCTGGTTATAGCAGCTCTTGAAGCCCCGTCTACAGTTTCTGTTATCTGTAAGAGAGGAAGAAAAACAAAAGTGATACAAAGACACTTCAGGAAGAGATTCGACCAAAGGAATTACATGACATTCACTTGAATACTGTTTCTCTTCTCCTTCATGGATTTCAGGAAGTGAGTGAGTCTGAACTCATTCTATTGGACAAGAGCCCCGCGGGGGCTCGGTAGGGATTTTCATCTGAGGACCGGTGAACTAGTACAGTAAAGCATATTGGGTGCGTACTTACCACAGTATTTCATTTTCTCATCAGACTTGTCTTTGCAGTGTGCTATTCCGTCACATGTCAGCTGATAGTCGATACACTCCCCGTTCCCACACTCAAACTCAGTGTGGATGTTGCAGGAGGAGTTTTCAGCTGTAAAAAGAAGAGAAAATCATTTTGGGGGATTCTTCATACAAACAGAAGTGTCTGCTTTCTGCTATATCCCTCCCAGACAGTCTCCAACAAACATCCTTCTTCAATGCCCATCTTCATTGATTCATCTGACAGTGACACTATCAGATGCCTATTGTCTATTTGTCTATTAGCAAGACATTCACATGGTCCTTCGAGCCAGATGCTGTTTACCCATGAATTAGAGGGGAAAAGACAAGGTACTAGACTTACATACACATCTGTTATCTTCCAGTATTAGTCTCTCTCCTCTGCAGCTACAGTTGACTGTGCCGTGAGGGGTCAGAAGACAAAGGTCATGACATCCACCGTTCAGCACTGTGCAAGGGGACAGTTCACCTGGGAAAACAGATCATTGTGGGTACTGTAGTACATCATGTTACAGAAAACACACATCAACCTCAAAATAAACAGGACAATATATTGCTCATTTTTTATAATCCAAATGGCATGCTTTATTTCCTACTTGCAGTGCCTCCCATAAAGAGTTTCAGCTTCCACATTTTTCTAAATCAAGCACTGAAAACTTTTCAAGGGCAGTGTTGTGGTAGAAAGGTAGACTTCTCTGTTGGGGACCATCTTTGAACTCTGTTTGGCTTGAACAGTGGAATGGAGCGGTAAGCTATAAACTACGCCATCATGCTGCCCCCTTAGTACACACACACACACACTCACACACACACACACACACACACGTCTGCTCACTCCAGAGAGAGAGAGAGAGAGAGCGAGAGCGAGAATATATATTTCTCTGCTCGAATGGTACAGATTCAGCTGAAGCACTGTGCCAAGCTTGGGCTCCACTGAAGCACAGGCCCGACAACATGGGATAGCCTGTGGCACTGGAGGTTGGGATTGTTGGAGTTGTTTATTCAATAACAGATTTATATTGAGTGGTAATTAATCAGGGAAGGTAGCTGGGTCTATAGGAAGTACTGCATAATGTTCATGCCAAATGGTCAAACACAGCTACACAGGGTTGTAACCACATGCAAACCATCACAGGCTGCAGTTACATTTTATCACCCACAATTGCAAAATAGTCTACTCACAAAAATACCACATTTTGTGTGTATATTTTAGACAACGTATAGAAGATTCCATGTTGACAAGTGAGTTGTGCTTTGATGTACTGTATAGAATTCACTTACAATTGTTGGTATTGTTGGAAACTGCAACAATTCCCATTGGCTGGTGGGGGATGTCGGCTCTAAGGACCTTAATTTCGCCACCTGTGTACTTATTGGAGCGTACCACCGCCCTCCGTACCCAATCAGACCAGAACAGGAAGTTCCCATAGATAGCCAGGCCAAAGAAGGTTCCTGGACCTGACTTCATAATTACCTACAGATTGAACGTAAGAAGAAAATGGTGTTAAATTGGTTTTATGCTCATGTTTTAGTCATTTGTTTAGTCATATTAATTTAGGTTGAAATACATCAACAGATACTTGGACGTCACATACTCAAGCATGAGAAGAGGTATGAGACAGCTGGAATCATTTCTAAATCTGATGGTACACTCTTAGAGAAAAGGTTTCCAAAAGGGTTCTTCAGCTGTCCCCATAGGATAACCCTTTTTGGTTCCAACTGTCTGTGCAAATGGTTATTCATGGAACCCAAAAGGGTTCTACCTGGAACAAAAAGGGTACAAGCACCTGTAAAGGGTTCTTCAAGGGGTTTTCCTGTGGGGACACGCCGAAGAACCCTTTTAGGTTCAAGATAGCACCATTTTTTCCAAGAGTGTACAAGATGTGACTTAATCATTCTATTCAGAATAACATACAGTGTATGTATAAATATAAATATATATATTTATTTCTCCTTACATATCTGTGTGAGCCATCATATTCACATCGTTCAATCTTTCCCAGACTGCCATCGGAGAAGAAGAGTTTCTCAGCGGTGTGGTCGATGGTGAGTCCATTAGGTGTGAGGATGTCCGCGGTGATGACACTCTGGATGTTGTTCCCTGACAGGGTGGATCTCATAATGCTGGGGCGCAGTTCATTCCAGTTAGTCCAGAACATCAGGCTGCATCAGCAGTGAAAACAAAAACACTATTGAGACTTTCACAGAAGCTCACCCTCTCAAACACCTAGATCTCACCCAGATCTCCTGAACGCAGCTCACTCTCCAGATCCCAATCACCTGTTCACACACCTGTATGCCATTACCACACACTATTTAGTTCAGTTCTTTGCACCCCATCACTGTGAGGTATTGTTTGTTTTGTGACACACGTCTTTCAGAGCTCTGTTTTTCCCCGTGATTGACTCTTCCCTGCCTGTACTTTAGCTTATTGGATTTCTGTTTATCTACCTATTGCCGGATCTCCCGGACTACTTTACTAGCCTTTTCCCTGCCTGTCCCTGGACCCAGCTACCTGCCTCCTCCTGTGGTCCTTTGCAATAAACACCTGCACTTGAAGCCCTGCACTATAAAACCAGCTTTGTCTCCCCTCGTGTTCATTACAAATGTATAGTAAACATCCAACGTCTACACTGAATGATTATTTCCATTCTCCAGGGAAACGCAAATCTACTTCTTCTTTCTCTATTTTCTAAAGATATGAACATGTTCCCATCCTCACATTCTAAAGCAAAATAATTGTGTGATGTTTTTAAGACTCTCATGTTCTTGTGAAGGATAATAAGGGATAAAAGGGAGGTAAAGAAAACATAAAAGAACCATCCACTGTAAGACATTAGGATCAGTAACGAATGATGATAGAACACTTCTGACACTCCCCCAGAGCAGTTATAAACCTCATTCCCCTGATAGCAGAAGTTTTCAATAGATTTGCTAACCGAGTACATAACACAAACCATATACCCAAGTGAGCATCTAATGTAGGCCACTAAGGGCCTGTGTAAGACATTAGGAGCAGTGAAGGTTTAACACCTACTTCTGACACTCCTCCAGAGCCAGGTTATGTGGGTGGTCTTCCTCTGCCAGTGTGACCACAGCCTCTCTGGTGAAGGCCCCGGGGAGACTCTGGTCCAGGCTGTGCCTGCTGACGGTGGCTGTGGTGGAGCTGGTCCAATAAAGTGAGTCCCAGGCTCCATGGTACGCCAGGCCCTCTACTGACCCCACATCTACACGGCAACAATAATAATGATATAATTAAGCAATAAGTCACGGGGGGTGTGATATATTGCCAATATATCATGGCTAAGAGCCATGTTCTTAGGCACGACGCAACACGGAGTAAGCCGTGGTTAACCGTGAGATATTGGCCATATACCAAAATCCCGAGGTGCCTTATTGCTATTATACACTGATTACCAACATAATTAAAACAGTTAAAAGTAATTTTTTGTCATACCCGTAGTGTACGGTCTAATATACCACAGCTTTCAGCCAATCAGCATTCAGGGCTCCTACCACCCAGTTTATAACACTGAATATAACATTGACAAATACTGAATAACAATAATCTGACCTTTGCTTGAGTAAGAAGAGCTCAACAAACACACGTGATACAGTCAAACACAGTGAGCGAATTAGTCTTTTCTTTCATGGTAAAGTAAGAAAAAAAAAATATATATATATATGTATATTACCGTTCAAAAGTTTGGGGTCACTTAGAAATGTCCTTGTTTTTGAAAGAAAAGCAACATTTTTGTCCATTAAAATACCATCAAATTGATAAGAAATATAGTGTAGACATTGTTAATGTTGTAAATGACTATTGTAGCTGGAAACGGCAGATTTTTTAAATGGAATATCTACATAGGCGTAGAGGCCCATTATCAGCAACCTTCACTCCTGTGTTACAATGGCATGTTGTGTTAGCTAATCCAAGTTTATAATTTGAAAAGGCTAATTGATCATTAGTAAACCATTTTGCAATTATGTTAGCACAGCTGAAAACTTTTGTGGTGATTAAAGAAGCAATAAAACTGGCCTTCTTTAGACTACTTGAGTATCTGGAGCATCAGCATTTGTGGGTTCGATTTCAGGCTCAAAATGGCCAAAAACAAAGATTTTCTTCTGAAATTCCTCAGTCTATTCTTGTTCTGAGAAATTAAGGCTATTCCATTCAAGAAATTGCCAAGAAACGGAAGATCTCATGCAACGCTGTGTACTACTCCCTTCACAGAACAAACTGGCTCTAACCAGAATAGAGAGAGGAGTGGGAGGTTCCGGTGCACAACTGAGAAAGAGGACAAGTATATTATAGTGTCTAGTTTGATAAACAGATGCCTCACAAGTCCTCAACTGGCAGCTTCATTAAATAGTACCTGCAAAACACCAGTCTCAACGTCAACAGTGAAGAGATCCGGGATGCTGGCCTAGGCAGAAAAAAGCCATATTTCAGACGGGCTAATAAAAAGAAACGATTAAGAGGCCCATGGGACCGGGTTAGGGAGGGTTTGGCCGGCAGGGATATCCTTGTCTCATCGCGCACTAGTGACTCCTGTGGCGGGCCGGGCGCAGTGCACGCTGACACGGTCGCCAGGTTCCTCCGACACATTGGTGCGGCTGGCTTCCTGGTTTGATGGGCATTGTGTCAAGAAGCAGTGTGGTTTGGTTGGGTTGTGTTTCGGAGGACGCATGGCTCTCGACCGTTGCCTCTCCTGAGTCCGTACGAGAGTTGCAGCGATGAGACTGTAACTACTACCAATTGGATACCATGAAATTGGGGAGAAAAAAGGGGTGAAAAATACAAAAAAAAAAAAAGAAACGATTAAGATGGGCAAAAGAACTTAGACACTGGACAGAGGAAGATGGGGGGAAAAAGTGTTATGGACAGACCAATCCAGGTTTCAGGTTTTCGGATCACAAAGAAGAACATCTGTGAGACGCAGAAAAAATGAAAAGATGCTGGAGGAGTGCTGTCAAGCACTGTGCAATGTGATGGTCTGGGGGTGCTTTGGTGGTGGTAAAGTAGGATATTTGTACAGGGTAAAAGGGATCTTGAAGAAGGAAGGCTATCAATCCATTTTGCAACGCCATATCCTGTGGACGATGCTTAATTGAAGCCAATTTTCTCCTACAACAGGAAAATGACCCAAAGCACAGCTCCAAACTATGCAAGAACTATTTAAGGAAGAAGCAGTCAGCTGGTATTCTGTCTATAATGGAGTGGCCAGCACAGTCACCTGATCTCAACTCTATTGAGCTGTTGTGGGAGCAGTATGGTACGTAAAAAGTGCCCATCAAGCCATTCCAACTTGTGGGAGGTGCTTCAGGAAACATGGGGTGAAATCTCTTCAGATTACCTCAACAAATTGACAACTAGAGTAGAATGCTGTAGATCTGCACGGTTGTAATTGCTTCAAATGGAGGATTATTTGATGAAGGCAAAGTTTGAAGGACACAAATATTATGTCAATTAAAAAAACATTTATATCCTTGTCCTTGTCTTGACTATATTTCCTATTCATTTTACAACTAATTTCATGTACCATGTTTTCATGGAAAACAAGGACATTTCCAAGTGACCCCAAGCTTTTGAATGGTATTGTGTATATATTGAGATATCTTGCACGCCTTGTAAAAGTTGTCTCATGTGGTGGTGTCATGAAGGTTTCCACATAACGCATTTAGGCGTGAAGGAATTCAGTGGTCAACTGTACTGGGTAGCGATCAACACTCTGAACGCTTTGATTTCAAACCGGTTGGGTCTGAATTTGAATAACCTTCATCGGGATACACCTAGATATCCCTGTGAATATATCCCCATTATTTCATATTTTGCTGTACCGAACTGTAGAGTTTCTTCCTAAAAGATAAATCAATGCCAAACTCATTTGAATGGAACCTAACGAGCCTAGGCAGGTGTAGAAATGTCCCACTGTGCTAAGAGATTAACAATAGAAGACTGTGGTGCTGTGTCACAGCTGCTCACTGTTTCACATTCAGACGGGACAATAGCACAAACTAGGACATAAAAATCTACAGCCACTACCAGTAAAAAAAGGAAAAGTAATACAAAGAATTGAGAATAGAGCCAGGCAACACCACTATGAAATCTTTAAACAAACAGAAAAATCATATTCTCTTCATCTGCCCTGCCCAAATGTATTCAGAATAAATTCTGCAAATAGTGTAAAATCACACACTTGTTTGGACATGGGGATAGGCCTATATGGATGACAAAAATATTATTTTAGGAGATACTTAAATATCATATTCGTTAATCATTAAATAGCAATAGTGCTGGTGCTTTCTCCAGCCTCCTTTAAGTGCAACCATTATTCCCTTTCCTCTCCAACATCCAACCCCCCTCAGTTATTTTGATGGATCTTCCTTCCCCGTTTCTGGTCAGTCAGATATATTTGAGCCAAGTCAGCATGGAGCCTAGCCTACTACAGTGAAGCTACAGGGGCTATGGGGTGATGGGGATCTGCTGTCTATGTGCATTAGGGAACTACAGACCTCTGTGTGTGTGTGTGTGTGTTCACCTGATTCCCCCTAAAACACTGTATCAAATGGACATACAGAAGAAATGTCATATTCATCTATTGGCATTGATATTCACTGTATGTCTATCAGTGGAGGCTCCTCAGAGGAAGAAGGGGAGGGCCATCCCTCAGTGAATTTCATAAAATATTTTTGCAAAGGTTTACAGTTTGTAAAGGTTTACAGTAGCCTCAACAGCACCATGTAGGATAACACCATGGTGTAGCCGGAGGACTGCTAGCTTTCGTCCTCCTCTGGGTAGATTGACGTCATTACAAAACCTAGGAGGCTCATGGTTCTCACCCCCTTCCATAGACTTATGCAGTAATTGTGACAACTTCCGGAGGATGTCATCCAACCTATCAGAGTTCTTGCAGCATGAACTGACATGTTGTCCACCCAATCAAAGGATCAGATAATTAATATAGTTCTGAAAGCATAAGCTACAGCTAGTTAGCACTACAGTGCATAAAATGTGGTGAGTAGCTGACTCAAGGAGAGAGAGAAAGGCAGTAGTTGAACAGTTAAATGAATTTCTTCCAAAATGAAGGAGAAGCAAGAGAGAAATAGAGAGTTTTTTTTGTCATTTTCAGTTTCAAATACTTAGCTAGCAAATGCAGCTAACTAGTTTAGCCCACTGAAACACCTGGCTCAAACAGAGGGATGTTGTGTTAGCTAGCTGGCTATGACTTTCCAACACAACCCTGGAACTCTTCTAAGTCAAGGTGAGCTTTTGGTTTTACAAATTGACTGTACACTGTAATACTACTGTGAGATTGTAGCAGGTTTACTAACGTGTTAGTTCTACTAGCTATGCTAACCATGACGTTACTTTAGCTAATGACCGCCACTGATGTCTATATAGGATGAGAGTAAAGGCGTCCTCGTGCTTCCCATCTGAAAGAGTTCGTAACAGTTTGTGCATATATTATGATGACATTTTGTGACGATTTTGTTTGTTTTGGTCTTCGTAAAGTTTTTTTGGGGCTGCTCGTTCACATTTTTTCTCTCGAGGCAAGCTGAAGTCGGTAGCTGAAATCTACGCCCCTTCGTCGGTGATTGGTCAAGAGTGGGGATTCTTCAATGAAGTGGTTGTTGTCATTCAACAAGAGACGACTTGTTTTCATGAAAACATTTTCATTGGGTAATACTACAAAATTGCGTGACTAACATCTCCTCTGAAGAAACGTCAAAATGAATGACAGATTTTCTTTTGTTATCTTAGATTAATTCTGACTATGGCGTCTCAATATGGACAAACATTACAATTACTGTTTTTTTTCTCATTTTTAAAATGAAGGTTTTTTAACGGAGTATGTGAGCACACTCGTTCGGTTCGCGTATAGGCACCAGCCAAACTGAAGCATACGGAAGTTTTAAGTCCCCACCATATGAGTCATGCTTTCAACATAGCACAACATAGAATGCCACCTTTCCAACAAGTAAGTTCGTCAAATTTCTGCCCTGCTACAGCTGCACCCTGTCAACTGCAAGTGATGTTATTGTAAAGTGGAAACATCTAGGAGCAACAACGGCTCAGCCGCAAAGTGGTAGGCCACACAAGCTCACAGAACGGGACCGGCAAGTGCTGAAGCACATAGATATAAAAATGGTCTGTCCTCGGTTGCAACACTCACTACCAAGTTCCAAACGGCCACTGGAAGAAAAGTCAGCACAATAACTGTTTGTCGGGAGATTCATGAAAGTGGTTTCCATGGCAGAGCAACTGCATACAACTCTAACATCACCATGCACAATGCCAAGCGTCGGCTGGAGTGGTGTAAGGCTCGCCACAATTGGTCTCTGGAGCAGTGGAAACGCATTCTCTGGAGTGATAAATCACATGCCCCATCTGGCAGTTTGATGGATAATTCTGGTTTTGGCGGATGCCAGGAGAACGCTACCTGCCCCGAATGCCAAATGTAAGGTTTGGTGGAGGAGGAATAATGGTCTGGGGCTGTTTTTCATGGTTCGGGCTAGTCCCCTTAGTTCTAGTGAAGGGAAATCTTAATGCTACAGCATGCAATTACATTTTGAATGATTCTGTGCTTCCAACTTTGTGGTAACAGTTTGGAAGAGCCCTGACCTCATCTTCGAAAACCTTTGGGATGAATTGGAACGCCGACTGCGAGCCAGCACTAATCTCCCAACATCAGTGCCTGACCTCTCTAATGCTCTTGTGGCTAAATGGAAGCAAGTCCCCGCATCAATGTTCCAATATCTAGTGGAAAGCCTTCCCAGAAGAGTTGAGGCTATTATAGCAGAAAAGGGGGGGACCAACTCCATATTAATGCTCATGATATTGGAATGAGATTTTCAACAAGGGTGTCCACATACTTATGGTCATGTAGTGTATTTAATCACAGTATTTATCGGTTTATCGGTCTGGGCTCAAAAATGTTATAGAATAATAAGTCAATTTTCCTGTTGTTTTAGTTACTGTCTATTAATATTATTTTTCCTCTATTTCTTATGTTTGTATGTAACCGGTGTGAAATGGCTAGCTAGTTAGCGGTGGTGCGCGCTAATAGCATTTCAATTGGTGACGTCACTCGCTCTGAGACCTTGAAGTTGTTCCCCTTGCTCTGCAAGGGCCGCGGATTTTGTGGAGCAATGGGTAACGATGCTTCAAGGGTGGCTGTCATCGATGTGTGCAGAGGGTCCCTGGTTCGAGCCCAGGTTGGGGCAAGGAGAGGGACGGAAGCTATACTCTGTTACATGTACATCAGAAAGAAACAGGAATTAAATAAATATATTGTGATGATTGTTGGACAGAATTTGAATTAGAATGCTGAAAAAAAGTGAGAGGAAATGCCAGTAGTAGTCAGCTGTCCCTGACAGTGTGAAAAGACCAGGTAATATGTTATGGTGGAACTGATTTAACGTGTTTGAAGGTTTTGCGGAGTGATTTACAGTGGGGACAGAAGGGGTCATCACATCACTTCCTGTTTGCCATCCATCACCTATTACAGTTGGCTGCAAACGAAGATGGATTAACCCCCCTGTATGAGAGGAAATGCCAATACCAACTACCAACCACGCTCCTCACCTGCTCACAGCAAGTCTCAGGCCAACCCTTTTATACACCTACACCAAATCCTGGTCTTCTCTAGCACAGTTGGTAGAGCACAGCCCTTGCAACACCAGAATAGTGGGTTCAATTCCCCGGACTACCCGTATGCCTGTAAGTCTTTGGATAAAAGTGTCTGCTAAATGGCTTATACAATATTAATACACCTACAGCTTCTCTATATAGCATTCCTTTCATCATATACAACTCCCGTAGAACTAGATAACATTTACTGTATCACTTCTAAAAATCATTGCAACTGACATCTCATCTTGCTGTACAATGCAGTCTTTGATAGTTTTGCCACTTCTGTCAGCAACCAAATGAAAGCAATAGAAGTGGCAAAAGATCAGAGTTTCTGTCAGAGACGTACAAAAGAGGCTTGAGTCGGTCTCTAAATGTTGACATCAGTGGTACATGAAAGGCAGTCAGATTATGTGGGATCCCTCTGGTTTCACACTCCAAGTAACAGTTTGAGCTCTTGTCAATGGAGAGTTGAAGACCTTTGAAATTGGGGGAAAGAAATGTTCACTACTTGAAACAGCAGCTTTACTTGCTCATCAGTCTTCTCTCTCATCTTCTTTCTAAAGGCAGGGAGGAAGCTATGGCGCCCGAAATAAAATAATGAACGCATCCAATGTGAAAGGAGGTGAGAAGTGAATGCAAGTACATTCTACAAGGGATTTCCACTTCCCCGTTACTCTTTGCTACAGATGTAGGATCTTAATCACTCTTTTGTTGCTCAGACTTTTCCTGCACAGCAGTGTATTTGAGGTTTAAAAAGGCTTCTACAGTTTGTTATTTCCACTTTGAAATGTCAGACTTGATTTGCCCTCACAAAAAGCAGGATAGGTTAGCAGGATAATTTTTCCTCCTGTAGCAAACTGGCTCATATTAAGATCCTACATCTGTAGATTAACCAACTGTTTTCAGCTTTTCAAACTGTTAGTAATTCATTTAGTAATGGATAAATGAGCAGACAAACAAATACCACACTTACTCTCAACGATCACTCTCCGTCCAGTCCAGTCGTCATTGACAACCTGTATATTCCCAAAGTGAACGTCACTATAGAAAATCCGGTTGGTGACTCCAGAGTTCTGTTGTCGGTGATGAAAGGTCAGCGCTATCACATTCTTGAAGTAGGCAGGGTTCTCATAGGGCCTGATGGGAGAGTTGAGGTCGCTGTCGTCTGATAGGTGGATGCTCCTCAGGATCGACCTCTCAGAGTAGAGAAGGTAGCCATCGTACTGGTGACAGCTGAGACCGTCTAATCAAATCACAATGATTATGTAATTGAACCCTTGAAACTGTGATTATTTTAAATAAACATTTGATGTGAAAAAAAAATACAAAAATAGAATAACATTTAAGTGCATTTAAAATCGCTACACACTTAACAGTAAAACAACTATAAATGACAGAATACAAATCAAACAAGAGGCTATAAAAGAGATTAATAAAGGAACATAAAAACACAACAGATCACTGATGACCTTTAGCTAGGTAGCCGTGAGCACAGGAACACGTCCTCCTCCCACCGCCCAGGTGGAAACACAGCTGATGGCAGCCTCCGTTGTTCTGGCCACACGGGTTGGTTCCTGTAAGAAAGCCAACAGCAGGGTCAAAAGTCAACACAGGGTCATAAGGAATAAGATTCCATTATGAAGTTGCAGTGATATTGCAGTAGCGATGTTAGTCAATATGCAGATATTAGGTTTCTGTATTGCAGGACGTTAAAGGGGCAATCAGCAGTTGCTGCATCCATTTTTGGACTTATTAATGAATTATTTGTACCTTGATTCTTGAAAACTTCTAAATAAATACCTCACGAGCTTAGTTTAACAGAACCCCAAAATATACGCTTTTTTTACTCCAATGTTTGTAAACAATATAAATGTAAACAAAACATGGTTAAACTCTAATTTTGATATCATGGATATCCTTGCGTACGTAGCTCTGTTTATGAATTTGTTACTGTTTCAACTGCTGATTGGCCCTTTAATCTCAGGTCGATTCTAGAACACTTAACAACCGCAGGTACCGACTGGTAAGAACATTAAATAATACAGATGTGACAATGATGTGAAACCTCAACCTTTCTCCCGTCCTCGGTTAAAGACTTTGACATCGTTCAGGTTGACCCCCAGGCCACTCCTCAGAGTCATGGCTCCCTCCATTGCATAACTCTTGACACCTCGGCGAATGGAGCCATTGGCATGAGCCCTATACACACACACACACACACACACACACACACACACACACACACACACACACACAACAGGAAGAGGAAGAGGGGGAGTTTGACACCAGGTAACAGAAAGTTTGACACGGGGATAATCAATGGCCCTTGACTAATTAAAACAGAAGAACTCATTAAATTACACAAGACAGAAGCTAAAATATGCTCGGCAGCTGGTCTGACAGAAGGTGACGGGACCTAGCTACCCTTGTGGATGACATTGAAGTAGGTACGCACAATTTAAATAGAGAGACGGTGTCTTTTCTCCCTTTTTCTGCCATTTTCTCTGTCAATTAGATTGTTATTTCAAGTGACCTTGTTTTGCAGGTGGTTAATTCAACAAGGGTAGAGCAGCTGGCGAAGGCTTCTTTGGAGCCTGTTTGGAGAGACTGTACTATACTGTAACATTTACGGAGGAATAAATTACCTGTCAGCCCAGTATATGTAAGGCCCATAGACGGCCATTGAAAAGAGATCCGCTGTGTTGCTGGCTGAGGATGACAGTACTACCTCCCGGTCCTCTCCGCTCTCAAGGCTGATCCGTTCTATCTTGTCGGCGCGGGCGTCGCACCAATATAATTTATTTTCCTAGAGTACAGTGTGGAGAAAATAAACTTCAGGTATATGATGGTGGGAAGAGTATCATTATAAAAAGATGACACAAAGCAGAGTGTAATGCCACTTCAGCCAAGAGGATGAGAGGGAGGCTAAAGTGCTGTGTGTACACTCCGGGGGACAAAAACACCTGGTCCTCCTGTTTGACTCAGTAGGTAAGAGTGTGGAGCCAGCAACATCAACATCATGGATTCGATTCCCGCTCTACAATACCTGCTGCACCCACTGATTGCCAATAACTTTGATGGCAATCTTTTTTTTAGATGTTTTATTTACTTGTTCAACAAAATCTCTTTCTCTGAGCAATTGATATTACTTTGAAATAATATCATATTTTTTTGCATATAATATAGCTCGATATTTGTATTATTTATTTTCTACAGTCATTTTGCTCATCTTTATCAAGGGTGCCGTACCGTATATAAGATGTTTGGGATAAAAGCATCTCCTAAATGGCATTAATTAATCTATTATATAAACTGGGTGGTTCGAGCCCTGAATGCTGATTGGCTGACAGGTATATCAGACCGTATACCGGGGGTATGACAAAAAAAATACTGTTTACTGTTCTAATTACGTTGGTAGGCAGTTTATAATAGCAATACAACACCTCGGGAGCTTGTGATATATGGCCAATATACAGTACCATGATTAAGGGCTGTATCCAGGTACTCTGCATTGTGTCGTGCAGAAGAACAGCCCTTAGCCATGGTTTATTGGCCATATACAACACCTCCTCAGGCCTTACTGCTTAAATATACCTCATAGTCTATGGAGATCCCATTGGGCCATGCTATTCCAGAGTTGACCAGAATTACTCGGTCTGATCCGTCCAGCCGGGCCCGACAGATGCAGGGGCTCTGGCCCCATTCTGTCCAGAACAGAAACCTGGCCAAGAGGACAACAGAAGGGTAAGAAGAGTCCACAGCCACCAGCACCCCCAAACAATGCTCATACTTTACAGTCACCTCATACTTTGACAGGAAATGCTTTGGGTTGATCTAATGAGTATTGTTCATAATCGGTAGACCATTTTTATTTGGGGGGGGGGGTCTAGTTAAAGATCTATTTTTCAAGATAGAGCTGGACCAAGCCAGCAGCATCAACACAGCAGTATTAGACAAATAGGCACATGACGAAAATGACATCAATACATTAAGTAGCACGTCAGTAACAAACATATACACGGCACAAGCCAGAAAAACAGACGGCGATACGTTAAGCGTCAGAGCTTGCAAAGAAATCGCAGGGCCATAACAGTATCAATGGATAACTCAAGGAGGCTCAACTCCTTGGATGGACAGGGGAGTAGACATGTTCAACTCCCTTTCAGAATACTAATATTGAAGCAAGCAGTTGATCGACGTTCCAACGGTTATGGCTCACTAACTGTGAACGCACCAATTATAAAAAATAAAAAATAACATGACAGTATGCTCTGGTTCCAAATCCCATCACACAAAATGGAATATCCATAGGGGGCCAGTTGTTGACATATTTCTATATTGGCTTTAATTTAAGCAATCAGTGTGATTGCCACATCAAGGTCTCTCTCACTTCATGAGACCTCAGGGTAATGCATGCATACAATGTTATGAATAATAGGGGTTAGAGGGAGACAACATTAATTAGCCCGGCGCAGGTGAGGCACAAGCTGTGACAGTAGACAAACACAGCGCCAGTAGACTCATCTCTATTCTCCTCAGCTGCTTATCCTGGTTCATTAGAGTCTCTCATCAGGGGAGGAATCAATAGGAAAATGCCCTGCAGTCTAAGCTGATGTGGGGAAATGGACCCGTCCTTTCTATTCCTGTTATTAATGATTGAGAAGCTGAACATGTGAGACAGTGTAGTCAGTTATTAATGCAGAGAGTGGGGAAATACTGTATTTATACTTTATGGTTTGCTTTGGATGAAGGGCAGAGAGTTTAGATTTTATTGGTTGGTAAATGCTTGATGTCGTCTGTACATTTTGTTGTGTTACAGCCTGAATTTAAAATGGATTACGTTTATAGTTTGTGTGACTGATCAACAATACTCCATAATGTCAAAGTAGAGTATTTTGTTGTTGAAATGTTTTGAAATGATTGAAAAATGTAAAGCTGAAATATCTTGAGTCAATAAGAATTCAACCCCTTTGTTATGGCAAGCCTAAATAAGTCCACGAGTAAAAAATGTGCTTAACAAATCAAATAATAAGTTGCATGCCGGAGAGGAAGGAAACTGCTCAGCGATTTCACCACAAGGCCAATGGTGGTTTTCAAACAGTTACAGAATTTGTGATATGAGACAACTGAGGATAGATCAACAACATTGTACAGTCAAAATGCTTGTAATTATACTTCAGTATTCCATAGTAACATTTGACAAAAATATCTAAAGACACTGAAGCAGCAAACTTTGTAGAAATTAATATTTGTGTCATTCTCAAAACCTTTTGGCCACGACTGTATATTAGTGTTTTATTATTCATGATTTTTATAAATGTTCAAATTCAGTTTTTTCTTCCACTTTGACATTAGTATTTTGTGTAGATTGAATCAATTTAATTAAATCAATTTAATCCCACTTTGTAAGATATCAAAAATGTAGTTTAAGAATTCCCTACCCTGCAAAAGAAAAACACTGAAACGCCATCTCTTAAAACCTGTGAATACTGGAGAAATAAATCAATAATGGAGAATGGTCAGATAACAGCATAGTTGAATCTCTGCATGGGATGTACATTTCAGAAAAACAAGGGGGGTGAAGACATAATCAATTGGTGAGAAAGACTGATGATGGGGAGAAAATAAGATCATCTCTAGTACAAGGATTTCTTAGGGGCCAGGCATCCACACTGTTCATGTCATCTAAAAAGGTCTTAATATAATTTGAAGGTGCCCAGAGTGCCAAGATATTAGCACTGGTGATATTAATAGTAGGATCTAGAGCCAAGTTAAAATCTCCCCCAAGGATGGTCACTGAGTCTGGGAAGTCTAACAAATTAAGCCTGAGATTTGAAAACACTTTGCACAGAGTTGAGATAGAAATACTGTTTAGACAGACACATAAAATCAAAACATGACATAAAAACCCCAATTTGATCGTACAGTCTACAATTGTGAATGCATATAAATTCTATAGCATTTAAAAATGTCATTAAAATAACCAACAACAAAAAACTGAATTGAAAAGGCCAGTATGCCATCGGACATAAAAGTTTACTCCCGAGCGAGCCAGTAGCCCTGAGTTGGCAGTCCCTTGGATGCTGACACAATGTGGGGAAACCAAAGGGTGGAAATACTTTCTAAAGGCACTGTAATTATATAATTCTACTATATAGTCTTGCAAAGATCGTTTTACGACGTTCATTATTACTGGCTCTCAAAATCAATTAGAACATTGGTTATTTGGTGGCCATTTCTTGGGAATACATTATGGAGCTAGGATGTGTTCATTACATACCAAGCGGGTGGACTTTAAAGTGTTGACTGAAATGAAAGACTGTACACACCCTTTCACCGGGTGCACAGCAATGGCTTTGGGCTGGTCAAGTCCTTCAGCTATCACCACGGCTCGGTACAAGCCACTGAGTCGAGCAACCTCGATGATGTTGAAGCCATGGTCCGTCCAATAGATATTACCTAGTAAACAACACAAACATGACTTTGTACAGTGTTCAAACCATTGCATTTACAAGTCAGTCAATTCATTACATTTGATGTATGTCTTACTTGAGAAGTATGTCCTATGGCTCTTGTCTCTCTGTATGTCCTACAGTTGCAGTCGAATATATTGGCACCCTTGCACTTTACAATGGAGCAGAATGCTCTGTTGTCTTTTTTTGTGGTTGAACTGCTATTTTTTTTACTGTGTATCCTCCTGCAACTTACCACAGGTAAGATGTTAACACTGTAAACGAGAATCAGCTGCCTCCAAACAAATTCATTTTAATTCTGAAAAATTTTGTCCAGGCAAAGTGAAAAATATTATTTGGATATTTTTTTCTTAGTCCTGTGCGGTTGCAAATCAAACAAATACGTGTGAACAATGTAAAAATTTAAATTTTAAAAAACTTATTTCAGAAGAAATAGTGAATCGTGTAAGGGTGCCAATATACAGTGCCTTTCGGAAAGTATTCAGATCCCTTGACTTTTTCCACATTTTGTTATGTGAGAGTAATCTACACACAATACCCTATAGTGACAAAGCGAAAACAGGTTTAGACATTTTTGCTAATTCATTTTTTTTATAACAATAACTTATTTACGTAAGTATTCAGACCCTTTGTTATGAGACTCAAAATTGAGCTCAGGTGGATCCTGTTCCCATTGTTCATCCTTGAGATGGATGCTTCTACCACTTGATTGGAGTCCACCTGTGGTAAATTAAATTGATTGGACATGATTTGGAAAGGCACACACCTGTGTATATAAGGTGTGGGACCTTATATGGTTGACAGTGCATGTCGGAGCAAAAACTAAGCCATGAGGTCGAAGGAATTGTCCGTAGAACGCTGAGACAGGATTGTGTCGAGGCACAGATCTGTGGAAGGGTACCAACAAATTTCTGAAGCATTGAAGTTCCCCAAGAACACAGTGACCTCCATCATTCTTAAATGGAAGATGTTTGGAACCCCCAAGACTCTTCCTAGAGCTGGCTGCCCTACCAAAGCAATCGGGGGAGAAGGGCCTTGGTCAGGGAGGTGAACAAGAACCCGATGGTTACTCTGACAGAGCCCTAGAGTTCCTCTGTGGAGATGAGAGAACCTTCCAGGACAACCCTCTCTGTAGCACTACACCACTCAGGCCTTTATAGTAGAGTGACCAGATGGAAGCCACTCCTCAGTAAAAGGCACATGACAGCCCACATGGAGTTTGCCAACAGGCACCTAAAAACTCTTAGACCATGAGAAACAAGATTATCTGGTCTGATGAAACCATGATTGAACTATTTTCCTTAATGCCAAGCGTCATGTCTGGAGGAAACCTGGCACCATCCCTACGGTGAAGCATGGTGGTGGCAGCATCATGTGGGGATGTTTTTCAGTGGCAGGGACTAGGAGACTCGTCAGGATCGAGGCAAAGATGAACAGAGCAAAGCACACAGCCAAGCACACAGCCAAGACAACGCAAGAATGGCTTCAGTACAAGTCTCTGAATGTCCTTGAGTGGCCCAGCCAGAGCCCGGTCTTGAACCTGATCGAACATCTCTGGAGAGTCCTGAAAATAGCTGTGCTGCAATGCTCCCCGTCCAACCTGACAGAGCTTGAGAAGATATGCAGAGAATAATGGGAGAAACTCCACAAATACAGGTGTGCCAAGCATGTAGCGTCATACCGAAAACTCCAAGCTGTAATCACTGCCAAAGGTGGTTCAACAAAGTACTGAGTAAAGGATCTGAATATTGTGATGTGATATTTCAGTTGTTTATTTTTAATAAATTAGCAAAAATGTCTAAAACCTGTTTTGGCTTTGTCATTATAAGGTATTGTGTGTAGATTGATGTGGAAAAAGCTATAAATTAACAAAAATGTGGAAAAAGTCAAGGGGTCTGAATACTTTCCGAAGGCACTGTTTTTGACCACAACTACTTGTATGTCCTACTTTGCACTTGACATTGTATTCCCTTAAGTAAAGGTTAACTTTGAGAGCTCGGCTACTTACCTCCAATCCAGTCCACTGCAATCCCCTCCACACGGCCGATACCACTAGTGACAATGTCCTCTCTCCACGTCTGATCTCGCATGACTCTGGATATTCTGTTCAAGCCCATGTCTGTCCAATATAACGTGTCATTTCCTATTAGGGAAATCAATTAATTGAAAAGGATTAATGTTCTTCCCTTCATTTGTTTTTTTTTCAAACTATAATTAAAAAAAAAACATTTAAAAAAATGAGAACGATTAATTTGCATACCGAAGCAGGAAGAATAGTCCAAATAATCACAAAAAAACAATGCCAATACACTCACCAGCATGGAAGTCAATCCCCACAGCCATCATTGAGCCGGTCACCGGCATCAAGGCTTCACTGTTATCACTCGGTTCCAGGGATATCCCTCTGATGCCCTCATGAAATGAGTACATCAGGAAAGACCCTATGCCTTCAAGTTCAAACACAAAGCCAAAACCAATCGACTATATGGCATCTACTGTGCATGTAAAATGTAAATCTAACCTTCATATCACATCAGGAAAGACCCTAGTCATTCAAACACAAAAAAGCAACACTCATAGACAACGCCATATTTCAATGCCACTATGGGATCTGCAGTACATGTCAAATCAGATTCACATCATGGTTTTCATATGTTGTGTTCCCTGTTCAATGTACTCCCATGAGAAGCCGGTACAGTACCTTCACATGACATGCGATCAGAGTGGAGGTTGTAGCCCATGGCACAGGAACAGCTCCTTGTGCTCTCTGATGTTGGGAAGCAGAGCTGAGAGCAGCCACCATTGTTGTCCTGACAGAGATTCCTCCCTGCACAGCAGTGGAACATGGTTAGGTTACATTGTACGTTACACTGTAAACAAACAGTGTACATTAGACATCACACTGTAAATTTAACACGTAAGCATGGCCATTGCCTGTGTATTCATTCAGGAAGCAACGCAGTAATGACACAGCAGGACAACATGCTTATTATTTAACTGAGCATTACGGTGGGAAAAAGCAGAGTTAGACCGAGTACATCTGCATTGCATTGCGTTCCAATTATTTTCATGAGATTACAGTACTTCCAAGGCAGCATTAGCACTCCCAGTGTGTGAGATTGAGTGAGTGAGAGAGAGAGAGACAGAGAGTGAGTGAGAGAGAGAGAGAGGATGAGAGAGAGAGAATGAGAGAGAGAGAGAGAGAGAGAGAGAGAGGATGAGAGAGAGAGAGGATGAGAGAGAGAGAGAGAGAGAGAGAGAGAGAGAGAGAGAGAAGACTAACGAGACATGACCATACTCCCATGTGGTCTGTGTCAAAAAAAGAGAAATTAAGTAGCTAATCGGTCAGAGGAATTGAGAAGGAAGTTGAAAGATTTACATTTAAGACACCTTAATTGCCATTTTTAAATACTGACGGAGATCGAGAGCAATCCTTCTATTGGACCTGTCAATAAAATGGATGATACTGCCAATGACTCTACAAAACTGCTACACAGAATCTCAATGAAGAACCATTATTTTCTGGCCAGTTGGATTAAAAAAAGGACCATTTCTTCTGAAACACACATAAACACAATAAAAAGCCACGTCGGTACATTCTCAATAGAGGATCAAAGCACGTGGCAATTTCGAGTCAAAAGGTTACAGCAAAGCTTTAAAAGGAGGTAGGACATAATCTGAGTGAAAGCATTGAGTAGCAGTCATACTCCTTGCATTACCTGTCTGGCTGTCCTCGTCATACACCTTCATGTGAACAATCCCCGTGGTCTTGTTGCGTAAAATCACCATGTCCAGCCCGCCTCTCTTACTGACGGTCCCCAACTGGGCCAAGTTGTCATCGGCCCACCACAACTTGGCACCTGAAGACAGAAAAATCAACCATTGTTCATGACTAAATTGACAAGTATACTGATAAATCAGAGCTATTCAAGAAGACCATGAATACTACACGGTAGCAATAGTGGTTCTATGCCGTATCTGCGAGTAACCCTTGAATTAAAAGATAACGGCCCATTTGTTCTTGAATAGTAGGCTATAGAGCATGTTCACTAAAAATATCACTGGACCCAAATAACACATTGAATGATCGCTTTCCTAGGAACTTTAACGTACAATTGCAACTGAATCGAATACATTATAGGAACTGTATAATACTGTGTTATTCATAAGGTATGTATAGCTCTCACTGTACAATATTCCCTTGCTGATGAATACAGTAGGCCGGGGCTCACTCCTGGGATGCTTGTAAACGAAGGCACACGGAGGGAGCTGTGCAAAGGAGGACTTTCAGGTTTCGTCCTCTGAGAATCGGGTGATACGAGACGGAGAGACAGGATCTCAAGTTCATTCCCCTACGCATAAATCTTAGGGGCACAGGTCCAGGGAGGAAACAGAGGAACTGGGCCATGTGACATATTTTTTTTCTTCTTATAATATGAGCCCATGTACTATACTTGCACCCTTGACTGACAAAACACCGAGGTACCAGTCAGCCCAGCACAAAGGGACATAGGACGGCGGCTCAGCAGTCAGAAAACCTCTGAAGCCTGGCCAATCCTGTGCCTGTAGACAGGGAACTTAACGTTCTCTTCTTCTTCTTCTTCTTTTTAACCTGTCTGCATACTTGAATGGGGCACAGTGCAGTGGGTTTGAGACATACCATTCTTGGCTTTTGGCCTGCTGGACTACAGCTATCAACAAAGAACATCATCTCCTCGGAGAGCATGCAAAAAGAGGCCGTGTTAAAACCAAAGAGGAAAAAATACACGTCTTTCAGATAGGATTTCTGTAAACAACAGTCCCTCTACAGCTGCATTACATCAGAATCAAACAGTATTCCCAACAGAGTTACGGCAGACCATACTGTAGATAGGTAGATGGGACTTTAATATCCCAGAGGCTATTACAATATCCCAAGCAGATAAGAGAGGTACTATAAACTAAGGAATCATAGCAAAACCAGAGCAAGAAGCCCATCAATAATGACGTATCTCCCCTGTCTCCCCTAACTCTACTCCCTGTAGGGTTACTCAAGGGGAATAACCACTAAAAGTAGGTTAATGCACATCTGATAAACAAATTAATACAACCATCTAATCAACATGAAAAATAATTATTCCATCCTGTTAATAGCATCATGATCGACTTTCTTGAAGAGCATGGAGAGAAACTCCCCCTCAATGACCTGTACTATTAAAACGTAATAGATGTACAGTATTTATACAATCACCGTTATAGCTATAAGTAAACCTGGAACCTGGATGGATCCAAAGCCCAGGTTGCCCATCACTATGTCAGAAAGCCTGGTTACTGTGTTCTGTTTGTGTAGCGTGAGGCGGCTATGTCGCCCATCCCTGTAGAGGCTAAACAAGTCCCAGTGAAGCCAGAGAACGTTCCCTAATGTATTCTGTCGGGATGAAGCATTTTATCAGATGGGATGCAATTTTAAACGTGAATTGGAATAGTTTCAGAGACAGACATAAACAGAAATGGGGAATTGACAAATAATATAATGCAAGAAGACAGCAAAGGTTCATCACTGTCAAAACCCCTTTTACTCATGTACGCCAGATCAAAAACAACTCAGAATTAATGGACTAGTACTTAAAACAAAATACAATTTGGGCAGCAAATGCTTTTATGAGCTGGAAGAGCACAACATATTTATATTTATATTATATTTCCAAGACAAAGAATATGCACAAAGAGTCTCGGGGTAGTAGTGCTCATCCATAGAACCATGCTCCCAAAAAGCAAAACTGATCCTAGACCAGCGCATCTTACTCTGAGACACTTTATGAACACGGGCCCAAGCTCGAAACTCTCGCCACTCACCCATAACAGCTAGAGCCGTGGCTTTAACAAGCTCTTTCTTCATGGTCTCCAGCACTTCCAGACCACTGCCGTCCAGACTACACCTGTTGATGGTGGCGTTGCCTCCACTGATCCAGTACAGCTTGTCTGATGTGTAGTCTATCGACAGGCCTAGAAGAGACATCATTGATTACAGTTATGATTGACATATTATGGGGGTTGCTGTCCTACCAATCATCTCACTCAATATTGCAATATGGTTTGTTTACCAGATAGTGGTACTACTGTTGTCATGCAATATACAATGTCAGAAGATAACTGGCACTGGCCACTTAATGTGGATGTTTTGTACGTAAGAACAAATATTCAGAATTGTCAATGAATTACCAATGGGCTCTCTCTGGTTCTGGTGAATGATCTTGCTATTGCTTCCATCCATGTTGGCCACGTTGATTGTGTTGCCGTCTGTCCAATACATTTTCCTGGGAGGTAAAAACTCCATAGGATAACAATATTTTCCATACAGAAGACCAACACAAAAGTGCATCATTTATCCTATCATGTAACGAGCATTCACTTGACTATGTGTTGTTATACCTAATCAATATCAGATGTTGAACTGTATAACAGTACATACAAAAATGGAATCCTACCCTTTAGACGGATGTACGGTGAGACACCTGGGCTTCTCAATCCCGTGAAGCACAGAGGTTTTCAGGGACCCGTCTAGCCTCGCCACGTTTATCTGTGACTCGTCGCTTTCTGAACTAATCCAATACAGGTTCCTGGAGAGCCAGTCCAGGGCCAGACCTCTTACATTAACAATACCTGCAAAAAAAAATCATATGCTGAAAGACGACATCAAGGTGGCCATTTTAATCTCTTCAACGAAATAATGTACTGAGTTTATCGCTTGAACAACCTGACAGGTGGACTATGAATATTAGAACGGGTAGCTATGAAAAGGACATCAAATGGACGCAAAACACTGTAACCGTCTGATAAGACATTTACGACAAACATTTCGTTTCGTTACATAAGTGTCAGAAAACCGACACATTTCAAAACACAGAGGTGAACATCTTTCTCTACCTCCGGATATGATCGTCTCTATTGCGGTTCCGTTGATGGAGGACCGTTTGATGGTTTGTGTTTTGACGTCAGTCCAGTAGATTCGTTCCTCTGACGCATCGTAGTCCACCGCTGTGACATCGTCTATATCTGGGACCGTCAGGGCTGTGATGAGATTCAGGTAAGGGTTGTCAATGTCCACGCCACGGATCTCTGTTCGCCTCACATACAGAAGGAATCTCTTCAGTGCTGTTGAAGGACAAGAGAAAACTGGACATTGACATTGCTTTCAAAGTTCAGAATCAAGCGGGTGTTATTGGTGGCCTTGCTCTTCAACACTCAAACCACCTGAGGATGTCTCATTCAGGGTTATGAGTTTAAAATCCCATGCTCTTAACAATGTCATTGTAGTGTGAACATAATCACAGTCTGTGTCAGATACCTTTTTCACCTTCTCAAAACAGTAGAAACCTGTCGTGTTTGGAAATGACTCACTTTTGACGGACACGCACTATGATGTATGAATGTGGAGGATTGTATGAATGAATGAATGGCTGGCTAGAAGGAGCGATGGATGGGCGGAGAGGCTGATGTAAGGAGAGACCAACTGACAAACGGCTGAAAGGGTGAGGTTCACTCACTGAAGCAGGAAAAGTTGTCTGCAGATATCTTCATGAGGTGAGGGCAGGCACAGGACGCGGTGCGGTTGTAGTTGATAAGGCACAGATGGGAGCAGGGTCCACGACCGCCATTCGCCTCGCAGGGATTTGAGGCTATTGCCGAGAGAGGGAGAGAGGGGGAGAGGGAGAGAGGGAGAGAGGAGGAGAGGGGGAGAGAGGGAGGGAGAGAGGAGGAGAGGGGGAGAGAGGGAGAGAGGGGGAGAGGGAGAGAGGGGGAGAGGGAGAGAGGGAGAGAGGAGGAGAGGGGGAGAGAGGGAGGGAGAGAGGAGGAGAGGGGGAGAGGGAGAGAGGAGGAGAGGGGGAGAGAGAGGGAGAGGGGGAGAGGGAGAGAGGAGGAGAGGGGAGAGGAGGAGAGGGGAGAGAGGGGGAGAGAGGGAGGGAGAGAGGAGAGGGGGAGAGGGGGAGAGAGGGAGAGAGGGGAGAGAGGGAGAGAGGAGGAGAGGGGGAGAGGGAGAGAGGAGGAGAGGGGGAGAGAGGGAGGGAGAGGAGAGGGGAGAGGGGGAGAGAGGGAGAGAGGGGAGAGGGAGAGAGGAGAGGGGGAGAGGGGGAGAGAGGGAGAGAGGGGGAGAGGGAGAGAGGAGGAGAGGGGAGAGGAGGAGAGGGAGAGAGGGGAGAGAGGGAGGGAGAGAGGAGAGGGGGAGAGGGGGGAGAGAGGGAGAGGGGGGAGAGGGAGAGAGGAGGAGAGGGGGAGAGAGGGAGAGAGGAGGAGAGAGGGAGAGAGGGAGAGAGGAGGAGAGGGAGAGAGAGGGGGAGAGGGGAGGAGGGAGAGGGGGGGAGAGGGAGAGAGGAGGAGAGGGGAGAGAGAGGGAGAGAGGAGGAGAGGGGGAGAGGGAGAGAGGGAGAGAGGAGGAGAGGAGGAGAGAGGGAGAGAGGGGGAGAGGAGAGAGGAGGAGAGGGGGAGAGGAGAGAGGAGGAGAGGGGGAGAGAGGGAGGGAGAGAGGAGGAGAGGGGGAGAGAGGGAGGGAGAGAGGAGGAGAGGGGGAGAGGGAGAGAGGGAGAGAGGAGGAGAGGGGGAGAGAGGGAGGGAGAGAGGAGAAGTTGTTCAATAATCAATTAGTCTGGTTTATTTTAACCCTCCTGTTGTGTTCGCTTCACGTGAATTAATTCTGTATTCCCCGGACCACAATGGCCGCCCCCATTATAGCTGTTTATAAATTCATAATAACACATATATTATCAACTAATGTTGTGTTAGATCTTTTATCAACTTAGGTTCTTAGGTTAGGTGATCATTACACGTTTTGAACTTGTATTTGCCAGTTATAGGCCTCATTGACCTAAGCTCATACAACTCACTTTTGAATAAAGAAAAAACATCATGTATGCATTATTTTGACTGTAACAAATACTCAGATGAAACATATTGTGCTATTTATCACAGACTACTTTCTCCTCTAATGCATCTTCACTGTCAGTTTCCTGGCCTCTCCTCCTCACCAGTACCGTGATCAAAGATATGATCAAGAGCCTCACATACAGTATATCGTTTGGTCATTGTGCTGCCACAGAATGAATTGTGAGCAAGACCTCAAAAAAGCTTTATATACCAGAGCTGTGAGAAAAGTTCTATATAATATTGAAACAATGTTGCGATTGTTTGTGAGAATGCCAACAGGTGTGGTTCCCGTAGGGGAAGGATTCTATTGGGGAAAGGTTCCTGTGGGGGTTGCCATGGAAGCCAAGAAGGGGAGTGATGTGTGTGTGTGTGTGTGTGTGTGTGTGTGTGTGTGTGTGTGTGTGTGTGTGTGTTTGCTCAAACACACATACATTTGGGGGTCTGGGAGAGGAAGTGTGTCCATCTGATGAATGGGCATGTGCCTGAACTCAATTTTATAAACTAATTGTAGTCTCACCCATTCATTTCTAATGACCGGGAATACCACAGGTGTACAAAGGTTAAATAAAACACCCAAAATGTTATGAAAATATCAAAATGTATTGTGTGTATTCAGATGCCCTGTGTGGACAAAGGCATGGAACCTAATGGCAATCAGATTAAATTAACTACATTTGTCAGAGGACAAACATGTAAATCGGTCCAAATTGACCGGAACACAGCAGGAGGGTTAATACAAGATTCTGATACTCCTGGAAGGAAACATATTTGATTTGTGAAAGGCAGAGAGAGTCCTGTAAGTGAACCCTATGGCCAAAAGTCCAGACAGAGAACATGAAGCCAGATGAACCAATTCATGGGTTGCATGTTTCGTCACAATATTGTTTTGAACGTTCATTTTTGGGCTGATTGACTAGCCTACTGAGCATTCTACTCAATGCATTGTCAATGAGCGCTGATAAAGATTTCATCCAAAGTGCATTACATTGCCTTGGAAATACAATGACATTCAAAAGGAGACACATAATTAGTAGGAAACCTGTTGTTTTAATTTTGAAGTAGCAAGATTGACTTTAGACGCAGTATAATTTTAGCTAGCTAACATTAGCATTGCTAGCTATTTTTTGACAAACTTTGCAAGCTAATGACAACATTGCCGTCTGTCTAAAGTCAATTTGACGACATGGAAACGCTGGCAAAGTTGTTTCCTACTAAATAGTTGACTACTTTAGCAACGTCGTCGTCTTTCCAGGCGCCATAGTGTAATTTAGACTAAACAGTAGTCAGCCCCTGTCCAGAATGACTGGGCTTATCACCATTTTAGGGCAACACCATGGTGCCGCCGATAGAGGGTGGCCTGAGAACATTCATAACAGTGGCATGACGCAACCAAGTGATGGAGGTACAACCTATGAATAGTGACAGTTGTTATGATGTTTTGTTTCCAGCATTAAAACAGAGAATGTCATTTCTTTTGACAAGCCAGAGCAGATTTCTTATCTCTCAGACAACGTTGGATATAGAAAGCGGAAAGTATTTTGTGAGACACAGCTGGAACACATTTAAATGCAACCATACAATAACTGATTCGTTATGATCTAACTAAACAAAACTCTTCAACCAATCCAGATGGACTGAGGGTCAAGACAGAGAACACGCCACTCAAAACACGCCACTCAAAAGACGCCACTCAAAAGACGCCACTCTCTTTTCAACCTTGTGATCTGAATGTTTGAGACAGTGCGGTAGCCTACCTTGTGGTTGTCTGCTGGGGTGGTATATCTGAAGGTCAAATGGCTGGGCGCTGGTTTTCTGGATGACTGTCACATTGGCCCCTGTCCACTTGTTAGCCCTGGCCAGAGTGTTGGTCCTCCAGTCAGTCCAGTAGACACTACCCCCGTAGAGACAGACAGCGAAGGGATGTGACAGGTACTCATGTCCCTTCAGAATCTCTATCATACCAGTCCCATCGTACAGAGCGGAGAATATGGCATCAGACCTGTTGAGATGAAAATAGATGTTTGTCTATTATAATCATTTGATTCCACCAGCAGGGTTGGGGTGAATTCCAACTCAATTCAGCCAATTCAGGAAGTCAACTGAAATTCTCATCAAAATTGGCATTTCAGTTGACTTCCTGAATTGATGGGGAATTGACCTCATATAGACAGGTAGAGGCATGTAACCCACCTGGCATCGGTCCACACGACCCTCTTCTCCATAAGGTCCAGAGTAAGACCATTAGGCCAGGCTCCTATCTCCATGTCTCTGAAGACAACATGGCGTCCTCCTCCGCTCATAGAAGCAGCCTCGATCCGAGGGAAGGTGGCATCCCAGTCTGTCCAGAAAAGAATTCTAAACCACAAAATCATCAAATAAGAATGATCATCCATGTGTAATGGATTAAGGATGAATCAGAATCAAGTCAACCTCACCCTACGGTCATTCATAGCAAAAGGATTATGTAAGAAATGCATATCCTTGTTAAAGGGTACACTCACTCACTCACTCACTCACTCACTCACTCACTCACTCACTCACTCACTCACTCACTCACTCACTCACTCACTCACTCACTCACTCACTCACTCACTCACTCAGAGATAACTAACCCCTGTTCAGGATCCAGAGCGATGGCTCGTGGGTGCTCCATCCCTCCGGCGATCAGTGTGGTCCGGAGCTCCCCGTTTAGTTTGGCCACCTCTATCTGATCTAAGTTGCTGTCGATCCAATACAGGTTCCCTGCTATCCAATCAACGGCCAAACCCTCCGGAGTAGCCAATCCATGTTGGACCACCACTTCAATCCCTGTCACACCTGTAAGGAACCAATGACAGTAAAATACCAACACAATAACACATAAGAAGGCAAGAGGATGTGCTGAAACACAGGTAAAAAAAAAGGCTTAGGTTTAGGAAGTCTTCAGTGGAGCTAAAAGGAGAACTAAATATAACGAATGCAACACTTTCCCCACGACCTCAATTAAACATCGACAACTCAGCTTAAACAAAACACATTTCCAACCAAATTCTATGTGCTCCTACCAGCAGAGCCTAGCAGCTTCCCTCTGTATATCTTATCCTCAACCACATCGGTCCAGTAGAGTCGACTCTGATCGAAGTGGAAGTCTAAGGCGATCGTGTTCCTCAAACCAGGAACTAGAAGGCTGTAGTCTCGCCTGTGGAGATCGATCCTCCTGATCTCATGGCGGATGGAGAAGATGACGAATGCCTCAAAGGGATCTGAGGAAGGAGACAACAAATAAGTCAAGAAATGCATTTTTGACAATAAATATTGCATACTACTGCAGATTCTCACACACATACACAAAGAACTGTCGTGTTTCTTTGCTAGAATAGCAATTCATGTTCTGTCATAAAATGAGTACAGAAACCTTTGGAGGATTCATCTCCAATCGAAAGTGTAACATTTTAGATGGAAAAAACGAGCTTATTCAATACAATTGCCAGATGTTACATTAAATAACTGGAAGAAATTGATGAAGAGAAAAAAAAAGGCCTAGAAAGCTACTGGCGTATAAATGGCCAATGCTCATTGGGTACTGCTTCCAAACTATTTAACTACTATATAAACGGAATGTCCCAAATAACTGCTTTAGAATAGAAAGTACAATTAGGAATATAACCAATTTATCACAATGCTTTTTATCTGTTGGCTTCAAGGCACAAGGGTAAGTGATGGCTGTCCCATAGAATATAATAATATATGTCATTTAGCAGAGGCTTTTTAACCAAGGTGACTTACAGTCATGCGTGCATACATTTTACTTATGGTTGCTCCCAGCAGGTCAAATCCATGACCCTTGGCATTGCAAGCGCCATGCTCTACTGACTGAGACACACAGGAACACAGCAATAGAATCGGAATTCTCATTTCTATGGGCTGTCATTGGGCAGTTCCACAGAGCGCAGGTATATGTCAGAAAGACTTATCAGCCATGTCACACAGAGCTTAACACCAGCTACCTGTACTCTGGCAGCTGTCCCCATCTAGTTCCAGCCTCCAGCCTGGATAGCAGGAACACTTGACGGTTGCTTTGTACTGCTCACACACTTGGCTGCACTTGAGGTGCCTGGAGCAGTAGTCCAGGATCTGGCACGTCCTGCTGTCTGGGCTAAGACTGAGCCCCGGTGGGCAGGAGCACGCCACGCCCCTCCCAGGAGCCACTGCACACTGGTGGCTACAGCCGCCGTTACCCAAAATGCAATCGTCTGAGTTGGTGAAAGAAGCAGACGAAGAAAGGAGATGAGAGGAGAGCAGATTGATTCAGAGAACACAGACAGATGTATGGATGGAAAGTCAGAGAGTCGTGTTGAATGGAGACCGATGTACTGCACGTCCTCGTCGACTAGTGGCATAGGGGCTCAGTACACCACAAGAAAGTGAACACATCTTTCCTGACACATCTGTCTTCGCATTTTTTCTTTCTTCTATGGGACAAAGTGTCGTGTGGTAATCTCTGGGCAGGTCATTCATCTGGCCTAACCCCCATCAACATTGCCTAAGCCTGACCCCACTGCTACGATCATCTAGCCCATGTGGTCCAAACAAAAGACTCGTCTCTGTCATAAACCATAATCCCCTTCACTATTCAATATGTCTCCTCTGTCTCTTCCCTGCGGTCTTTGGAGTGTTTCCAGAGAAAACTAAGGGTCTTGGTTCTCCCTGAGGTTCTCCCTGAGTTCAGTGGAGAATAAGAGGACAGATGGTACGATGCCAAAGTAAGCACTGCTGCTCATTTACAACAGCTCAACACGGTCTGTCAACATACATTTTCTGGTCGGACTAGCGGAGAAAGCATGGATGGAACGATATTTAATAATTAATTGAAGTGGGGGACCGAGAGAATTGACTCAAGTGAGAGAAATGGGACCAAGAGAATTGGTGAGAAGTGATCTGAACAAAGGTCACACCACAGAAGTGTCCCTCGTCAGAGTGGTCAGAGCAGTCGTATCTCCCGTTGCAGATGCTCTCGGGAGGCAGGCAGACGGAGGTGTCGTTGGCACAGAGGTATCTGGGGGGCTTACAGGGCGACGTCTCACAGCCTTCCTCATCAGACAGATCCTCACAGTCATGGTCCCCGTCACACACCCAGCTCTTACTGATACACTTGCCTGTGTGGGGAGAAATAGAGAGAGATGGTGATGAGGCAGGGGACAAAATTGCAAGAATGTTCTAATTTTGTCCTTGTAAGAGAGATTGTGAATGATTACAAAACCCACATTTCAACAATTTCAAAAATAAGAATTGATTGTCCATTTTCTTGGAGAAAACGGAAACTATCAGAAAAAAACTGGCGAGAAAATTGTCATAGTGATACCCAAGACTAAACTGTCAATACCGAATGAAGCAATTCTGCTGAGTCTAGGTAGTTGGTGAAATGCTTCTAAAGTGATTGGAAATAGAAGCTTTTAGAAACAATTGCAGGAAACAGGAAGCAATTATTGGAAGCAGCGAGGTAAAAAGCACAGTCTCAGAGGAATCCTGAAAAGTGGAGGAATACAAGCCCTATAGGCATCAGAAGAAAGTAGTGTATGGAGTGAGAGGCAGCCCACCTCAGCTTTAATCTGTGTTATTGATGAGGAAACCCTGGAATAAACATGTGGTTTGCAATGAGGCCTAATGAAAGGCTATCTATCTGTCCCAAATGGCACCATATTCCCTATATAGTGCACTAGTTGTGACCAGTGCCTTATGGCTCTGGTCAAAAGTAGTGCACTGTATAGGGAATAGGGTGTCATTTGGGATGTCTCCTATATATTTTCAAAGGCTATACTTTGTCTGCCTCAGCGTAAGGCAGTCAGCTTAGTCTGGACAGACACAGTGAATACAGATCAGAGCTGAGTCTGCCAATTATTTCAATTCAAACAACAGTATGTTGATCTATTGTTGGAGGTATGTTCTTTCTGTTCGCTTTAATTTGGGAGTGTTTTGGAGTGTTTCACAAAATACTGTGATTCCAAGCTAGCATCCTAATGAAGCCGTTTCAGAATCCACGCTGAGGGGGGATCTATTTTAACAAACCTAACGCAATGGTGAATCTTAGTGCTGGCGGAAATCCGTTATAGCCAAGTTCGTTAAATAGCCTGCTCCATATTTGCTAAATATGTTGAACATTTTTTGCATTTCACACTGTAATATTTGCATTGCTTCCATATGGAAATACATTGTTAAACATTTTCTACTGCATTCACTCAGATATAGGGGCTATCCCCACTGAGCATTGTAGTCTGGGCATGGACATGCCAAACGTAGTCAATATGCAAGATTAAAAATTCACTGGGCTACTTACTAAGGCCTGAAAAGACTGTGTATAATTCTTAGCAAATTTGAATAAAAATTGAAACAACTTGTTAGTAGGCCATGTCTCAATACAGTTACAGGCACAATGCTCCCTGTCGGCATATAATACAGGCAATTTAGACTGTAAAGATTCAATGTAAAGAGAAAGGGTGGGGGGGGGGGGGGGGGTGTCCACTCACTGCTATACTGCTCGCAAATGTAACGTTTTATAAACATCATGGAACCATCTTACAGATCATATTTGCACTTCTCCAGAAATTGCATTGTATTCAGTCATGTACATTCTCTAATCTTTATAAATAAGTTTTGTTTTAATCAAATTAAACAAAAAAAAGACAACAATATTTCTAAGTCGGACCGGGTCACCATATCATAAATCGCTTCCCTCGTTCCATGGCACTGTGTGCACACTTAAGCCTCAATGTCTCGAAGCATCACATTCACACGTCTATACAAAATACTAGGCCCCTGACAATTGTATAGTCGCTTATATGCGAAGGAGATTCTCTCCTCCTCCTCCCCCCCAAGAAAATTGCAGTTGATATGGCATTATAGGAGGTTTGAATAGTTTGGAGGAGCGAGTGTCTTTGGTAATCGGACGCTGTGGGCTCTTTGAAAAAGGTGTTAGATAGCCGACTGAAAAAAGCGAAATGAAGTATACAGGTATGTGAATTGGGAATAAGGACATTTGATTGAAGTTTGCACGGTAATAAGTGAATGATGTATATTAAGACTTTTAACACCGTGAGATCAGTGAACTAAAAGCCAGAGGCTTTTCCCGTGTGAATTCTCCACTTTAAGACCAGTGATATATAACGCAGTGTACCTTGTTTGGGTGTAAGCCAGAGGCTTTTCCCGTGTGAATTCTCCACTTTAAGACCAGTGATATATAACGCAGTGTACCTTGTTTGGGTGTAAGCCAGAGGCTTTTCCCGTGTGAATTCTCCACTTTAAGACCAGTGATATATAAACGCAGTGTACCTTGTTTGGGTGTAAGCCAGAGGCTTTTCCCGTGTGAATTCTCCACTTTAAGACCAGTGATATATAACGCAGTGTACCTTGTTTGGGTGTAAGCCAGAGGCTTTTCCGTGTGAATTCTCCACTTTAAGACCAGTGATATATAACGCAGTGTACCTTGTTTGGGTGTAAGCCAGAGGCTTTTCCCGTGTGAATTCTCCACTTTAAGACCAGTGATATATAACGCAGTGTACCTTGTTTGGGTGTAAGCCAGAGGCTTTTCCCGTGTGAATTCTCCACTTTAAGACCAGTGATATATAACGCAGTGTACCTTGTTTGGGTGTAAGCCAGAGGCTTTTCCCGTGTGAATTCTCCACTTTAAGACCAGTGATATATAACGCAGTGTACCTTGTTTGGGTGTAAGCCAGAGGCTTTTCCCGTGTGAATTCTCCACTTTAAGACCAGTGATATATAACGCAGTGTACCTTGTTTGGGTGTAAGCCAGAGGCTTTTCCCGTGTGAATTCTCCACTTTAAGACCAGTGATATATAAACGCAGTGTACCTTGTTTGGGTGTAAGCCAGAGGCTTTTCCCGTGTGAATTCTCCACTTTAAGACCATTGATATATAACGCAGTGTACCTTGTTTGGGTGTAAGCCAGAGGCTTTTCCCGTGTGAATTCTCCACTTTAAGACCAGTGATATATAACGCAGTGTACCTTGTTTGGGTGTAAGCCAGAGGCTTTTCCCGTGTGAATTCTCCACTTTAAGACCAGTGATATATAACGCAGTGTACCTTGCAGATGATTCACATCAATTCCACTGAACTATTGGCCCAATAATATTACCTTATACACACACACACACACCTCATTCAACTTACTTACTTGCTAAATCTGCAACTCCTGGGCCAGATTGGTTTACCACAACCATGTGGAACTGTTTTAGGAGTCACATTAAATTCTCCCAAGTGTTCCCATTTTACTGTCATGCCTACATCATAAAGCATTGGAGAAGTCTACAAGATATCCTGCGGGTATCATAAAAGACATGAAAGGCGCTCTGGCTTTTTCTCACCATTGTGTGTGAATGCTAACCCTATCGGCTTATATCAGCTTCCCAATGTGTGCCTGTACACCAAGGACACAAATGAAGACAATTTGAGGGTAATAACCAGAGATAAATCAAATAAATGTATGTCTATGGTAATAACTGAGAGGTCGACATTAAAAACATGGCCGCTGAGATTTTACAGGTGAGCTTGGTGTCACAGTAGCTACAGTCCAGATGAAACCTTGATGAAAGCAGTGTAGCTTTCGACAGTTAAACATGGGTATTTCATTATACAGTACGCGCTGCATTAGAGCCACAGAGTGTGCAGCTTTTCCAAAGTGTTTTCACAGCAGCCTCAGTGCCGTACCTGAGGTTTGACAGGTGAACTTTGCGTGCGGGTCGCACATTCTGCTGGTGCCTTCACAGTCTGCCTCGTCACTCCCGTCCTCGCAGTCCTTGTCCCCGTCACACCTCCAGCGCTCGGGGATACAGGTGCCACCGTCGTCCCGGCAATGGAACTCATCTCCGCTGCAGTCATCAGCTGATACCGGGGCTATAGGAGAGACAGAGGTTCAGAGAGATAAACATACATTTACAAGTACAGAGTTCAGTTAGGGCTCCGCACTTTAGCAAATAAAGTACTTCTTTCTTGGGTAAGGTCTATTTTTACAAAGACAGTTATTGTACATCTCAAACCCATATTCCTAACTGCATCCCTTGAAGTGTGATGAATAGCATCCCCATTTCAAAGACTATATTGAGCATATTCCCCAAGTCCATTACACCTTCACAGATCTAAGACTTCAATCCAAAGGGTGTGTGTGTCCCATGAGGCAGATAGAAGAGTGAGAAGTTAGTGTGTTTTTCCTCTCACCTGTCCCAGAGCATGTGGTGTCCTCATCACTGTTGTCCCCACAGTCGTCGTCCCCGTCACAGGCCCAGTGGTCAGGGATACACTTCCCACTGGCACACTGGAATTGGGCACTGGAACAGGCATGGACACAACCCACCTCGTCACTACCATCCCCACAGTCATCATCTGGGTGAGGTGGAAAGGGAGAGAGGGAAAGGATGGGGAGATGGGAAAAGGATGGAAGAGAGAGGGAAAGGAAGGGGAGAAGGGAAAAGGGGGGAGAAGAGAAAAGGATAGAAGAGAGGGAAATGATGGGAGAGAGGGGGAACAGACGGAAGAGAGGAAGAGAGAGGAGGAAGAGACGGAAGAGGGGAGGAACAGATGGAAGAGGGGGGAACAGACGGAAGAGAGGGAGAACAGACAGAAGAGAGGGGGAATAGACGGAAGAGAGGGGGAATAGACGGAAGAGAGGGGGAATAGACGGAAGAGAGGGGGAACAGACGGAAGAGGGGGGAAACAGACGGAAGTGAGATTAAGAAACAGTGCAAGAGTCACAGCGTGGTTCAGAGAAAGTCAAATATGTTAATCCAGCAAGCTGCTTCCTGAGAGTGCGGTTCCATCCCATGGCATTTTCCCAGTAGGGAAAACTGGTTGAAATGATGCTGTTACTACCAGATTACAATACATTCTGGTTGTTGTAATGAGGCCATTTCAAATCAGGCAGTTTTTCACACTGAGATAGAAAATGGAACTGTAAAAAGAGAAAAGAAAAGTGTTCACAGAAAAGTGCCACTCACCTGAGTCACAGTGCCATTTCACGCTAATGCACCTTCCATTGGAACAGCTGAACTGTGTGAGGGGCTCACATGTGGGGAAATCTGTCAAGAAAGAAAGAAGAAAAACAGTGTTATTGTTGTAATACAAGAGGTTTGGACTTCAATTTGGGATTTTTTTCTAACAAAGCACTTTTGATGACAGGAATTGATCGATTTTCAACTGTCCAGAATCACATTGGCCAGTAATTTACACAATGCATGAACTGAAAACCTCAGAAACAGTGTGGGTAAACATTTTTATTGTTACACATTGGATGCAGGAGACATTGGCACAGTTATGTGAGTTGGCATTGCCTTTGAATTCTGAAGTTACAAAAATGAGAGTGAGCGAATTGTAATTCCTGTGAACACTGTCTGTCTCTGCTTGTACTTGTGAAACCGTTTATAAGTAGCACCTAAGGTTCACAGCTAAGGTTCAAATTGTTCTTGCTGATTGTTTTTGCAGACTGTTCTACTGCCTGTTACTTTTCCCTATTATCTCAAACTTGTGGAGAAGGTGATATCAGATAATTACTTTACTTTGGCTTTAACAACTGTGGTGATGGTGATACACAGTACTGTTAGATGTATCCTCGCCTCGAAGAGGGTGCATTTACACTGTGGGATACTTGACCTGGGAAAAGGTCATTTGGGGTTCATGTGCTTGTGTAGTGGCTGTCTTTGAACCGGTTTGAACTTGCATATGTGTCTTCATTGACATTTTCAACCTCTCCCTGACCCAGTCTGTAATACCGACATGTTTCAAGCAGACCACCATAGCCCCTGTGCCCAAGAACGCCATGATAACCTGCCTAAATGACTACCGCCCAGTAGCACTCACATCTGTAGCCATGAAAAGCTTTGAAAGGCTGGTCATGGCCTTCATCAACACCATCATCCCAGAGGAAAAATGTGCAGTTTTACAGCTAATTTCATGCACATCTACACATTTTATCATAGGATAGAGAAAATTGTTTCCGTTTTTAAATATGATATCTGAGTAAGAGTGACTAACAAAATCCATGAGGGGCCCTCCGGTCGGTAATTTGACGCTAGATTAACTTACCAATATAAAAATGTTAGCTGACATTGCTAATTGTGTGACTGTCAGTGACTGACATAACAAGAGAAAAATTGCTGATGCACAAATTGCATCTTGTGTACTAACTCTCAACAGTAAGGGGGTGGGGGGGGAATTGAGTCAGTTGCCAAACTCAGATCTATATTTTTGAAAGCCCATGCATGCTATTGTTTCAGAGAAGGAAGATATCATTATGACAGGGAGAGTCCCAGCTATTTCACATTTTAAATATTAAAAGCCTTTGTCTCCATCTCCGTGTTGAGCTGTCTGCTCCAGAGTATGTCAGACCATGCCTGGAGGCTAGCCTACATGCTAAATTGAATTAAAATGACGGGTAGGTAAAATACCAGGCTTACAGTGGAATGATATAATGCAACGACAGAAAAAGTCTCAAAAACATCGTGAATGATTTCTGAAATGTTAGGCTAATGTTGATATCATAAGAAAATGCCCACGCCAACATATCACTAACAATTCCTTGTCCAATGGACTGCTTCATGAGCCAATTGGAAACTTGTCCAGAAGCTCACCACAAGAGGCGGTCTCATCAGAGTGGTCCCCACAGTCGTCATCCCTGTCACAGCGCCAGGACTCTGGGATGCATCTCCCGTTCTCACAGGAGAACTGGTCCGCTCGGCATGATCCCGCTGAAAACATTAACAGTGATAATAAAACAGCCTTTTATTACACTGAACGTCGTTCTTCTATCATGCAACATTTACATTAGTGCTTTTCATGACCAGTATGGTCTCAAAAAGTACTTAAATAAAGTGCATCGACTAGGCCTAGGCTATTTGAGTGAGTGAATATACATCATGATAGTATGTGACAATTATAAGCCATGTCTAATATTTTGCGTTTACTGTTCATGCTATGTGTTTTGGAACGTTTGATTCCACATAGACAGCCAACAGACCCATGTGTGTTGGATGTCTTTCCTGTTCATGCTATGTGTTTTGGAACGTTTGATTCCACATAGACAGCCAACAGACCCATGTGTGTTGGATATCTTTCCTTTAACGCTAAGGCATCTGTATTTGGTTTCCCCGTGACTGGTCGTCCTAGAGAATTGGCTCGCTATCTATTCCCAGCAATCCATCTATTCACAGCGATCAAAGAAAGTGGACGTAAAAACGTGACACCCGGATATCGTTCATATAAAAAAAAAAAAACGCCATTTTCTGTCTCGTGGAATCATCCCATCCGTGTCCAGGATCCGGCGTTGTGTCAACATCTGGCAACTGAAACTCATTGATAAGGATGAAGTGAAAACAAAAAAAAAACATTTCTCCTCTACATCCCCTAACAAAAACCCCTTATGTCCCCCAGAGGAGGTGTGCATATCCTGGTCAAGTCTTCTGGATGGAGCAGATGATGAATTATCCCAGTATATAGATACATTCATGATGTGCAGCAGCACAGAGGCCATTGGGACATACAGGTCCCCCACCACCACGGGAAAATCATGCAGTAGTGTATGTATAAATCGTGTAATGGTTGTCTTCTCCTCTCTGTGTATTCTCCAATGGCCTCTGGTCTGACAGAACCTCTCCCAAATGACTATCTCGTTGGAGAAACTTGGGAGATCACCCAAGTTTGTTCTACAACATGGAATCTGGCAGTTGCATCCTGGTCCATATGAGCTAGACGGGCCTCTAAGTAGAGCAGACAGCGGCATACCAGAGCAGGTGAAGTTGGACTCGTCCTCGTTGTTCCCACAGTCGTTGGTCCCGTCACAGAGCCACCTCTTGGGGATGCAGCGGTTGTTCAGACACTTGAACTGATCCGCAGGGCAACTACGATTATCTGTAAAAATGGGCAAAATTGCTTTGATATTTAGTCTTTGATGTCAACTGTCATGCATTCATATTAATGTTCATTATTTGTTACTTTTATTTCTTATTTTTCTTCAGGTATTTTTCTTAAAACTGCATTGTTGGTTAAGGGCTTGTAAGTAAGCATTTCACTGTAAGGTGAAATACCTGTTGTATTCAGCGCATGTGACAAATAAAAATGTATTTGATTCGATCATAGACATTGGATAGATAGCTAGAAAGCATGACAAAAAAAAGTAAGCCTAGCAATTTCAGTCTTGCATAGATGATGTATGTTGTTAATTTCAACTTAATTAATTCACAAAAATGTCTCTGGGACATGTCCTGTTCTCCACAAATGCAAAATGAGATATGTTTTCTAACATGCAGAATAAGACCCCTACAGCAGATGTACGGTTCCTCATCACTTCCGTCCAAACAGTCATGGTCCCCATCACATTTCCAGGAGGCCTGGACACAACGCTGGTTCCTACACTGGAACTCTTCATTCCCACATCTCTGTGGCTCCCCGTGGTCCCCTGAATCTCCCAATGTGGCTGCAAGCACACACATACATCCACTTGCTGGCCCATCTTCACACTCTGCAGAACATATTCCTCAAAAGAGCCACAACTCAGGAAACATTTATTTTATGTTATATGCTGGCATTCAAAATCAATACTGGGATTTTGAGTTCTACATGACCATATCATATCTGCTGTCATTTATTCCTATTGATTGCCGTGGTCATTGATGTGGAGTGTCAGGCTGAACGGGCCTTGTATGTTTGAGACAAGAGTGTATTTGACAGGGCTTACAGGAGCAGGTGAGGTTATTCTTGTCCAGGTACTGGTTGTCAGCGCAGGCACACACTCTGCTACCGGGAATGGCCAGACACAGGCTACCGCAGCCACCATTATTAACCCCACACGCATTGTCACCTAAAGATCAATTAGATAAACCAAAGTAGGCTAAAATCTGCTCATTTTTCGGGGCAGCTTTAGCCTTTATAATGCAACCTATTAGGAAGACAATGACATAACTCAAAACTGTAATACTAGCAGATGTATGATCCTAGAGGCAATGACGCTTTTGTACCAAATACTCTATTCAAAAACGTTCATCGATTAAAACGGCTACACGTCTATATTCCTATCCGCATGCCAGGCTGTTCACATGACTCAGCCAAAGGCAGAATCATCCATACCCCGCTGCTACAAAAAGCCTGAGCGACAACATCAGATGAAAACAGAACAACGCGTCTGACGGATCCTTTGACACATCCCCCTTGAAGTCGACGAAACTGTATTTGGAGAGGGGGATATGAAGGGTGGTAAAAAAAAAAAGGAGGGATGAAGGCTGAGGTAAAAAGAAGGCATATGAAGGCGCGGCGAAGGCTGAGGTGGGTGGCACCCAGCCGAGTTCGGCGTTCCTTTTGGGGTAGTGAGAGACAGTACAGACAGGTGCTTCAATGTGCCAACCGATGACTGTTGTCATGACGAGCCCAGTGCAGCTGAGTCTGGAAACACGGCCTGGGGTTACTATAAGTAGCTCTTAAAGGATTAGAGTCGGTGTACATTTGAGGACTGCCTCAGCTTCAATTCCCATTGAATCAATCATTGGTCTCTCTCTTTGTTCATGACTCGTCCTCTGTGGCTATGAGAGGTTTGGTTGTTAGAGAAGGCTAGCACCAGATAGACTAAAATATGCCTGACCCCCTACTGTTGGGAGCCTGAGTTGCGGCATATCAAATATGCTAAAAGGGAAACATTGAAAGAGAATCTTCTGATTTATTAACTGTCATGCATTTCAAACTCCCTGGCTGGAGCAAAGCCCAAGTTTAGTACTTCAGTCATTTTCAGTGATGTAATTTCCTCAAAGGTCATCTCAGTTCACCATCTCATCAGGTTTGATATACTGAAAGAATTGGTTTCAGAGGGTTGAGAGACACAGGGATGCTGTACTGTACATAATGATTACATCCCCTCGTCTCTTATATGTTTATATTACAAAAAGTGAGCCAGTCTTGTATTTAAATCGTTTTGGTGCTTGACAATGACAGTGTGATGGTGTATTTACCTTGCTGCCTTTGAGCATCGTACACAGATAGCCCAAAAAGAGGGGGTTTCTCACTTCTCATAAGAGCAACCTGCCCTGACTGCAAGTCCAGTTGGAAAATAGAGGCGTTCATGTAATCTGTCCAGAAAACGGAATTCTGGTGCAGGGAAATTCCAAAGGGATGGTTTAATTCTTTGCCGTTATACACCACCTTTGGATAAAAGAAACAAAGAACACGTTAGACAATAATTCACAGTTAAAACCAATTTTATTTGACGAGGTCATGTATTTGCAACCATACAAATATTGAAAATAAATGTACATGTTCAAAATGTTACGATGCATATTTGCTCATTGTATCGTCTTGATCAGTAGAAAAGAACACTCACTCATTTACTAACCGTTCTGTGGGTACCGTCGAGGGAGATTTTCTCTATGTGGTCATAATAAGCATCGCACCAGTACATGTTACTGGAGCCATGGTCTAAAGTGAGTCCGTTAGGCCACAGGATGTCAGAAGTGACAAAGTCCTGCCGGTGGGATCCATCCATCCAGGCTCTCTCTATCTTGCCAACACTATCGTTCACCTCATCCTCCTCCCAGTCTGTCCAGTACATCCAGCTGAAAACCAGACAAAATGAATTATCAATATGATGGTTTCGCATAGAGAGATAGATCATTTAGCCCAAATAATACTGAGTATACAAAACATTAAGAACACCTGCTCTTTCCATGACATAGACTGAATAGGAGAATCCAGGAGAAAGCTATGATCCCTTATTTATGTCACTTGTTAAATCTGCTTCAATAAGTGTAGATGGAGGGGAGGAAACAGGTTAAATACGGATTTTAAAGCCTTGAGACAATTGAAACGTGGATTGTGTGTGTGTGCCATTTATTGGGTGAATGGGCAAGACAAAAGATGTAAGTGCCTTTGAACGGGGTATGATAGTAGGTGTCAGGCGTACCGGCTTGTGTCAAGAACTGCAATGCTGCTGGATTTTTCATGCTCAATAGTTTCCCGTGTATATCAAGAATCGTCAACCACCCAAAACATCCAGCTAACTTGACACAACTGCGGGAAGCATTGGAGTCAACATGGGCCAGCATCCCTGTGGAACACTTACAACACCCTGTAGAGTCCATGCCCCGACGAATTGAGGTTGTTCAGACTTCAGAAGGTGTTCCTAATGTTTGGTATACTCAGGGTATATATATTTTTTAAGACATGACACCAAATGTGTGAATATCAAATCACTCTAAAGTTCCCGAAAAGCAGCAGACGCTAGTCTGCTCTGAAACTGTTAAGCCTCTCATACCAGAGAGCAACACACTACTTACATTTTTGCCAGAGAAGCAATTCACAGCATTTCAGTCTCCATCTCACCTTTAAGCTCATTTTTATAATTAACTGACCGAGAACTGACTGTGTCCAAACTCAGCTCCTTTCCTCAGATGGAGATTTAGGCCGCGATTCAATCCAATCGCACTTTGTCAAGTTTCAGCATTTGCAGAGACCGCATTCTCGTAAACGCTGCATATGTCGTCTCAAGTGAAAATGACCTTTAAATGTCAAGAGTGCTATAACACAGATCTATCACGGATTGAATCGAGAGTTGATTTACTCAAAACAGTGCCAAAAAATGGTGTCCTAGCATCTTATGTACAAACCGATATCTATTGAAACGTCACTACATAAGGTGACCTGATCAGGGTGTCAACTGCAAAAGACACACTCACCTGTGCAGAGGGTCCACCACGATCGCTCTGGGGTGAGACATATCTCCTTCTAACAGAGTTCTCCTTGTTTGTGCAGCCTTCTCCAATCTGGCAACGTTGATGGTTTTCCTGTAGCCATCATTTGTCCAGTACAAGTTGTTCCCTATCCAGTCCACTGAGATCCCCTCCACGTTATCAAGGTCTAGGACAGGATGTGAGTCAAAAAAAATGTAATGCATAAGAGTATGCTGTTGTTATCCTCTACTTGATCATCCCTGCAGGAGCGTAATCTATCACTGTCTCCAGATCCTCGTTAATGGAATCGAAACCCCAAAGCATTGTTCTAGAATCTACTGTAGCAGATATATTAATCACACACAACACAATAGCCATGCAAAAATAATGCTGCTTACACAGAAAGCTTTTGGGTATTAGAGATCGACCTAATTCGGGGACACAACTTTAATAAGACCTTTTAAAGTATGAATCACCTATGATTCATTTGTGTACAGAGGTGTACAGGTACATGCTACAGTCAGGATGTAAAGAAGACATAGGACTTCTATACTCACATAATCCCATAACTTAAATCTTGCGTAATTGCGTCAGATGCTCGATTATGTTCTGGGGAAGTTGTATGAGAAAATGTGCTAACGAGACTAGAATAGTTCACACCGCTTCTAAATGGAAACTCAACCAAAGCATGGGCCAAATTATATATCTTTTTCTTTTCTTTTTTTAACAAGGCAAGTCAGATAAGAACACATTTTTATTTACAATGGCGGCCTATCCCGGCCAAACACGGACGATGCTGGGCCAATTGTGCGCCGCCATATGAGACTCCCAATCACAGCCGGATGTGATTCAGCCTGGATTCGAACCATGGACTGTAAATACTGGAATATCTCATCTAAAGGTCACTTGAAGTTGTTACCTAACAAACAGAACCATCTGAATGCACTGACCATCTTTAAGGATCGTTTTTCGATTGGTCCCATCCAGTCTTTGTCGGCCAATCAGAAAGCTGGTTGTGTCGGCAAAGTAGATGTGGCTGGTCTCTGCATGGAAGCCGATCGCCCGAGGGTTTACAAGATTGTCAATCTGTACCATGTGCTCAGCCTCCGACTTGCTATTCAGGTCCAGGCCTCGGATGACACCGGGTCTCCCTCGTCCGTAGAACAGGAATACCTCCTTCATAGGCTCTGCAGAGGGAGGTTATAATGCATTATGAAGAGGGTGCTTATAGGAAGTGTTATGAAGTTTACATAAACAAACCACTAGCTACTAATCTTCTTCACCCTGATCTCTGCCAGTGTATAATTAATTGACATAATTAGCTTTTCTTCCAACGAACACAGTAAATTAAACTATTTGAAAAAATGTATTCTAAGACCAAGTATAATAAGCTAATTACAATGACCTAAATTAAAGCAAGAATTAGTTCTGCTGATTAAACCTTATCAAATCAATCAATCCCTTTCTCCAAAAGGAGTCTTTGCCAAAGCAACGCTTGAGACTAAGTTACCGGTAAAGCGTTGATGCTGACCAAAACAATGTTGAATTGGGCTTTTTCACCAGTCATTAGTGACAGGCAGAGAATGAGATGCTGTTTGGGTTGACTAAATGTGATGTTCAGGAGACCTGACAGAGGAGTGCACTGGAGCAAAGTTGCAGGCGTTTTGTTCGCGCGGACGCTGTCACTAATTATAGACGTTACTTTGCCCCTGACTGACACTATGACCGTCAACACATGACATAATATGCCCTAATATGAACTTACTCTTGCAGGATTTTCTGTCACTTCCCAGTACAAAGCCTGTTCCACAGCGGCAGGATCGGGATTTGTAACTTCCGCTGAGCAGACACATGTGAGAGCATCCTCCTTTTCTTCCAGACGGATCGGGATCGCAGGCATGAGTCCTGACTGCAGAGAGAGATAGGAGACGAGGGTAGATACCAGACACACGAGACACACACACACACACACACACGCACGCACGCACACACACACAGCTATCTTTTAAACATGCAAGAAACACTGTATTTGCTTTTTACCTGTTGGTTGGGTGAGTTTTTGGTAAACACGTATTCCCAAGCAATTCTCCACGGTGGTTACAGTTTGAACATCTGCTACGCTAAACCGATTTATCTGTAAAATGTCCACTTTTGTTCCTTTAGAGGGCTCGGTGCGAGTTGCAAACAGATAATCTTCAAAGAGTGATAATCCGTGGAGGTGCAGCAACTGGAAGACAAAGAGAGCAGTATGACAAGAGGAAGGAGGAGTACAGTGCTATAGAGCAACGCTAGGCTACATTTACATGTTTCCTTCATCTCAACTTAATCCCCAGGTAAACACCTTTTCCCCCAGCTAGCACAAAACGCTCAGAGAATCCTATGTTTCTTAGAGCTTGGTGAGAGCGTGTTTGTCCTATGGTTGATTTACATACAATATTCCAAACACAGGAGGTTGGTGGCACCTTAATGGGGGAGGACAGGCTTGTGGTAATGGCTGGAGCGGAATAGGTGGAATTCCATTCACTCCATTCCTGACATTATTATGAGCTGTCCTCCCCTCAGCAGCCTCCACTTATTCCAACAACATTCTGGGAATGGTGCAGGATACCCAGCTAGCACATAACATTCTGAGAACCATATGTTTCTTAGGTAGGAATTTCTGTACATCAGCATAACGTTTCCCCATGGTTCTATTTAAAGTAATGTTCTCAAATTGTTCAGAGAATGTGAAGAAACAATTTCTTTCTGTGGGAATTTCAGTACTTCATAATGTTTTCTACAGGTTTCCTCATGATTCTATTTGAAGTCATGTTCTCAGAACATTAAGAAAACTTTCCATGAAAACCTCAAGAAGACATTAGTATTGTTCAAAGAACGCTCTGAGCATGTTATTCAACATATGCATTCCGTTCTCAGCGTCAACAAAACTCTCTGTCCTCTATCTTGTTAAGTGTGTTCAGCTGTGTAATTGGCCACACCTGATCTTAATGAGTGCTTGTTTCCTTTGAAATGCGGTCTGTTTGAATAGAATAAAATGAACAGCTTTGTATGAGTTTTAAAAAAGCTTGGCATGCTACAGTAGTGCCATCCTGGTTGCACAGTGGAATAATTCCACGGATAGAGAACAAAAGATCATAGGTTTGAATGTCACTGATGCCGTGCCACAAAAAAAAAAAAAAAATGTGTTCGCATGTCCTATCTGTGCTTCGAGTTCAAAACAGTTCACCCAAACTAAACTAAGCAGTGTTATTAATAGTCTTATCGAAACATGCTCTCAGAACATGACTTAATTGCCGTCAAATAACCTATAACTTAGAAAACCATAGTGAAACATTCTCAGAACCTTCCTGCAACCTAAAAATGTGTCTCCTCAGAAGAGGCAACATTTTCACTTATGGCTTCGTTCCCAGAACAAATGGGAACCAAATGTGCTAGCTGGGCCTGCTCCTCCACTCCATTCTAATCCATTGGAAAAGGCTGTGACTAGGGGATATAGCAGCAGCAGGAATGTACAGTAGCATTGGTTACGTCTCTCTCAACCCTATTCCCTCTGTAGACCACCACTTTTGACCAGAATAGGATGCCATTTGGGACGTAAACACTGTATCTATGTAAACTCTCTAGCACACACAGCTCGATGGCTTCTTCACTTCAACCCCCTGGCAGGTATCCAGGGTTAGGACTATGTAGTTTGGGGCGGCAGGTAGCCTAATGGTTAGAGTGTTGGTCTTGTAACTCAAAGGTTGGCAAGATCGAATCCCTGAGCTGACAAGGTAGAAGTCTGTCGTTCTGCCCCTGAACAAGGCAGTTAACCCAATGTTCCTAGGCCGTCATTGAAAATAATATTTTTTTCCAACTGATTTACCTAGTTAAATGAATGTAAAAATTGTGAACACTCTCAAAAGGCAGGGTCCAAGAAAGTTCACTCTCAGCAGAGCACCCACTCCACGACTCAACAAACAAAAGCTTATCTTATATGGACTATCTTTTTGAATCCTCGCGAAGTACCACTTGAAGTGAGACCAACTGGTATGCCCTTTGATAAAATAGTATATGGTTTCTCTGAAACAAAGACTTATTGAACATTGGAAATGGGCAGATCATAGGATAACAACTGTCACACGCTGTACTTACAGAGCTTTCATGGATAACAGTGTGCCGGTTGCTCCCATTGTAGTCCACCACTTCGATATAGTTCAGGACAGCATCTGCCCAGTAGACCAGCTTTCTAACCAGGTCCAGAGTAACAGCTGTGGGCTTCTCTATTCTGTTCTCCACTATCCTGGTCCTGTTGGTGCCGTCCATATTGCACTGTTCCAACTTGGCCGTACTCCCCGAATCCGTAAAGAACATTTTCCTGAAAGGTAAGTTGAATCCCAGGGTATAAAACGGTTTTTAACAGAATCAAACCACAATTGAGAATCGATGTACAGTAGGCCGACAGTTTGGGACTACGGATGGGAATTAGCTTTGTCGCTAACGCCGATACTTTAACATTATCACGTTGAACCTGAAACATTGAGCAATGTGCACTGTCCCACAAACAGAAGGGAAACGGGGTTGTGGAGAAATCAACTGTGGAATCACAATAGAAACGGTCCCTCCTTGTGATTCCTTATTTCACACGCCAGTCACATACAGAATTTGTCACATGCAATGTTGTGCTGCAAATTGATGGTTTTCATTCAACCATATTTGAAAGCTCATTCGAACAGTTAAGTAGTGTTTCGTAATTAAATAAATCAATGTCACCAATCAGAAAGCCATTCTAAATGCAGTCAACCAAATGCACCACACCAATTACTTTATTTCAGCATCAAGGCTCTTTTCAACACTGAGCTTCAGAACAGAAATATGACTGCATGTAGAGTTTACCTTCACCCTCCACTTGTTTTTGATGAGACCCAGTATGATTAATCTATTAAAAATGTATCAACCCTAAAATTACTCATTTGAAAAATGTAATTGGTCTATGCAAAACAAATGTATCAGATCACATCAGACTGAGACAACATCGCTTCATTCATTTCTACAATCTAAATCCATTTTAGCACAACACGATAACATTTTAAGTTAACTCAAGTGGAATCCATTGGAAATACGCGGATTCCTTAGATATTAGACATTCCCTTTGTCATCTGACAGATATCATGGGAGTAGACGGGAGTCATTTTCCCCTGAAGGAATATCGCATCTATAATTGAACACATTGGTCCTGGAATATTAACCCTGCTCACTTTGATGATGTCAAAGCAACTCGGTTGCGTGTGAGTGGTAGAGATAACACATTCTCCTGACAGCAACTGACTGCTAAGGTGCAGGAGCCGCTTAAATCCAAGTCAGGAATACCACAGGTTTGGAAGTCTAAGCCTTAACATAGACTGTCTCAAACAGCATCATATTCCCTATACAGCGCACATTTTTTTTTTTTACTGAGGCCCATAGGGCTCTGGGCAAAAGTAGTGCACTATATAGAGAACAGAGTTCCATTTAGGACGCAGACATAGTTTCTTTTTCAGCTGACGGTGGCACTCAGTTTTGACAGCTGGTACAGCTCTGCGTCATGTACAAATACAGGTCTGTAAAAATTGAGTTGTCAAATGTTGTGAGCTGAGTCAGTTTGATTTAAAGTTTAAAAATATATATATATGTAAAACATCTGTAGAATTTGAAAGTGAATATAGTGGTGTCTGTTGCTGCTTTTAGAAAATGAAAATATATCATATGGTTCCACTACAATGAACCTTAAATCAAACAGAAAAAGATGTGTTGGTACAAGTACAGCAGCTGATGACAAGCTGAGGCATATTTAAAGACTGAAAAACCTTGCACAAGATACATTTCTCAATTTCTCAACTTACCCCATCAATGAATCTAGAGCAATTCCACCAGGGTTTTGCAGATCGAGATCGACTACTGTGACACATGTGTCGTCTTGTTCATTGCAGACATACATTCTTTCACTTACTCTATCCACAAAGTAAATGTTTCTTGTGAGCCAGTCTATGGCAAAATGTTCCACATCTACAAACAAATGAAAAAAAGTACATAATAACAAAGACATTGTGACAAGAGCAAACATTTCTTGTTAGGGCAGCAACATCCAAACCCTTATGATCAATATTTCTACATCATTTGGAACGAAACTTACTCTCTAGATTCTCTCCTATCCCTACTCTTCGCATCCGTGAAAAGCCTTTTAACTTTGTCATGGTGGCACACCAAAGCTGACCGTTGGAGTTTGTAGAGGAGATCCAACATAATGATTCCTCCTTGTAATAGAAATCAAATGTGTGAATCTTCTGATTAGTATCCAATTGCTTTAGGTTGGGTATAGAAGACCCATTGAGGTGTGTGACTGTGATATGTTCTGTACTCGCAATCAGCAACACAGGTGGTCTGTCCCCAGGATCTGAGACAGAGAGAAGAGTGAGAAGAGTGAGAGTGAGAGAGAGAGAGAGAGCGAGAGAGAGAGAGAGAGAGAGAGAGAGAGGAGAGAGAGAGAGAGGAGAGAGAGAGAGAGAGAGAGAGGATGAGAGAGAGAGAGAGAAAGAGAGAGAGAGAGAGAGAGAGAGAGAGAGAGAGAGAGAGAGAGAAGAGAGTGAGAAAGAGAAAAAGAGAGAGAGAGAGCGAGAGAGAGAAAGAGTGAAATTAGTATCCATCCATAAATTCTTATAGGAAACTTACAGGACTCAATCCAACAGCAGAAAAGTCCAAACAGAGCATCTGAATGAGGTTGCTTGCAGCTAATGACCCATCAGGTAAACATTAATTTGTTTCCACAGATCTCTGATTAATTCTCTATAACAAATTGATATATAGTCTATATAGCTTTGACCATTACAGTGCAAGCAGCATGTTAGCATGTTAGTAGTCCACCATTCAGCTAGTTTGGGATTTTGAATTTACTGCCACTTTCACAATTGCTGCTAATGTCCAGTCACTGTTTAGGTTCCATTATTTATGGACTACTTCAAAGAAGAAAGCCAACTACTGTCGATCTCTATCTAAGGGATAGCCCACCACAGTAGATCTCTTTCTAAGGGATTGCCAACTACTGTAAATCTCTTTCTAAGGAGTAGCCCACTTCTGTATATCCAGCAGGAAAGAAAACAAAGGATTGTCACCGGGTGTTTTACAACTGTTATTGACCTGGTAGACATATGGGTGCTGAAAGTATGGGAAATGTAAGGAGTTGTGTGTGTGTGTGTGTGTGTGTGTGTGGCCTGGACTTCTATTCACCCATGAAGAGTGTGATTTACCACTCTAAGGAAAGTTTAGCTCGCACAGTACTTGAGTAATGGAAGTACTGCTAGTCATAAATCAGGGTTCCCTCTCTTGCTAAATCCTTTCCATTAAAGGTTTTGTCTTAAAGGTAACTTTAAGGAACACTTCAAGATTTTGACAATGAAATCCTTGATCTACTCCCCCAGAGTCAGATGAACTCGTGGATACCATTTTTATGTCTGCATGCACTTTGAAATAAGTAACTAACTAACAATAACACAATTGCTAACTAGCGTTAGCTCAATGACTGGAAGTCTACTGAAAGTGCTAGCGTGCTATCCGCTAACGCTAGTTAGCATTGGCGCACCTCTATAAAAATGGCATCCACGAGTTCATCTGACTCTGGGGAAGAAGATAAAGGGCTTCATTGCCAAAATCCTGAAGTGTCTCTTTAACATCCCTCTTGTACTATCTGCAACAATTGTAAAGTTACCTGATTGAATCATCACATTACGTTGTGGCCCTAAGGGGCAAAGTAACACAGAACAGCAAAGACGAGTAGACATGAAATAGCTCAGGTCGTGTTACAGGTCGGCTATAAAATGTTCATCAGATGAGTCTTCAATATAAAGTTCAATTCATATTGATTAGATGTAAACCCCTTGGTTTACTTCATGAAACAACACATTCTAGAGGTAAAACCTCTCCATCAAAGACATGCTGCATTCTAAAGCCATGATACATAACTCATCTTACCGGTCTTGGCTTTACAGGACCTTCTGTTGGGTTGTAGGATGTATCCATCTGTACAGCTACATCTATATGATCCAAAGGTGTTCATACAGGTCTGGCTACATGTATCATATACTGCGCAGTCGTCGTGATCTACAGTGAGGACAAGATGTTGTTAGAAACTAAGTGCAGTTCAAAAATGACCTAAATACAATGCATTCGGAAAGTATTCAGACCCCTTGACTTTTTCCACATTTTGATACTTTACAGCCTTATTCTAAAAGGGATTACATTGTTTTGTAATGACAAAGCAAAAACAGGATTTTAGAAATTGAAGAGGAAGAGTCTTGGTGGTTCCACACCTTTTCCATTTAAGAATGCCACTGTGTTCTTGGGGACCTTCAATGATGTAGAAGTGTTTTTGTACCCTTCCCCAGATCTGTGCCTCGACACAATTCTGTCTCTGAGCTCTACGGACAATTCCTTTGACCTCATGGCTTGGCTTGTCAATTGCAGTTGACAGTGCAGTTGACAGTGTTGACAGGTGTGTGCCTTTCCAAATCATGCCCAATCAATTTAATTTACCACAGGTGGACTCAAATCTAGTTGTAGAAACATCGCAAGGATGATCAATGGAACAGGATGCACCTGAGCTCAATTTCGAGTCTCATAGCAAAGGGTATAAATACTTTTGTAAATCAGTTATTTAGTTTTTTAAATTTCTAAAACCTGTTTGTCATTATGCGGTATTGTCACGCCCTGACCATATAAATCTGTTTATTCTCTATGTTGGTTGGGGCGTGATAGTGACTAGAGTGGGTCATTTAGGTGAATTATATTTTTATGTTGGCCTGATATGGTTCCCAATCAGAGGCAGCTGTTTTGGGGGGGGCACATGGAGCAGTCGGCAGAGCCGAGGAGTGAACCAGAGCAGGTCTGGGAGAAGAAGTAGAATTTGGAAGAGAGAAAAATGGGAGAGTTGTTGAGTTGGTGGAGGATGCACGGATTTGGAATAAAGGAACGTGTTGCCAGTTTGGTGCCACCTGGGTCAGCTCCCCGTACTCGTCCTGAGAAGTGTGTTAAAGTTCCGGAACAATTGATGCCGGCTATACACACCAGGTCTCCAGTGCATCTTCACAACCCAGTGCGTCCTGTGCCAATTCCTAACACTCTCCCTCAAGTGCGTGTCCCCAATCAGGTCCGTCCTGTTCTTGCTCCCCGCACTCACCCTGAGGTGAGTGTCATCAGCCCGGTGCCACCTGTACCGGTCCCACGCATCAGGCCTCCAGTGCGCCTCCACAGTCCAGAGCTTCCGGCGACATTTCCCAGTCCAGAGCTTCCGGCGACTGTTCCCAGTCCAGATCTTCCGCCGACAGTTCCCAGTCCAGAGCTTCCGGTGACAGTTCCCAGTCCAGAGCTTCCACAGGCAGTTCCCAGTCCAGAGCTTCCACAGGCAGTTCCCAGTCCAGAGCTTCCACAGGCAGTTCCCAGTCCAGAGCTTCCACAGGCAGTTCCCAGTCCAGAGCTTCCACAGGCAGTTCCCAGTCCAGAGCTTCCGGCGACTGTTCCCAGTCCAGATCTTCCGCCGACAGTTCCCAGTCCAGAGCTTCCGGTGACAGTTCCCAGTCCAGAGCTTCCACAGGCAGTTCCCAGTCCAGAGCTTCCGGCGACAGTTTCCAGTCCAGAGCTTCCGGCGACAGTTTCCAGTCCAGAGCTTCCGGCGACAGTTTCCAGTCCAGAGCTTCCGGCGACAGTTCCCAGTCCAGAGCTTTCTGCGACAGTTCCCAGTCCAGAGCTTCCGGCGACTTTTCCCAGTCCAGAGCTTCCGGCGACTTTTCACAGTCCGGAACCTCCAACGACGGTCCTCAGTCCAGAACCTCCAACGACGGTCCTCAGTCCGGAACCTCCAACGACGGTCCTCAGTCCGGAACCTCCAACGACGGTCCTCAGTCCGGAACCTCGGTCCGGGGGTCACGCTCTGACCATAGAAAATGTACTGTCACGCTCTGACCATAGAAAGCTGTTTATTCACTATGTTGGACGGGGCGTGATAGTGACTAGGGTGGGTCATCTAGGTGAATTATATTTCTATGGTGGCCTGATATGGTTCCCAATCAGAGGCAGCTGTTTTTTGTTGTCTCTGATTGGGGATCATATTTAGGTAGCCATTTTCCCCATTGTTAGTTGTGGGATCTTGTCTACAGTAAGTTGCCTTTGTGCACACCAGTAGCTTCACATTTCGTTTGTGCTTTATTGTTTTTTGTTTGATGAGTTTCGATTTATAAAAATATGTGGAACTCTACGCCTGTTGCGAATTGCTCCAATCATTACGACGAGCGTGACAGGTATTGTCTGTAGATTGATGATATAATAAGGGTGTAACGTAACAAAATGTGGAAAAAGGGAAGGAGTCTGAATACTTTCCGGTACATAAACCTGGTTTAATGCGGCCCCAAAAAGTGTCACCTTCACACATAAAGTGTACAATATATGTGTGTCCATTTTGCAGCTATTCCAAAATGATCCAAATATGACTTACTGTATTGTCAAACTTAAAAGAGCTACCATTCTTTTTGTGTCATCAGTTTGTCAATATCCACCACCCATCCTTTTGATATAGATGAATAGCCTTGTTGGCTGTCGGCCCTTACCTCTGCAGGCTCGACCATCCTGTTCCACCTCGAAGCCATCAGCACAGAAGCAGAACGTCACGTTTCTCATTTTGACACAGCCGTACTGACACAACAACTCTTGGCATTTTGGCTGGAGTTCTGGAAGACAAAGTTTTAAAAAAAACATGAAAATATACCCTTTTGTTGTGTATAGGTGGTTGACATTGCCGTGGAAATGGCAATGACAGGTGTTATGTCATGTTAATACATCACTAATATCTCTGGGATTCAGACTTTAAGTTTCTAAGTTGAATTGTAATTTCCTTTCTTACTGTCAGCAGAAGGGGAAGAGGTGTGAAAGATGTGAACGCCCCAAAAGAGGACATAGAAACCCTTTTAAAATAAATGAGCTGTTTATCATTTGGTGTGGATGAGTTATTTCACAGCGATTTCAGAAAGTTAATTGCTGTTTAAAAGCTGCTTATGTTGATACATTTCTCCGAATTAGATGCCACCTCAAGGTTGCTGTCAACAGGAAAACAGTTAAGTAGAAATGTAAGGTCCATTGTATGAAATTCATCACTTCCTCCAACAGCAATAACTGCTCTTAATCACATTCATCAGTCAGAGAGCTGTCCAAGGCTATGTCCCAAATGGCCTGTAGCCTATTCCCTATATACTGTATGGCGCTACTTTAGACCAGAGCCCTGGTCAAAAGTAGTGCACTATATAGGGAATAGAGTGCCATTTGGGACATACAGGCTTCCTGCTCTTCTGTCAGCATCTCTCTACACGTATTTTGTATTTATTGATTGGTGGAAAAATTTCAGTGATTTATATTCTTGCACAACATGCGCCACTGCCACAAATTGCAATGACTTCAATAGCCAAAATATCATTCAAAAGCATTTATTTCCTCATAAACCTGTCAGCGGCTAACCTTGGGAGTGTGAAGCAGAGTTATATCTATTTGTGTCAAGCAGGCTAGATCGCTAGAGCCATCACATACAGCATTAATACATCAATTAGTCAGTGAACTTCACTTTAACTTACATGCATTCACTTTGATGCAAGTCTAGCTTTTAAACACACTCCTTTCGGTACTGAAACATTTCCAGGTCAGCTCTATCCCATCTCCCACTGATTACAAATAGCCTATTCATTCTCCCATGATGCCTCACCAGGAGCACTAGGGAGTTGACCAGAACTCATAACAACTTTTCCTTCTGTGAAAAGCAATATGGCTGTTCTGGTGGCGTTTGAGTAATATAGCTGTCCCCCAATTCCCATCGTATGTACTCCCCACAGAGATGGCGATGGTCCCCCACATGGATGGACATGGATGTGGGTAAGGGCTCCACTGCTGTGAGGAATTGTATGGGTGCTTGTGGAGACTGGGGAACTTTTGCTCAGTGTTGTTGTAAAGGTACAGTAGATCATAGTGACCCCCTCCTGGTGGTGAGATGGATCACCTCAGCGGGCCAGCGTCCCAGACCTCAGCCCCACAGCAGCCCCGTCAACCCCAGGCAGACCCGACAGCTCTATATCTTGTTTACTGATTCCCATAGCAAACACCTGTGTCTGGTCCTGTGTCTGGTCTCTGGTTAGTGGAGCGCGACAGTGGCGGAATCACCTTGAGGATTCACTGTGTGAGTTATGTGGCTGTAAATTTACCACAGTGCCATGGCAGCGGAGCGCAGGGGAGGTTCACACACTGTCAGGTGTCTTGTTTAATGGCCTGTTTCACAGTCAAACTACATTATCAGGAATAAGAAAGGCAAATAATGCCTAGCGTTCCTTGACTTTTCACTATATTTTCACTTAAGCGTAACTTTTTCCAGAACATAATCTGTAAATCTAAACTAGTCCACATTTTTGTTTATATTGGATAGAACGCCAACACACCACAACTAAGGCTTCTGGTTTAGCATGTGAATGGAGAAGAAGCTTGTGGATGTGGTTCCTTTGGATTAGTTCATTTTGCCAAATTTGTACTTTTGCATTCCACTTTTTTACATATCATATTTGATTGGTGAGTTTGTAAGTTATCTGTATGATTCTGAAGGCACATGACATGAGGAGGAGAAGACGTGTAACTAACGTTTCAACCGCGGTGGCAAACGTGAATGGTAATGGCACCGACTCCAGTCCAACTGTTACAGAGCCTCATGCGGTCACACTCCCCACAGATCTTCAGAACCTCCGTACGATTCTGGTCTCGGAAATTACAGCTACCACTGCCACTCAGCAGAGCTTTCCTTTGTCTAGATACCTACTGAAGGACTTTTCATCACGCCCTATTGATCATTCGTAGATGTAAAGAAACGTGGCCCCTTTTTCTTTTTTCGTAACAAGGTAGCATACTGTGGGACACATTGTACGTGTTGCACTGATTTGAAGACTCCCCGAGTCAGGACAGTTCCGTTTCACTGTTATGGGGTCTTTGTTTTGGTTGATCTGTTTTACTTTACCGTTTAGTGAATGACTTTTCAAATGTATTTCACTACTGGTGCTATAGGGCCTCTCCGCGTTAGGATAGGAAGGTTTTCTGTTTATATGCACTGAAGCTGCGCAAACTTCATCCTGCTGTCTCCATTCGCTGGGGAAGGAGACTTTGGGTTTTGGTGGGAGGGGAGGGGGAGTGAACTTTTTTGGTCCTATTTTTGTATTATTATTATTTTATTTTGTATTTGCTTTTTTATTCAGTTCTCTCTGTTATCTTTGCAAATGCTTGGTCTGTTTTCACCCCTTTTTCATGTCAATATTTTCAATGGCTAACAACGCTAATAATAGTAATATGGGAATAGGTAGACCTAATCCGATAACGTTTTCATCTTGGAATACTAAGGCAATCTTGTCAAGAGGTCTAGGGTCTTCTCCCATTTGAAAAAGCTCACATCAGATGTGGTATTTTTTTTACAAGAGACCCATTTACACATTAAAGATCACTCAAGGCTACAAAACTCAAAGTTTAGTCAGGTGTTCCACTCAGACTTTAACTCTAAAGCCAGAGGGGTTGCAATTTTGGCAAGTAAAATAATACATTTCTCTACTACTAATGTTATGTCAGACAGTAATGGGAGATATTTAATCATAACTGGCACCATTTGGCACACACCTGTAGTACTGGTGAATGTATATGCTCCCAATGTTGATGATGTTGAATTTGATAAACGGTTGCTGGGGGAAATCCCTTCTCTGAACACCCATCTTTTGATGTTTGGTGGGGATCTGAATTGTGTTATTAGCCCGGCTTTAGACCGCCCCAACCTCAGAACTATGTCTCCTTCTGCTATGTCAAAGTCCTTCTCAGATTTGATGGTTTAGAATGAGTGTTTCAGATTTCAGAATCCCCAGGCAAAAGAGTATTTTTTCTTTTCACATGTACACCCTTCTTTTTCTCGTATTGACTATTTCTTTATTGATCATAAGTTATTTCCAAATGTCACCTCTTCTGAAAATGTACCCATTGTAATTTCTGACCATGGACCTTAAGCCCTCGACATAGTCCTATCAGGACAAACTCGTACTCCTCTCTGTTGGAGATTCAATTCTCTTCTCCTGTCTGACGCAGACTTCTGTAACGTTATCTACACTTCTATTGACAATTTTCTGATTTTCAAATCAGACAAGCTCAACCTCTCATTCTCTCTTATGGGAATCACTTAAGGCCTATCTTAGAGGAGTATTATTTATTACTCTTCTCATTTAAACAAAACTCGGAAAGCTAAACTAGAAGAACTCTTAAGCCATCCTTGACTTCGACCATCAATATGCCCTGACGCCATCTCCAGAGCTATATAAGCAACGCTTGACCTTACAATCTGAATTCAATCTCTTGCGCACTACAGACACAGAACGGTTACTATTCCATTCACTTGGTATGAACATGGCGATAGGGCAGGTCGTCTGAACGCACACCAATTAAAACGCAGAGCTGCTACTCGTCTGATTCCCCAAATTAAAGATTCCTCTCATAGCTTGATTTCTGACCCTACGGGGATCAATGACACCTTCATGTCTTTCTATTCCTCCCTGTATACATCTTAATTTCCCTCAGATACTTCCAATTTGACTACATTTTTGGGTGAACTGGAGACTCCCACAGTTGAGGCTGAAACTACAAATGACCTTGATTCTCCTCTCAGCCTTGAAGAAGTTATTCAGCCTATCAAGTCAATGCAGAGCAGCAAGGCTCTGGGGCCTGATGGGTTTCCAACTGAGTTCTTTAAGAAATTCTATACCAAGTTAGCCCCTTTACCTTTATCTATGTATAATGAATCACTTGAACGTGGCTCATTGCCACCTACCCTAACAAAGGCTTCAATAGCGCTTCTCCTTAAGAAGGGAGAAAGAAAGACCCCACTTCCTGTTCTTCATTTAGGCCCCTAAGCCTCCTTAATGTGGATGTAAAAGTGCTGGTGAAGGTGATAGCGAGCCGTCTGGAAGTAGTCTTACCAGGATTCATATCACAGGAAGAAACCGGCTTTATTAAGGACAGATATTCATTTTTTAACATCTGGACGCTGTTTAATATAATTTATTCTAAACAATTCTCCAACTCCCCTCAGGTCGTAATCTCCCTAGACGCAGAGAGGGCATTCGACAGAATTGAATGGGAGAACCTATTTTCTGTTCTTAAAAAATGTGGATTTGGAGACAAATTTAGCTCATGGATCTGTCTCTTGCATACATATCCCCAGGCCAGTGTCTGTACCAATGACACCTGTTCAGATTATTTTGCCCTGGAATGTGGGACACGCCAAGGCTGCCCACGGTCCCCTTTATTTTTTGCCGTCGCCATTGAGCCCTTTTCAGTAGATTTACCTTCATACTCCTTTTTCCAAGGTGTAACACGGGAAGGAGTTGAACGTAGGTTATCATTATATGCAGACGATTTGTTACTCTATGCAAATAACCCTGTAACCTGTTTACCTTCTATCCTTTCTATTTTGGAGAACTTTGGCTCCTTCTCTGGTTACAAGCTGAATCTCCAGAAAAGTGAGTGCTTCCCAGTCAATCCAGAAGCACTAAAGCTCCAGCAGACAGACTTTCCCTTTCAGCTTAGCCGCTCTGGTTTCAAATACCTTGGAGTATGTAACTCATTCATTACATGCTCTTTTTTTCTGAAAACTTTTCTCTCTTCTTGCACAAATGAAAACACATTTTCAGAGATGGGGTAGCTTACCACTATCACTTATAGGAAGGATTACTGCTGTAAAAATGAACAGTTTACCCAAATTCCTTTATCAATTTCAATCTATTCCATTGATTTGACCAAAGTGCTTTTTTAAAGTCAACCAATCAGACTGTTACCACATTTATCTGGGGAGGAAAGGTACCCAGAGTCGGTAGATCTTTATTTCAGTGATGTTTAGTGGAGGGCTGGCACTACTCAACTTTTTATACTATTACTGGGCAGCCAACTTTCAGAAATTGCCATTATGGTTACATGCTCCAGATACCCCATTGTGCCACATTCTTGTTTTTCTGCTTCTCTTCCTGCTTTACTCTGCTCTTCTCTCCCAACATCCCCCTCTCGCTATACTTGCAATCCTGTAGTGCTTACCATACTTAAGATTTGGTACCAGTTTCAACAGCATTTTAAATTCTCCTCTGCATCTACTATGGGTCCTATTAATTAGAATCACTTATTCCCCGCTTCCCTAATAGATCATGCTTTCTGTCACTGGACAAGGAAAGGTATTAAGTCCTTCCCTAATAGATCATGCTTTCTGTCACTGGACAAGGTATTAAGTCCTTCCCTAATAGATCATGCTTTCTGTCACTGGACAAGGAAAGGTATTAAGTCCTTCCCTAATAGATCATGCTTTCTGTCACTGGACAAGGAAAGGTATTAAGTCCTTCCCTAATAGATCATGCTTTCTGTCACTGGACAAGGTATTAAGTCCTTCCCTAATAGATCATGCTTTCTGTCACTGGACAAGGTATTAAGTCCTTCCCTAATAGATCATGCTTTCTGTCACTGGACAAGGAAAGGTATTAAGTCCTTCCCCAATAGATCATGCTTTCTGTCACTGGACAAGGAAAGGTATTAAGTCCTTCCCTAATAGATCATGCTTTCTGTCACTGGACAAGGAAAGGTATTAAGTCCTTCCCTAATATATCATGCTTTCTCTCAATGGACAAGGAAAGGTATTAAGTCCTTCCCTAATAGATTATGCTTTCTGTCACTGGACAAGGAAAGGTATTAAGTCCTTCCCTAATAGATTATGCTTTCTCTCAATAGACAAGGAAAGGTATTAAGTCCTTCCCTAATAGATGATGCTTTCTCTCAATGGACAAGGAAAGGTATTAAGTCCTTCCCTAATAGATTATGCTTTCTCTCAATAGACAAGGAAAGGTATTAAGTCCTTCCCTAATAGATGATGCTTTCTCTCAATGGACAAGGAAAGGTATAAAGTCCTTCCAAGACTTATATGTAACATGATTTATTTCTAGTTTTCCCAACCTTGCCTCTAAATATGCTTTGCCTCCATCTCACTTTTTCCGTTACCTTCAAATTAGGCATTGTGTATCCTCTCAAATTTTCTGGTTTCCCTGCTTCACCCCCTTGCCAACCCTGGGATGGCATATTACCTCAACAGAAAGCAGTAATTTGTCAGATCTATCTGTGTATTTTGTCATTGGACAAACACTCCAACAACAAAACTAAATCGAGGAGGGTGGACTGAGGTAGGGCGGAGAGGTAGGGAACGGACTAGGGGGCTTGGGTTTATGTGTTGTGTGGAGGGAGGGAGGGGTATGGTAAAATCTTTGTACTTAAATTGATGTACATTTAGTAAAACTTGAATATTTGTATTTTATTTTTTAAAACACACCACAATTACCTAAACTAACATTAGGGTGGTGAGCTATTCCCAGTGCATTGTAATGTCTTGTTTCCTAGTAAACACGCATTGCATCTCTCCTGCTTTGCCTCTCATTGAGAGTACATGGCTGTACTCTTGAGTAAAATCTCTTAAACCCCTCCTGTTGTGTTCCGGTCGAATTGGACCGATTTACAAGTTTTCTATCTGAAAAATGTAGTTAATTTAATCTGATTGTCATAAGTTTCCATGACTTTGTCCACACAGTGCATCTGAACACTCTGAACATGGCTTCCATGGCAACCCCCACTGGAACCTTTCCCCAATAGAATCCTTCCCCTACGGGAACCACACCTGCTGGCATTCTCACAAACAATCGCAACATTGTTTCAATAATATATAGAACTTTTCTCGTAGCTCTGGTATATAAAGCTTTTTTGAGTCCTTGCTCACAATTCATTCTGTGGCAGCACAATGACTAAACGATATACTGCATGTGAGGATCTTGATCATATCTTTGATCATGACACTGGTGAGGAGGAGAGAGGCCAGGAAACTGACAGTGAAGATGCATTAGAGGAGGAAGTGTCAGAAGTTGAAGACAACACAGAATATGATCCAGACCAAGAAGCAACCGATGTGGAACAATCCAGTGATGAGGAAGAGGGCCCTGTTGAGGTTGTTGTTAAATTCCGGTCAAAGAATGGGAATTTGTCCTGGTCTTCATCCCCACCTGAGAGGAGAGGTCAGCTGTCGGCTGAAAATGTTATCAGGTAGATCCCAGGGCCAACGAGATACACCATGTCCAGGGTTGATGACATAAAATCCTGCTTCGAACGGTTCCTGACAGAGTCAATCAAAACTATAGTGATAAACATGACCATCTTGGAGGGGAAGACGCGTTTACAAAGACAACTGGAAGGTGGTAGACCGGACAAACGTCCAAGCATACGTGGGCCTCTTGATTTTGGCTGGTGTGTACAGATCCAGAAACAAATCTACCACCAGTTTATGGGATGCAGAGTCTGGTCGGGCAATTTTTCATGCCACTATGTCAATCCAGACATTTCACGTGTTGTCACAGGTGATTCGCTTCAACAACCGTGATACAAGACCAGGCCGCCGTCAACAAGACAAGCTGGCAGCTATCAGAGAGGTTTGGCACAAGTGGGTGGAGCGCCTGCCAATTATTTATAACCCAAGTCCAGACATCACAGTGGATGAGTGTCTGGTCGCTTTTAGGGGACGCTGCCCATTCAAACAGTACACACCAAGCAAACTGTCTAAATATGGAGTAAAGATATGGGCAGCATGTGAAGCCAGGACAAGTTATACCTGGAACATGCAGGCTTACTCTAGGAAACATGCTGACGGTGTTCCCGAAAGGAACCAGGGGAAGCGGGGGGTCCTGGAAATGACTGCATGTCTCCAGGGGCACAACATAACAATTTCTTCACCTCATATGCTCTTGGTCAGGAGCTGCTCCCCCAAAAATGACCATGGTGGGGAGGGTCAGAAGGAACAAGCCTGAGTTGCCTCCTGCCTTACTCACTACCAAGGACAGGGATCGTTTTTCCTCTAAATGTGCCTTCACCGATAGGACACAAGAGTGTGTGTACTGCACAAAGAAAAATAAGAATGTGCTCCTGATGACAACTCTGCACAGGGATAATAATTGTTATGATTTGATCTTTGTGATTATGAATTTGATTGGATACCTGTTATTCTGTTTCCTTTGTTATGCAGCACAGACTACCCAGTAAATATACCACTTTATGGTTAAAGGAATTCCTGTCTCAGTCTCATCCATTCCTCTGTCAATTGCCCCGTGACAACCTGTTCACAATCACTGTCAGTCATCCTACCTGTCCAGCTACCCACACAGATTCCACTAATCTTTCAATGGTCCTTCGAGTCGGATGATGACTGAACCAAAGGCCGGTGAAAAGGAAATGGAGAAGAAAGAATAGTCTCCACTGGAAGGAATGAGAGGGGAGGGAAGAGCAGCTGAGGGAAAGGTCTTGGAACAAAGAAAAGATCCAGGTGCTAAGCCTGAAGCAACAAAGAAGGCTTCTTCCTCAACCACCAGCAGCACCAGAAGAACCAGACAAGCACCTGGTTATCTTATTAATGTGCAGGTCTCCACCTTATGGCTACGGGCACACTTGTAGCATCGCTCGCCTGATCCAGGCCTTCAATTGAGGTTGAGTGTGCTTTTTTACCCTAGGGCATGAGCCAAGGAAGTGCCCCTTGCTATTGCAATGGGGGCAGTAAGGCAGGAATTTAATGGTCTTGCTCTTGAGAGGGGTCTTCTTCCCGGGTTCCTCCCCGGTTTCACTATTTAAGAACATGGTAGTGGGATTTGGCCTTTTCTGTCCCTCCTGGCGTTCAAACCCCTTCCTTCCTCCGGAGGCTATGGCTGAGATGGTGGCCTGGTGAGCGATGGTCTTTGCTCTTGCCTTCACCTGAAACCATGCGGCCAGGTCTCTGAGGGCATAGGTGCTTCTCGAGCCCTCTTTCAGGATGCCCTTGTTCAAACAATGTTCGATGAAACTGTCTCTGAGGTAGGCTTGAAGCTTGCTAAGAAGCCTGTCCACGTGGGAGCCACATTTCAGCTCGTTCCCGTCTTCTCCTTCAACGGATTGGAGCATCAAGGTCAGGGATTGGTCAGCGAGGGAGAACTCTTGTAAGGCAGCATGGTCTCCCATTTTAATTGGAGACGTGTTCAGGATGTTGTTTAGTTCATTCTGGACAGGCGTGGCTCACCATATCTCGCTTTCAGGGCCTGGAGAGCGGCAGTGTATGGTGTTGCGGAGTGCATAAAGGATTGGGCCAGCTTATACGCACTGGGAAACCGCAAGTGATCCATCAGTACTTGGTACTTGTAGCGTTCTGACCGATGACTGTGAATACCCAGTAGGCTCTCCAATGCCATTTCCAAAAGCACAAATCCACTCTCCTTTCCGCTCTCAAAGTATGGCAGTTTGGGTCTGGCAATTCCATAGGCTGAGGCTACTAGCAGTTTCATAATGTTGGCTCCCTCTTCTGGTTGTGTGAAGGATAAACCCGAGACTGCTGATGAGCTCACTGTGGCTTCATTGGGCCACAGTGAGGGCGTTGGCGGAGTGGCCTGTCTCCCATGCTCCGTATTGGCTGTTGACCTCGGAGCCTCCGGAGACTGTGTGCCATGCTGTACCAGAGGGGTAGATTGGGAAAGAAAGGCAGACGGGTCAGGTCCATGTGGAGGGGTGGTCAGGTCAACTCCCTGTTCGTTCCTCTCCAGGAAGGATGAGACCATCCGTGCCTCCTCCAATTCCCTTCTTGTTGACGGTGCCATCGCTGTTGTGCCAGGTCCTTGGCAATGAATTCCCGTTCCTGTAGAGCTCTACGGGCCTGCACATCCAATAGGTGACATTGTTTGTCGTTCCTCCTCAATCTGACGCTCAATTTCCTCAATCGCTAGTAGTGAATCGTGAATCGCTGAGGGCTTATGAATGGCGGCTGCCATGGCCACTTCCAAAGGGCTATCCACTGGTCGAACTCTCACTCCGTCTAGAGTGCCTCTGAGATTTCCCATTAGTTAAGGGGTGAGCAGAGCCTGCCTCAGGAAGCTGGTCAACCTGTACGGTGGGAGTTACCTCCTCCATGGGTTCTTCCTGTAGACCACTTTCCCGTCCCAAAGCAGTTTCCGGTCCTTGGCTCGGAGGGGATGGTTGATGGCTGAAACGTACAGTTGATCCATCACCACTTTGAGCACTGGTGGGCTTGCCCTTTGATGTGGGAAACTCGACCACATAATCCTTAATCTTAGAACTACCCCTCCAGGCTCCGGGGGAATTGTCATAAGCAACCGCTGAATAGCATAGCGCAACAGTCAAAAAATATTACTAGAAAATATACATATTCATGAAATCACAAGTGAAATATAGCGAAACACAGCTTAGCCTTTTGTTAATCACCCTGTCGTCTCAGATTCAGAAATTAGGCTTTACAGCGAAAGCAATACAAGCATTTGTGTAAGTTTATCGATAGCCTAGCATAGCATTATTTCCACTTAGCATCAGGAAGCTTGGTCACGAAAATCAGAAAAGCAATCAAATGAACCGTTTACCTTTGATGATCTTCGGATGTTTTCACTCACGAGACACCCAGTTAGACAGCAAATGTTCCTTTTGTTCCAGAAAATGCTTTTTATATCCAAATACCTGGTTTAGTTTGGTGCATTATGCCCAGGAATCCACCAGAAATAGCGCAGACAAACGCAGACAAAAATTCCAAATGATATCCATAATATTGACAGAAACATGGCAAACGTTTTTTATAATCAATCCTCAAGGTGTTTTTCAAATATCTATTCGATAATATATCAACTGGGACAGTTGGCTTTTCACTTATACCGGGAGGAACAATGGCTGCCTCTCTCTTTTGCACAAGAATCACTCTGAGAGCCCCCACCTGACCACTTACGTAATGTGGTCGTTCACGCTCATTCTTCAAAATAAAGGCCTGAAACTATGTCTAAAGGCTGTAGACACATTAGGGAATCTGGTTGATATCCCTTTCAATGGTCAATAGGGATGCATAGGAACACAGATGTTTCAAAATAAGAGTCACTTCCTGATTTGATTTTTCTCAGGCTTTCGCCTCCAATATCAGTTCTGTTATAGTCACAGACAATATTTTTACAGTTTTGGAAACTTTAGAGTGTTTTCTATCCTAAGATGTCAATTGTATGCATATTCTAGCATCTGGTCCTGAGAAATAGGCCGTTTACTTTGGGAACATTATTTTTCAAAAAATAAAAATTGTGTCCCCTAGCTTCAAGAGGTTATCTTCTTCTAACTAGTGGGCAGTATTTTCATTTTTGGATAAAAAACGTTCCCGTTTTAAACAAGATATTCTGTCACGAAAAGATGCTCGACTATGCATATAATTGACAGCTTTGGATAGAAAACACTCTGACATTTCCAAAACTGCAAACATATTGTCTGTGAGTGCAACAGAACTGATGTTACAGGCGAAACCCAGATAAAAATCCAATCAGGAAGTGCCACATTTTTTTAAACCGCCTCATGCCAATGACTCCTTATATGGCTGTGAATGAGCTACGAATGAGCTTACATTTTCTACGTATTCCCCAAGGTGTCTACAGCATTGTGACGTCTTTTTACGCATTTATGTTGAAGAATAGCCGTAAGGGACCACATTTAGCAAGTGCTCACATGATGGCTCCCGCAGACAATCTTGCGTAAAGTACACAAGTAGCCATTTTTCCAATCGCTTCTTATGAGAAACCAATTGTCCTGACGGATATATTATCGAATTGTTATGTGAAAAACACCTTGAGGATTGATTCTGTCGATATTATGTAGCTAATTTGGCAAAAAAAATTGCCGTTGTAGTGACCGCATTTTCCAGTCGATTTCTCAGCCAAACGTGACGAACAAACGGGAGCTATTTCGCCTACAAAAATAATATTTTTGGAAAAAAGGAACATTTGCTATCTAAATGGGAGTCTCCTGAGTGAAAACATCTGAAGTTCTTCAAAGGTAAATGATTTAATTTGATTGCTTTTCTTATTTTCGTGAAAATGTTGCCTGCTGCCAGCATAGCCTAGCATAGCATTATGCCATGATAAACTTACACAAATGCTTGTCTAGCGTTGGCTGTAAAGCATATTTTGAAAATCTGAGATGACAGTGTGATTAACAAAAGGCTAAGCTGTGTCTCAATATATTTAATTTGTGATTTTCATGAATAGGAAGATTTTGTAGGAAGATGTATGTCCGCTGCGTTATGCTAATTCGTTTGAGGCTATGATTACGCTCCCGGATCCGGGTTTGATAGTCGCAAGAAGTTTTAAGGAAACCCTGCAATCGCTGTAAGAAAATCCATCTCACAGTATTGCATGATGTAATTCCCCAAGCACAGAAGGAGCAGAGTATGCTCATGGTAGGAGCTGCAAAGGAGCTCTACCTTGAACAGCAGAACCGGTCTCCACGGGTCATGTTGAAGGTGGTCAAGGTCACTCTGCAAAGTGAAGGAGCATTGATACATTCGCCGTTCTAGATGATTGGTCTGAAAGAACAATCATTCTCCTGGTGGCCACTCGTCAGCCCTGGAGGGGACCCACGAGACCCTTCATCTCAGAACGGTGCGACATGATGTTAACCCAAGTGAAGGGCTCTGCTGTGACCTTCAGCATTTCACCTTCAGGAAACAGGGACGTGGCCTGTTGCATCACCAATGAATCTCGCAGAGCACTCCTGCCGGGTAAGTGATCTACAGAAACAATATCCTCATCTCCGAGGATTGCCTCTTCCTAACCTGGCCAGGGTTGTGCCACTCATCCTGATTGGGTCAGACCACCTACATCTCGTCACCCCGACTGAGCCTATACGAGCTGGACCAGAAGGAGGGCCCGTTGCTGTCCATACATCCTTGGGTTGGGCTGTGCATGGTCCAGCCCATCTACTTCTCTCCACCCAGGCTGTACAGTCAAGCTATACAGTCACCAGAAGCAATACAGCTCCATCCCCCTGTCCAGCCACTGACCTCCTTCGGAATGTGGAGAAGCTCTGTAAGATGGACAGCTTCTCCAACCGGAAGCTACAGGAAGTCACCAGTTCAAAACATGACTCCTATGCATTATACCTCCTGGAAAAGCACACCAGCACCACTGAAATGGATGGCGTTCAGATGTACGCAAACCCACTGCTACGGGTGTCAAACCATGCTCCTCTATCAACCACGACACGGGCTGTACTCCCACTACTGCGTGGAAGGGAGCGACGCCTGGTGAAGAATCCTGAGCTTGCTGAAGTTCACAACCAAGAGATTCATAACCTTGTGAAGGCAGGCTATGTCACCAAATTGACAGCTCATGAAGCTGGTAACCCACTCAGCGAATCTTGCTATCTCCCTCACCATGTTTTCCAGCAACATGGTGGGAAGTACCGACTTGTCTTCAACTGTTCATTCCAAGCTGCTGGTCAAAGCCTGAATGACTGTCTACTCCTCGGACCAACCTTAGGTCCTTCCTTGCTCTGTGTCCTTTTCCGGTTACGGCAGCACTCCACAGCCATCAGTAGAGACATCAAAGCCATGTTTCATCAGATTTGTCTGCTGCCTTCCGACACCACACTGCTCCGGTTCATATGGCGAAATATGGAATGCGACGCAGAGCCCACAATCTATAAATGGCAAGTACTCCTATTTGGCACCACCTGCAGTCATTGCTGTGCCACACTCTGCAGAGACACTAACGGGAGCCCCCAGACAGTGACCCAGAAGTATGGGATTCAATGGAAAATGCGGTCTATGCGGATAACTGCTTACAGAGCGTCCCATCCACTCCTGACGTGATAGCACTCCTTGATAAAGTACAGAATCTCCTGTCCAAAGGGGGATTTGAGGTCTGACAGTGGGCGAGTAACAGAGTGGAGGTTATCCAGCACCTCCCGCCACCAGCCAGGTCCAGTAGCAGTGAACTATGGCTATCGAAGTCTGGTGATAACCAACAAGAGCCTACTCTAGGACTGAGATGGAGCTGCATACCGGATACCCTGGGGTACAAGCACCGCTCAGCCCTGAGTACCGAAACCCCCACTCTGTGCACCATCTATCGGACCCTGGCCAGCCAATACGATCCCCATGGGTATATCCTGCCATACACAATGCGGGCCAAAGTCTTAGTCCAGGACCTGTGGCAGACCAAGAGGGCCTGGGATGAAACAATCCACCCGGCTAACTGGGATCATGCCTGGAACTGCATGTGTTCTGTGACACTTCGGAGCGAGCTTATGGGGTGGTATCCTACCTAAGAGTGGAGGATAAGGCAGGCCACACCCATGTCTCTTTTGTCAATGCCTAGGCTGGAACTCAGTGCTGCCCTTTCCGGAGCCCAGTTGGCCTCTACCTTGCGAGCCGAGCTCACCTTGCCAATCCAAAGGGTCATCTACTGGAGTGATTCGACCACTGTATAGATCTGGCTCAAGTCGGAGTCCTGCAGGTATAAGGTGTTCGCCGGAACTCGCATTGCAGAAAGCCAAGACCTAACAGAAGTCCAGAACTGGAGGTATGTTGACAGTGTAAACAATCCTGCTGATGACGTTACTCGTGGTAAAACCCTTAAGGAACTGGCTCAACTCCATCGCTGGAGCTTGGGACCACCATTCTTGTCCCAACCAGAGAATGATTGGCCGGCAGCCCCCAGGCGTGCGGCCCCTCCGCAACCAACTGAAGCTCATGAGTTAAGGAAATCCGCCCAATGCTACAGCATCTCTACAGAACCTACAACAGCTCTCCCTGACCTAGCAGAATCCTAAACACTGCCGGATCTGATCGCCGCCACAAACCAGATCTCAGATGGGGTGGCTTCCATACCCACCACCCTCGGGGCAGAGACACTACTCCCCTAGCATACACAAGCAGTTAGCTTCCCTGAGGAGCTAAAAGCTCTGAAATCCGGTAGGGAAGTGGCTAAGGACAGCCATCTTCTCTCTCTTGCCCCAGAATATGACCAAATCCTCAGAGTCGGAGGGAGGCTGCGCCAAGCAGAAGTCTTGGATCCCGATGCCAACCACCCAATTCTCCTTGACTCCAGACACCCTATAATGAGAGGCTTCTCCACCCAGGGCCAGAGAGAGTCTATGGGGAGATGACGTGGAAGTACTGGATACTTGGAGGACAAGGAGCCATTTGTAAGCACCAATACGCCTGCGTGGAATGTCAGAGATGGCGGGCCGGAGTCACTGTGCCCAAAATGCAGATTTACCCCCTGCTCGCTTGCGCCTCCTCAAACCATCCTTCTGGTCAACAGGAGTAGATTGCTTTGGCCCCTTGACGATCAAGCTAGGTTGTCGAGTGGAAAAGCGCTGGGGCATTCTATTCAAGTGTTTGTGAACTAGATTTGTCCACCTGAACCTACTGGAGAGTTTGGATACTAAAGCCTTCCTCATGGCCCTACGGCGGTTTATCCCCCGACGGGGGAAACCCTATGAGATCATGGCTGACAGGGGCACAAACTTCAAGGCAGGAGAAGCCAGGTTGGAGGAGGTCTTCCAAGCCATGGAACCCAGCCTCCAGGATCATCTGATGGACCAACAAATCTCATTCAAATTCAACCCTCCAGGAGCTCCTCATTTTGGAGGAACATGGGAGCGAGAGGTCAAATTTGTAAAGACACCCTTACGAGTCGTCCGGGGGATCAAACTGTCAGTGAAACGGTCTTGCGGACCGTCCTGATAGAGGTGGAAGGGATACTGAACTCCAAAACCTTGGGATATCTCTCTGCAGGCATCGCTGACCCCAATCCGGTTTCACCGAATATGCTCTTGATGGGAGGCCGAGAGGCGTAACTTCCTCAAGCCATGTATGCCGATACCAACCTCGTTGGCAGACACCGGTGGCGGGCCCGATTCATTTGGGAGGCTAAGACTAAGACTATGCCTATGACTATGTCACTAAGACTATGCCAGGGGCCGATGGTCATGTTAGATTAGTGGAGATCCAGGTAAAGAACCGGACATACAGTATATCCAGCCAGTCGCCTGACTGACAGAGGACGGGGAGCAATGAGCCATTTTGAAGAATGTGGAATTTAACAAATTCCCGGGGTGGCTGTAGAAAAGGACCATTGAGTTGGTGGAAGAATCCTTTATTTCATGGCCACTTGCTCAGCTGGGCCAGAGGTGCTTTGATTAGGTCAGGTGGAAATGTCCGACAGATCTCAACTCCATAAAAGGAGGAAATCGCCATCGCCTGATCTCCCTACTTTCTCTTCCTTCACGGTCTAATCCAGAAATTCTGTGCGTCCATGAATCCGCGTAAGTCCACCGAATCTGTTACCTTTCATCTGAACTATCTGTTGCGATCGGGAGAGTGGGCCATCAGTTATTGTTTATAGTTATTACCGCGGAGCGCGGCTTGGGGCACACGCTTCAGACCTATTGTGTAATGTGAATGATCAATGAGCCCTACTGATCATCACAGGCCAATTATGCCATCGATATATGGTTAATATGTAATGAAATTACATGTACACATGAAGACACTTGAAAGGGTGAAATATGAAACGTCATTGTTTGCTGAACTGATCGATTCTGATATCAAACTAATTGCGATTATAGATTGAATAACCGATCACTGTTTGTATTATTCTTCTCATGATTATGATAAATAGTTACGAGCCTAAATGACTTAAGGATGATTCCTATTGACTTCTTAATGAAGTGGATTGCTGAATTCCCTAATTATGTTAATACTGAATGATTGTTATGACTTGATCTTTGTGATTATGAATTTGATTGGATACCTGTTATTCTATTTCCTTTGTTATGCAGCACAGACGACCCATTAAATATACCACTTTATGGTTAAAGGAATTCCTGCCTCAGTCTCATCCATTCCTCTGTCACCTGACCCGTGACCACCTGTTCACCTTCACTGTCAGTCATCCTACCTGTCCAGCTACCAACACAGATTCCACTAATCTTTCAATTTGAATATGTAAATATGTTTTAGATATGTTTTTGATAAATTAAAACAATGCTATTGATGCAATTTTTCACTTTACTATGCAAGACATGAAATATCACTTGTATGTACTCATTATTTTATTTACTGGTTGTTGCACTTTTGTAAGTTAGTGGCACATACTCTTGTAAGAGGATGACGGCACGTTGGCCCATGGTGGTGTTCTTCAACATCCTAGATGTGTTGGCCTATAACGTGTTTGTGGTGTGGATGGAGGTGAATCCAGGCTGGAAGCAGGGGAAATTCTTCAAGACGAGACTATTCCTAGAAGAGCTGGGGAAAGCCATGGTGGCACCCCTCATTCAAAAGGTACCAACACCTTCCTCCAACACCATCCTCTGCTGGATTGGTGAGAGATATACAAGGGCCAGAAGCAAGATCATCCCCCACCAGAGACAGAAGAGACAAAAGGAAGCCGTGTAATCTGTGTGCACCAAGAGATGTCAAAACGAGCATTATGTGCCATAAATGCACAACGTATATTTGTAATGCACATGCAACAACCACCAGGTATTGTCCAACATGTGCATGAGAACACACAAAATGTAACCACCATTGATTGACAGAATGTGACATTTTTTATGTTTTTGTTATTGTTAGTAATACTGTCATTGTTACTGTTGTTCTTTAATGTGTTCAGGCATAAATGTTTTCATGTGTAGTTTTGTCCTTTCTTTACCAATAAAATCATACCGGTTAGTTTTGACCAGGAACACAACAGATGTTATTTTGTGCCACTATTTAAACATTTGAAATGGTTTCAAAACAAATGTCCTTGTTAAACTTTGCCACAAAGGAGTCTGTGATAAATAGCACAATATGTTTAATCCTTACATTATGCTTTTTTTAAATTCTGAAACCAATTGTATGAGCTCAGGTCAATGAGGCCTACAGGCCATAAATAGTTCAAAATGTATAATGTTCACAATAAGTTAAGTTGATAAAAGATCTAACACAACATTAGGTGATAATATATGGTGTTATTATGGATTTATAACTAGCTATAATGAGGCGGTCATTTTGGCCCGAGAACACAGAATTAATTAACATGAAACAAACACAACAGGAAGGTTAACTCACTCATTGATCTCTTATGATTAGTTGCTAATGTCCCATCTGCTATTGTCATCCTCAGACCATAAATAAGGCCACTCATGCCAACAGAAACAACCCAAGATGAGGAGCTGAGTGGAGTTAACAGTCTTTTGTATCCAATCACAGTGTTTGTACAGTATACTCTTTTATTTTTAAGAGACTGTTTTCGGGCCCATAGACTTAAGGAGTAACTTAAAGACAATGCATCTCCATCCCTTTACAGAAGCTACAATTTGGCTTATTGGACCATTATTTACATCACAGCAGATAATTGGTCAATCTGGATGTATTTGCGACAAAGTCTTATGCTCTAACGGTACAGCATAAAGCAGTAAACAAACTTCTCTACTTGTCATCTTTCTTCTATTTGTCATGCATTAACTAAAATAGATGTGCATATATTCCTTCGGATCACCTCTCTACACGACAGGATCCATTAAGTGCTCTGTCTGTAGCCTCACTGACTCTCTAAATTGGCGGTTTGTTCCATGTCTTTTAATAAAAGGGCAGTTTATTCGGTCTTTGTACGTTCCTATTCTTAACTCTATTCTGTGAATGCAGTATTTATTCAACTGCTTTGTATTCATCAGAGGAGAAACCGGATGAGAAAACAGGGAAAAGTGGGCAGAGCGGAATACTGTAGTTGATTATTTCCACTGGGAGATGAGAGTTCACAGTGAGGCTTTTTATAAATCTCTTTTCTACAACACCTGCAACGTTTTTTTGTTGTGTTTTAAGTGTTTCACAGAACAAGTAAGACATATAGCAGCCTTCAAGGTTAAGTTATAAAACGTTGTATACTTTGTAGGCGTTGTACAATATCCATTGCTGTTTATGAAACATTTATCATAGCTTCCTGTAATTATTGCATCATTCTGCTTAACAAAGTCAGAGTGACATCTTGCTAAAGACGTTTCCTTGAAAGAAGTAGCCTAGTCCTAAAAATAGTCCTCAGTATCATGAAAATGGTCATGTGATTGCAGTGTCATAGCACATGATGAATCATTCAAACGATCAAAGACGCCGTTCAGGTTTGTAGAACAGTCTTTTATACTAAGCTTGATTGAGGACTCTTTAGCCTTGTTCACACCGCAGTCCTTAATGCTCAAATCCTTTTTGTTTTTCAAATCAGTTTTGGAGTACTGACTGTCCAAACAGCAAGTTACAAGTGACCACATCGGATTTGCGTGTTTTCAGACAGCAGTCATTTGCTGAGTTGACTACACTTATTGTCATAGTTACTATGGGTGTGTGCACAGTGGTGTAGGCTGATTGGTGGTGGTGCTTGTGCTTCCTATCACTCAGAAGTTATGTAGCAAGCTAAGGTGACAACAATGGCTGACATGGACGTTTCCCAGTTACTTTGAATGTTCAACATCATAGTGTAAGAACACATGTAAAGCCTCAAAGGATAAAATGATCCAACTTTCAAAACAAGTCCTTTTTGGCTAGCCACAGCAGTCAACTAGCTAGCTGGGTAGCTGTTTAGCTTTCTAGCACATTCATAAAAGTGTTTGTGAACAATAAACTAGCTATTTAGCTACCGCAAACTGTCAACAGAGTAGATAAAAAGCAACAAGATGTGCCAAATAACAGTATAAAAACCACTTGAGGGCAAATAAATCAGATTGGACCATTCAGACAAGTCACATGAATAGGAATCAGATTTTTATCTGATTTCAAACCACCTACGAAGATGGTTTGAAATATGTCTTGAAATATCCAATTACATGTGCTTTTTGGCAGTTCAGACTGCAGGATTGGTATCTGTCACGCCCTGACCTTAGAGAGCCGTTTTATTTCTCTATTTGGTTAGGTCAGGGTGTAATTTTGGTGGGCATTCTATGTTTTCTATTTCTTTATTTTTGGCAGTGTGGTTCCCAATCAGAGCCAACTGTCTATCGTTGTCTCTGATTGGGAATCATACTTAGGCAGCCTTTTACCCACCTAATGTTGTGGGTAATTATTTATTTTCTATGTGTTTGTGTGCGCCACGGTTGCGTCACGTTCGGTTTCTGTTTACCTGTTTTTTTGTGAAGGTTTCACTTTATTTAAAAAAAAAATGGAATTACACGCACGCTGCGCTTTGTCTCATCTATGACAGGGAGTTTGAAGACAGTGAACGTGACAGAATCACTTAAACTGCCAGTATGAACAAGGCTTTATTGTAATGACGGAATTCAATTCAGATCTTTTGCTGCTATATATATAATATAGATATTTAAACATTATGATTGATTCATAATGTAGACATATTGTCAACATACATTAACTATACAAAATAAAGAATAAAAAAATGATGTAGACAAAATAAAAGTTGTCAGGACTACCTGACATGATGACTCCTTGCAGTCCCCAGTCCACCTGACTGTGCTGCTGCTTCAGTTTCAACTGTTCTGCCTTATTATTATTCGACCATGCTGGTCATTTATGAACATTTGAACATCTTGGCCATGTTCTGTTATAATCTCCACCCGGCACAGCCAGAAGAGGACTGGCCACCGCACATAGCCTGGTTCCTCTCTAGGTTTCTCCCTAGGTTTTGGCCTTTCTAGGGAGTTTTTCCTAGCCACCGTGCTTCTACACCTGCATTGCTTGCTGTTTGGGGTTTTAGGCTGGGTTTCTGTACAGCACTTTGAGATATCAGCTGATGTACGAAGGGCTATATAAATAAATGTGATTTGATTTGATTTGATTCTTTGTCCCTCTTGAGCCACCGTAGTAACAACATAACCAGAAACACTTCCTCAAAATAGTCAGAATTATTCTAAAATACACTACAGTGGCTTGCGAAAGTATTCAGCCCTTGGGCATTTTTCCTATTTTGAATTAAAATAGATTTTTGGGGGGGGTTTGTATCATTTGATTTACACAACATCCCTACCACTTTGAAGATGCAAAATATTTTTCTTGTGAAACAAACAAGAATTAATACAAAAAAAGAGAACTTGAGCGTGCATAACTATTCACCCTCCCAAAGTCAATACTATGTAGAGGAACCTTTTGAAGCAATTACAGCTGCAAGTCTCTTGGGGTATGCCTCTATAAGCTTGGCACTGGGATTTTTGCCCATTCTTCAAGGCAAAACTGCTCCAGCTCCTTCAAGTTGGATGGGTACAGCGATCTCTATGGCATATGATAGATTCTCAATTGTATTGAGGTCTGGGCTTTGCCTAGGCTATTCCAAGACATTTAAATGTTTCCCCTTAAACCACTCAAGTGTTGCTTTAGCAGTATAATCAGGGTCATTGTCCTGCTGGATGATGAATCTCCATCCCAGTCTCAAATCTCTGGAAGACAGGAAACAGGTTAATTATTAAAATTACATAATTTCCCTGTATTTAGCACCACCCATCATTCCTTCAATTCTGACCAGTTTCCCAGTCCCTGCCGATTAAAAACATCCCCACAGCATGATGCGCCACCACCAAGCTTCATATTCTCGGGGTGATGATAGGTGTTGGATTTGAGCCAGACATAGCGTTTTCCTTGATGGACAAAAAGCTACAGACAAGTATTTTTTTTTTCATTTCACTTCAACAATTTGGACTATTTTGTGTATGTCCATTACATGAAATCCAAATAAAAAATCAATTTAAATTACAGGTTGTAATGCAACAAAATAGGAAAAATGCCAAGGGGGATGAATACTTTTGCAAGGCACTATATATATAGTGCATTCGGAAAGTATTCAGACCCCTTGACTTTCCACATTTTGTTAAGTTACAGCTTTATTCTAATATAGATTAAATAGTCCCCCCCCCCTCATCAATAAACACACAATACCCCATAATGACAATCTTCTTAAGCTCTGTCAGGTTGGACGGGGAGCGTCCCTGCACAGCTAATTTTAGGTCTCTCCAGAGCTGTTCGATCGGGTTCAAGATGTTTAAAATCGGCCACTTAAGGACATTCAGAGACTTGTCCCGAAGCCACTTCTGCTTTGTCTTGGCTGTGCTCTTAGGGTCGTTGTCCTGTTGGAAGGTGAACCTTCGCCCCAGTCTGAGGTCCTGAGCACTTTGGAGTAGGTTTTCCTCAAGGATATCTCTGTACTTTACTCAGTTCTTTTTTCCCTCGACCCTGACTAGTCTCCCTATCTCTGCCGTTGAAAAGCATCCCCACAGCATGATGCTGCCATTACCAAGCTTCACCGTATGTATGGTGCCATGTTTCCTCCAGACATGACGCATAGAATTCGGGACAAAGAGTTAAATATTGGTTTCATCAGACCAGAGAATTTTGTTTGTCATGGTCTGACAGTCCTTTAGGTGCCTTTTGGCAAACTCCAAGCGGGCTGTCATGTGCCTTTTACTGATGAGTGGCATCCGTCATTTAAGTATGATGGAGGCCACTGTGTTCTTGTGGACCTTCAATGCTGCAGATATTTTTTGGTACCTTTCTGTGGGACCTTATATAGACCGGTGTGTGCCTTTCCAAATCATGTGCAATAAATTGAATTAATCACAGGTGTTCTCCAATCAAGTCATAATAACATCAAGGATGATCAATGATCAACAGGAATTCAATTTCGAGTCTCATAGCAAAGGGTCTGAATACTTATGTAAATAATGCATTTCTGTTTTTTATTTTGAATAAAATGTGCAAAAATTAAAAAAAAAACTGTTTTTGCTTTGTCTTCATGGAGTATTGATGAGGCAAAAAATGTATACAATCAATTTTAGAATTAGCCTGCAACATATCAAAATGTGGAAAAAGTCAAGGGGTCTGAATACTTTCCAAATGCACTGTATACAAAAGTATGTGGACACCCCTTCATATTAGTCGATTTGGCTATTTCAGCCACACCCATTGCTGACAGGTGTATACAATTGAGCACACAGCCATACAATCTCCAATCTCCAGACAAACATTGGCAGCAGAATGGCCTTACTGAAGAGCTCAGGTACTTTCAACGTGGATGTCTGTTTTCCAATAAGTCAGTTTGTCAAATTTCTGCCCTCCTGGAGCTGCCCCGTTCAACTGTATGTGCTGTTATTGTGGAAATGCCTAGGAGCAATAACGGCTCAGTCCCAAAATGGTAGGCCAAACAAGCTCGCAGAACGGGACTGCTGAGTGCTGAAGCGCGTAGCATGTAAAAATCGTCTGTCCTTGGTTGCAACACTCACTACTGAGTTCCAGACTACTTCTGGAAGCAAGCTCAGCACAATAACTGTTAGTCGGAAGCTTCATGAAGTGGACATGAATGAGCAGCCACACACAAGCCTAAGATCATCATGTGCAATGCCAAGTGTTGGCTGAAATAGTGTAAATTTCGCCACCATTGGACTTTGGAGCAGTGGAAATGCATGCTCTAGAGCAGTTATTCCCAAACTGGCTGCCAGTTACGGTAAAAAGAACCCGACATTTTTCTACAGTGCAGGTTGCAAAGGGAGGTAATATAGCTTTCGACTTTGGTTTACAAAAAAACACATAATAGTGTCACCTATGTCACGCCCTGACCTAAGAGAGCCGTATTATTTCTCTATTTGGTTAGGTCAGGATGTGATGTGAGGTGGGCATTCTATGTTTTGTTTTCTATGTTTCTTTATTTCTATGTTTTGGCCGGGTATGGTTCTCGATCAGGGACAGCTGTCTATCGTTGCCTCTGATTGGGAATCATACTTAGGTAGCCCTTTTCCCTCCTTTCAGTGTGGGTAGTTAACTTTGTTTGTGGCACTTAGCCCTGTAAGATTCACGGTTGTTTCTTTCGTTTGTTGTTTTGTTGGTGACATTTTAAAAGAAAAGAAAATGTACGCTCACCACTTCTTTTGACGGCCGTGACAACCAAAGAGATATTGTTTTGTTTGCCATTATACCACAAGACTACAGTCAGTGACATCCAGTATTATTATGGTGGTAATGCAAGGTCTTGCACAAACAGCATCTTCAAATTTCATATGTACATTTGGGTTGTGAAGCTGTTGTTTAGAATGCTATTTCAATATAGAAACGTGATAACCCAATGTAATAACAGGTTTTCCTCCATAATCATGCATGCCAATTGAAAAACACAATGCTTGTCATTTGGCATAGCAATCACAATAAATATATTCAAAACTATGTACAACCATAACATTAGTGTACTAAATACTTATTCCTCCTACACTGCAGCTATTGGGTTACAGTCTAAAGTAAGACACCACAGCCAATTAAAGGAGTGGTTCCTCTAGGACAGGTATTCCCCCCAGGGGTGCGCGCAAATGCAGTCAGGGGTATGCCAAATGAAAATGTAATTCCCATTAATTTTTTTAATCACATTTTCAAACAGTCCATTTATATGGGGCTATACACGGCGCTATACATTTTGGGTGAGTTTTTGTTCTTGCCTGAGTAGCCTCGTTTCACTGCCAATTTTTTTTTTTTTACCATCTAGCGAAATAACAACACAATGTCCAATACAGGTAGCCAAGTAAATTAATTGACATCCAATCACATTAACCACTACTCTCTAGCAGGAATTCCACTAACGGTCCATATCCATATGTAGCCAAATGAGCTGCTGCTCATTCCATTTGCTCGAAAATTGAAAAATGGTAAAAAAAAAGTAAGGCCCGCGCCCATAGAGACACATACCAGCTCTACTGGTAGTACGGCTACTATCAGCAGTACTGCACCTGCACCTGTCGATGACAAGTTGTTCTGCATCCACGAGCACATCCAATGCTAGCATCAGTAATTCTACATTTGTTGTTAGCCCAGCTAGCATGGACACTGACAGTTGTGAATCTGATGCAGCCAAAGAGCTACTGCCCCCTTACCCGGGAAAGCACCGAACAACAGACAGGGACGTTGGACCATCGAAGAGGAGCAAATAAGATGTGAGTACTGCCTTTCCTCAGACACAGTGTGTTATATGTGCAAAAGTACTATCCCTCAATTTGATGAAACCTTCATTCTTACGCAGACATTCAGAAACAAAACATGCCAATGAGAAAAAGTTGAGCGAGGATTAAGACGACTTTCGAGTAGTAAGACATGTATAAAAGCAACAGATACTGTCATGTTTAGAGATTGATTAGATCAAGGTGCAGCGTGGTAGGCATACATACCTCCTTTTATTAAATGACACCGAAAAAAACAACAAAATACAAAACGAACGTAAAGCTACATGCAGTGCAGAAACTACACAAAACATAGTCAAGATCACAAACTAAAGGTGGAAAAAAGGCTGCCTAAGTATGATCCCCAATCAGAGACAACGATAGACAGCTGCCTCTGATTGGGAACCATACCCGGCCAACAAAGAAATAGAAAAACTAGAATGCCCACCCAAATCACACCCCGACCTAACCAAATAGAGAAATAAAAAGGCTCTCTAAGGTCAGGGTGTGATAAATACCATCAATAAGAAGGGGCTAGAAGCGTCTTATATAGTGAGCTACCGAGTGGCTAGGACAGGCACGCCCCATACTTTTGCAGAGGACTTCATTCTTCCTGCTGCTGTGGATATAGCTGGGACAATGCTGGGGGAAAAGTCCCAAAAAACTATACAGACAATGCCTTCATCAAACAACACTGTTTCACAACGCATCAGTGACATGGCAGGAGATGTTTTGAAATAATTATTGCTTCGCATACAAGCCAGTGACAGCTGGAGGAGTCAACAGACGTGGCGTCAACAGACTTGGCGGGCCTGGCACAGCTACTGGTATAAGTCCATTACGTTTATGGGGGTTCAATTAAGGAAGACATCCTCTTCTGCAAACCACTGGAAACCAGGACAGCAGGAGAGGATTTTTTAAATTACTAGACAGCTTTGTGACATTAAATGGACTTTGGTGGTCAAGATGTGTTGGTATCTGTACTGATGGCGGAAAAGCCATGACAGGGAGACATAGTGGAGTGGTAACGCACGTGCAAGCAGTTGCTCCCGACGCCACTTCGGTACACTGCATCATCCACCGAGAGGCTCTTGCTGCCAGAGGAATGCCTGACAGCTTAAAAGACGTTTTGGACACCACAGTGAAAATGGCTAACTTTGTTAAAGCAAGGCCCCTTAACTCTTGTGTATTTTCTGCACTATCCAATGATATGGGCAGCAACCATGTAACGCCTTTACAACATACAAAAGTGCACTGGTTATCAAGGGGCAAAGTATTGACACATTTTTTGAGAGATGAGCTTAAAGTTTTCTTTACTGACCATAATTTTCACTTCTCTGACCTCGTGCATGATGACGAGTTTCTCACACGACGGGCCTATCTGGGTGATGTTATTTCTTGCCTGAATGATCTGAATCTAGCATTACAGGGACTCTCCGCAACTATATTCAATGTATGGGACAAAACTGAGGCTATGATTAAGAAGTTGGAGCTCTTCTCTGGACAACACACAGGTCTTTCCATAATTGTATGATTTTCCCTGTGCAATGAACTCAAGCTTAGGGACAATGTCAAATGTGATATGTTTATCTAAGTACCTGAGTGAGTTGGGTGCGCAAATACGCAGGTACTCTCCCGAAACGGATGACACAAACAATTGGATTCCTTATCCCTTTCATGCCCTGACTCCAGTAAGACTGAGACTCTCTCCAATACAACCCAACATTGCAGTTATGTGCATCCTTTCAAGCACACCCTTCTCATTAACCTGTGGTGAGTTATTCACAATTTTCAATGAACAAATAAAGTTGTATATGTAAGATGGCTAAATAAAGAGCAAATTATTGATTATTATTATATTTTTTATTTGTGCCCTGGTCCTATAGGAGCTCTTTGTCACTTCCCACGAGCCGGGTCGTGACAAAAACTCACACTCATTCTTATGTTTAAAACATTTATCGTATAGTGTGTGTGTGGCAGGCTTACAATGATGGCAAAAAAACAGAGGGGGGTGTGCAGCTGGAGGTTGAATGTTTGAAGGTGTATGGGACTATAAAAAGTTTGGGAACCACTGCTCTAGAGTGATGAATCATGCTTCACCATCTGGCAGTGAGACGGACGAATCTGGGTTTGGCGGATGCCAGGAGAACACTACCTGCCCGAATGCATAATGCCAACGGTAAAGTTTGCTGGAGGAGGAATAATGCTTTTTCATGGTTCTGGCTAAGCACCTTAGTTCCAGTGAAGGTAAATCTACAACATACAATGACATTCTAGATGATTCTGTGCTCTTGTGGCTGAATGGAAGCAAGTGCCTGCAGCAATGTTCCAACATCTAGTGGAAAGGTTTCCCAGAAGAGGGGCGGCTGTTATAGCAGCAAAGGGGGGACAAGCAGGTGTCCACATACTTTTGGTCATGTAGAGTAGATCAAGAACTCTGTCATTCATTTGGAAGTTTTTGCAGAGGAGTTGCACAATTTTATAGCTAAGATGTTTGGTGCAGTATTTCTCAAGTGGAGAAATGTGCATGAAAACACTTCATGTTGCCACTGCTACTAGGAGTATTACTATTGACCAATCACAGACAAAGTGGCGTAGACTTCAGATTAAGGAACTTCAAATTGCCTAAAAAAAAATGTGTTTCCACCAACAGATGAAATGTTATTTCCCCAATAATCACCCAATTAAATCACCAGTTAACTTTTTAAAATTATTTAAATGTTTTTGAGCTTACGGCACCTGGTATTCCCAGGGGGTCTCCTGTCACAGTACTAACCAGGCCCAATCCCGAACAGCCATGTTTAGGGTGGTATGGCCACAAGTGTATTTTTTTACACCTTTTCCTCCCCAAATTAGATCCCTTGGCTCATTTCTGCAACTCCTCAATGGGTTCGGGAGAGGCGAAGGTCGAGTCACACATCCTGCGAAACATGACCCGCCTGGCCGCCTACTTGTTATCACACTGATCTCTTAACCCAGATGTCAGCTGCACCAATGTGTCGGAGGAAACACTGTTTGACTGACGACCAGAGTCAGCCTGCAGGCCATTGGCCTTGTCACAAGGAGACGCCAGAGCCTGATGTGCCAAGGAAATCTCCGCTACCCCGGATGGCGCTGGGCCAATTGTGTGCCGTCCCATGAGGATCGAACCCCAGACTGTAGTGGCGACTACACACTGTGGTCAAATCAAATCAAACTTTATTTGTCACATGCGCCGAATACAATAAATGTAGAGTTCACCATGAAATGCTTACTTACAAGCCCTTAACCAGCAGCGCAGTTCAAGGAGAGTTAAGAAAATATTTACCAAGTAGATTCAAATAAAAAGTAATAATAAAAACTAACACAATAAGAATACCAATAACGAGGCTACATACAAGGGGCATCGGTGCCGAGTGTACAGGTTAGTTGAGGTAATTTATACATTTAGCTGGGAGTGAAGTGACTATGCATAGATAATAAACAGTGAGTAGCAGCAGTGTACAAAAAGGAGGGGGGGAGGGGTCAATGTCAATTGTCCCGTTGGCGATTTTATTAATTGTTCAGCAGTCTTATGGCTTGGGGGTAGAGGCGGTTGAGGAGCCTTTTGGTAGCAGAGAAAACAGTCTATAACTTGGGTGACCGGAGTCTCTGACAATTTTCTGGGCTTTTGACCACTGCACCACCCAGTTTACTATTAGGCAACTAATTCATCCTCTGTTTGAATCAAGTAGTTGATGGGATCATTTTGGTGGCTAGTTTTCATACTAATGATAGTGAAACTTTATTCACAACTTATTGTTGTTGTCATGAGACATTTATTTCGTCATCTGTATTTGTCATACATTGCAGAGTAGGATATCATGTTAATGTGTGCACATTCACTGTATTGCTATTTGGAATGCTTTCCAAGTCTTCACAAATAGTGATGTGTCATCAACTGTGAAACGAACTCCGATGATGGGGCCTGACCTGTCCAGCTAAGTCACACACTGTCTGATGGAGGGGATGAAGGATTCCACAATGGGATAGCTGACCATTCTAGGCAGGGTAGTCCTGGAGACTGACGTTGCACCCTGGTGGAAGGATACCTTCTATGACGAGAGCACCAAGTCTCTAACGACCATGGACAAGAAGTTCATGCAGGCCCAGCAGATGGTGACCATCTTGTTGAGAGTTTAAGGTCTAATCACCTCTCTCCACATATGTCTCTGGTTCCTCTGATTGTTTTCTACAATGCAGAGTATCCACAGGGGGAACACTGTTGTGGAAACATTTGAGAAGGTGACACTCGTGACTAGTGACTTGCAGGCACTGAGGCCCAGCATGATGACTCCACGGGAGGCTGCTGAGAGGAAGACGGCTCATAATAATGGCTGAAATGGAGTAAATGGAATGATATCAAACACATAGAAACCATGTGTTTGATGTCTTTGATACCATTCCACATTTTGTTCCAGCCATTACTATGAGCCCGTCCTCCCCAATTAAGGTGTCAATGATCGGGCTGCTGATTGAGGCCTGTGGAATGTTGTCCCACCTCCTCTTCAAGGGCTGTGTGAAGTTGCTGGATATTGGCGGGAACTGGAACACGCTGTCATACACGTTGATCTAAAGCATCCCAAACATGTCTGGTGAGTATGCAGGCCATGGAAGAACTGGGACATTTTCAGGTTTCCAGGAATTGCATACAGATCCTTGCGACATTGGGCTGTGCATTATCATGCTAAAACATGAGGTGACGGAGGCGGGTGAATGGCATGCCAATGGGCCTCAGGATCTCGTCACGGGATCTCTGTGCATTCAAATTGCCATTGATGAAATACAATTGTGTTCGTTGTCCATAGGCTTCCCATACCATAACCCCACCGTCACCATGGGACACCCTGTTCATGTTGACATCACGTTGACATCACACGACACCATACACGGTACAGTTGGAACCGGGATTCATCCGTGAAGTGCACACATGCCCACCGAAGTCGGTTACGATGCCGAACTAGTCAGGTCAAGACCCTGGTAAGGACGACGAGAACGCAGATGAGCTTCCCTGAGACGGTTTCTGAAAGTTTGTGCAGAAATTCTTTGGTTGTGCAAACCCACAGTTTCATCAGCTGTCCAGTCTCAGATGATCCCGCAGGTGAAGAAGACGGATGTGGAGGTCCTGGGCTGGCATGGTTACACATTGTCTGCAGTTGTCAGGCCAGTTGGACGTACTGCCAAATTCTATAAAACGAAGTTGGAGGAGAAAATTAACATTAAATTCTCTGGAAACCGCTCTGGTGGATATTCCTGCAGTTGGCATGCCAATTGCACACTCCCTCAAAATTTGAGACATCTTTGGCAATGTGTTGCGTGACAAAACTCAAAACTCACATTTTAGAGTGGCCTTTTATTATCCCCAGCACAAGGTGCACCTGTGGAATGATCATGCTGTTTAAGCGGCTTCGTGATATGCCAAACCTGTCAGGTGGATGGATTATCTTGGAAAAGGAGAAATGCTCACTAACAGGGATGTAAACAAATTATAGAAATGACATTTTAGAGAAATAAGCTTTTTGTGTGTATGGATTATTTCTGGGATCTTTTATTTCAGCTCATGAAACATGGGACCGACACTTTACATGTTGCATTTATAATTTTGTTCAGTATAAATTATCATGTTTGGATTGTTTCAAGAGTTCATAAAGAGCTACGAATTCTGAGATCTTCTATTGTATTGTAACTGCTCTGGATTTATTGTTACAGGGACACTGTGTTATGCTGACGGCAGATAGTTAAAACAGGAGTGCTCTTATCATTTAGTTGATTCGATTAGAATCTTGGTGTGTTTTCCTGCACATTGTTTTAACTAGCAAAGTGCAAAGAAATGTTCATTCAGGTCGGGTGTGAGTTTCTGCCTGAATCGTTTTTTTTTTTTTTTAAGTCAGTGAATTCGTTCATACTTTGAGAACTTGTTAGTAAGCTCCTTAGTGTATCAAACATAGACTTTTCTCTTATTTTGAACTGAAGATATGTAACCACATTAAGTCTCATTTAGCTGACAGTCATCTACTTTGTAATGTATTTCATGTAGACTGGAATTGTTTGAGCGCAAATTATTTTGTGACTTAATACATCCCTTTAGTTGAATTGAGTAAATGCATTCCTCGTTTTACAGAGTAATTAGTAGGCATATTGGTAAACACATATATACACTACACGTATATGCTTGGGTTCCACCTTGACATCCCTGCTTGACACGATAAATGAATGCTAGAACATTGTTCGCCAGGAATAGCTATTTGTATCCGTCTCTTGATAATTGCATATCGGTGCAAAATAGACACATGCTCATTATAGTCATACTGAGAGGTAAGGCTAGATCCTCCATAGATGTACAGTGCCTCTTGCATTTATTCACATAATAATGGAGTTAATGATTATATCCACCATAGTTTCATTCAACGACACACTCACCTCGACAGTGTACTCCTTCATCATATCCGTCCTCACAATCTCTCGCTCCATCACAAAGTTTATTGAAGTGGATGCACCTTTTGGAGCCGATGCACTGCACGTGATTCGCCGGACATCTCACCAACTCAGCTTTGGTACCTGTAAATGAGAAGAGAAAATGATTCATTTAGATTTTCCCATGATGTCAAGCACAGAGGCACTGGGTTTAAATGTAGGCCTTGAAACACATCCACAGGTACACCTCCAATTGGCTCAAATGATGTCAATTAGCCTATCAGAAGCTTCTAAAGTCATGACATCATTTTTTTGGAATTTTCCAAGCTGTTTAAGGCACAGTCAACTTAGTGTATGTAAACTTCTGACCCACTGGAATTGTGATACAATTGAATTATAAGTGAAATAATCTGTCTGTAAACAATTGTTGGAAAAATTACTTGTGTTATGCATAAAGTAGATTTCCTAAACGACTTGCAAAATTATAGTTTGTTAACAAGAAATGTGTGGAGTGGTTGAGAAACGAGTTTTAATGACTCCAACCTAAGTGTATGTAAACTTCTGACTTCAACTGTATATATTTTTCAGCACAAAGTATTTTTCATAACTTTTTTAAAAAGAAGTCTAGAATCAGTCTGTAATTAAATCACACAGAATGGGTTAATTTATTATATTCTGACAGGGCTACACAGCTATTATGTTCACTAAAGCAATACTTATGAATAGGTTTTGAACGTAAAACAATGCCTCAGCGAACCATTCTTTTCTTATTGCAATGCAAAAATGTATCTCAATTTGATCTAACCTAATAGTCTGCAGCAAATCTATCACAGAGCAACATTACCACAGAGCTATTCCAACATTGTAGAAATGTGACATTTTTTATGATTATACAAATAACAGACGGAACACACACGGATTCCCTAGCAGATTACCCCCCCCCCCGCTCTAACAGAGACCCACCTCAAAACCAGACTTAAAACAGGCATGATGTACAATGAGGGTTACATTTTTTAAATCCCGTTTTCATGGTATCCAATTGGTAGTTACATACTTGTCTCATCACTGCAACTCCTGTACGGACTCAGGAGAGACAAAAGTCGAGTGCCATGCGTCCACCACCCAAACCGCGCCACACTGCTTCTTGACACAATTTCCCACTTAGCCCGGACGCCAGCCACACCAATGTGTCAGAGGAAACACCATGCACCTGGTTACCGTGTGAGCATGCACTTCACCCGGCACGCCGCAGGAGTCACTGGCGTGCGAATGTAAACTTCTGACCCACTAGGAATGTAATGAAAGAAATAAAAGCATCCCGGCTGGGCAATCATTCCCCTAACCTGACCGACGCTGGGTCAAAAGTGCTCTGGGTTCAAGCCTGGACTCGAACCCAGAAATCTCTAGTGGGACAGCTAGCGCTGCGATGCAGTGGTCAATCTAAGCGCTGGGCAGGTGTATCAGGTGTGCCAGAAATATTTTTGCTCTTTTCAAAAGCACAGTTATCGCCACTGTTGCTGGCAGTGGAGTGAAAGGGCTGGGTTTTGATGAATTAACAAGTTGTGGGTGTGTTGGAACTTGGCCCCCCACTGGCCAATCAGGATGTGCGCCATGGCTAAATATGCTGTTTCAAGTTGTGATTATTATTATTTTTTTTTTACCTTTATTTTACTAGGCAAGTCAGTTAAGAACAAATTCTATTTACGGTCTTGTGTATTGCTTTGGAATCAACTCTGATTCCAATTTTAGGCCATTATAGTTTGTTAAACAGTTTACAAAAAAAATGTACAAAATGTAGACCTATCCCATTTTAGCTAAATATTTAACCTGTTTGCAGTCCACATTGTTCTAATGTAATACCCTTGTTAGAACCAAGTATTGAGTTTATTTGTTATAATTAATTGGTATAATATTTAAAAAGTCATTCAATTGCTCCCGAATTGTAATGTTGTTAATGCATTTCTTTTGAAGAAATATTTTGTTAATGTATAAGAGAATAGTTTGGTTTACTTTGTGGCGGCAGGGTAGCCTAGTGGTTAGAGCGTTGGACTAGTAACCGAAAGGTTGCAAGTTCAAATCCCCGAGTTGATAAGGTACAAATTTGTCGTTCTGCACCTGAACAGGCAGTTAACCCACTGTTCCTAGGCTGTCATTGAAAATAAGAATTTGTTCTTAACTGACTTGCCTAGTAAAATAAAGGTAAAAAAAAAAACTGAAGTTTTAACCAATAAGGTCGCTTGTTAAGCTGTGGTCAATGGGAGTTGACCTGGTTAACGGGAGGCTGAGGAAAAAAGAGAGGGAGAGAGAAGATGAGAAAAGGATGGACATGAAGAAAAATGATAAAAATAGAACAAAACCCATACCTACTGAGTTTTGAAGGGAAAATAAAAAACATAAATACCTTATTTACATAAAAATTCATACCCTTTGCTATGAGACTCGAAATTGAGCTCAGGGGCATCCTGTTTCCACTGATCTTGAGGTGTTTCTATAACTTGATTGGAGCCCACCTGTGGTAAATTCAACTGATTGGACATGATTTGGAAAGGCACACACCTATCTATATAAGGTCCCACAGTTGATAGTAGAGCTCCAATACAGAATTGTGTCGAGGCACAATCTGCAGCATTGAAGGTCGCGAAGAACACAGTGGCCTCCATCATTCTTAAATGGAAGTTTGGAACCACCAAGACTCTTCCTAGAGCTGGCCGCCCGGCTAAACTGAGCAATCGGGGGAGAAGGGCCTTGGTCAGGGAGGTGATCATGAAACCGATGGTCACTGACAGAGCTCTAGAGTTCCTCCGTGGAGATGGTAGAACCGTCCTCAGTAAAAGGCATATGACAGCCCACTTGGAGTTTGCCAAAAGGCACCTAAAGACTCTCAGACCATGAGAAACAAGATTCTCTGGTCTGATGAAACCAAGATTGAACTCTTTGGCCTAAATGCGAAGCGTCACGTCTAGAGGAAACTTGGCACCATCCCTACGGTGAAATATGCTGGTGACTGTATCATGCTATGGGGATGTTTTTCAGCGGCTGGAACTGGGAGACTAGTCAGGATTGGGGGAAAGATGAACAGAGAAAAGTACAGAGAGATCCTTGATGAAAACCAGAGCGCTCAGGACCTCAGACTGAGGCAAAGGTTCACCTTCTAACAGGACAAGACAATGCAGGAGTGGCTTCGGGGCAAGTCTCTGAATGTCCTTGAGTGTCCTTGAGTGGCCCAGCCAGAGCCAGGACCTGAACCCGATCGAACATCTCTGGAGAGACCTGAAAATAGCTGTGCAGCGACGCTCCCCATCCAACCTGACAGAGCTTGAGAGGATCTGCAGAGAATGGGAGAAACTCCCCAAATACAGGTGTGCCAAGCTTGTCGCGTCATACCCAATAAAACCTGAGGCTGTAATCACTGCTACAGGTGCTTCAACAAAGTACTCGGTAAAGGATCTGAGTACTTATGTAAATGTGATATTTTAGTAATTTATTATTTAATTGTTTTGCAAAAAAATTGAAGAACCTGTTTTTGCTTTGCCATTATGGCACATTGTATGTAGATTGATGAGGGGGTAAAAAAAAACAATTGAATCAATTTTAGAATAAGGCTGTAACGTAACAACATGTGGAATAAGTCAAGGGGTCTGAATATTTTCCAAATGCACTGTATAACACATAACAAAACAAAGGACTGGACTGCATTGTCGTAAGCTAAAGCAGAACTCCCTCAGTAGATCAGCGATCTCAGGCTCTTAAACTGAGTTAGATCATGGTTGAGGATGGTGATGCCAGATGATGGTAATGCCAGATGATTTCCATCAGGAAGTCTGGTCTCATTGATCAAAAAGCAGCCGGTGCTAGCCAAACCAGACAAGTCAACCTGCCATCAGTCCTGCAATGCCATGGGTAAAAACAATCAGATACTCTTTATCCAATCAACAATGACATGTAATTAAAAAACAGCTACAAAAAAAATTATATACACTACTGTTCAAAAGTTTGGGGTCACTTAGAAATTTCCTTGTGTTGAAAGAAAGCTAACTTTTTGTCCATTAAAATAACATCAAACTGATCAGAAATACAGTGTAGGCATTGTTAATGTTGTAAATGACTGTTGTAGCTGGAAATGGAAGATTATTAATGGAATATCTACATAAGCGTACAGAGGCCCATTATCAGCAACCATCACTCCTGTGTTCCAATGGCAGGTTGTGTTAGCTAATCCAAGTTTATCATTTTAAAAAGCTAATTGATCATTAGAAAACCATTTTGCAATTATGTTAACACAGCTTTAAACTGTTGTTCTGATTAAAGAAGCAATAAAACTGGCCTTCTTTAGACTAGTTGAGTATCTGGAGCATCAGCATTTGTGGGTTCGATTACAGTCTCAAAATGTGCAGAAACAAAGAACTTTCTTCTGAAACTCATCTGTCTGTTCTTGTTTTGAAGATGTTTCTTGGCTGTCAGGCACTTAAACCTCTGACAGCATCTTTTCTGCTGCTCAGCTAAGCCTCCAGAGAAGCTGTTTGTGTATGTGTTTTAGACTTTGTTTCGTCTTCGATCCTTTTCTCTCCAAAAATAAATATACCTCGGTGTGACAGCTGCTTCTAAACTGACACTCCCTAAAAGGACTTTGGCGCAACTTCAAAATATGTTTTTTTTTCAGAATTTGATATTTTTGTTTTTTAATGACTTGATCCATTTATATTGTCAATATTGAATTGATGTTGTTTTGGGTGAAATCTGATACGCTGTTTTAGAATCTAATTATAATAATGTCACAGGAAGGCAGTAGAAAAAGAGAGCTCTGTACATGTTGTACATACACTACTGTTCAAAAGGTAGAAATGTCCTTGTTTTTGAAAGAAAAGCACGTTTTTTTGTCCATTAAAATGACATCAAATTTATCAGAAATACAGCGTAGTCATTGTTAATGTTGTAAATGACTATTGTAGCTGGAAACGGCATATTTTGTATGGAATATCTACATGGCGTACAGAGGCCCTGTCACGTTCTGACCTTAGTTCCTTTGTTTTGTCTCTGTTTTAGTATGGTCAGGGCGTGAGTTGGGTGGGCAGTCTATGTGTGTTTTTCTATGTTGGGGTTTTGAGTTCAGCCTAGTATGGTTCTCAATCAGAGGCAGCTGTCAATCATTGTCCCTTATTGAGAATCATACTTACGTAGGTAGCCTGGGTTTCACTTTTGGTTTGGGGGTGTTTGTTTCTGTGTGAGTGTTTGGGCCACACGGTACTGTTTTTGTTTTTGTTTTGTTCACATCGTTTATTGTTTTGTATTTCAGTGTTCAGTTCGTTTTGAATAAATCATCATGAACACTTACCACGCTGCGCTTTGGTCCGATCCTTCTTCCACCTCTGAATGCCTTTACAGGCCCATGATCAGCAACCATCACTCCTGTGTTCCAATGGCACTTTGTGTTAGAAAATCCAAGTTTATAATTTTAAAAGGCTAATTGATCATTAGTAAACTCTGGAACGAATTGAAAATATCACTAAAGCTGGAGACTCATATCTCCCTCACTAACTTTAAGCATCAGCTGTCAGAGCAGCTCACAGATCACTGCACCTGTACATAGCCCATCTGTAAATAGCCCGTCCAACTACCTCATCCCCATATTGTTATTTATTTTTATTTTTTTCTCCTTTGCACCCCAGTATCTCTACTTGCACATTCATCTTCTGCACATCTATCACTCCAGTGTTTAATTGCTAAATTGTAATTACTTCGCCACTACAGCCTATTTATTGCCTTACCTCCCTAATCCTACCTCATTTGCACACACTGTATATAGATTTTTCCTATTGTGTTATTGACTGTACGTTTGTTTATTCCGTGTGTAACTCTGTGTTGTTGTTTGTGTCGCATTGCTTTATCTTGGTCAGGTCGCAGTTGTAAATGAGAACGTGTTCTCAACTGGCCTACCTGGTTAGATAAAGGTGAAATAAAAAAAAGGCGACTCCGGGATGCTGGCATTCTAGGCAGAAAAAGCCATATCTCAGACTGGCCAATAAAAAAAAAGATTAAGATGGGCAAAAGAACATAGACACTGGACAGAGGAACTCTGGCTAGAAGGCCCACATCCTGGAGTTGCCTCTTCGCTGTTGACGTTGAGACTGGTGTTTTGCTGGTACTATTTAATGAAGCTGCCAGTTGAGGACTTCTGAGGCGTCTGTTTCTCAAACTAGACACCCTAATGTACTTATCCCCTATTGGAGATCAACAATTTAGAACACCTGCACTTTACCCAAACACAGTATAACACCACAACAATACATGTCAGAATTGTACATTGACAATTACATTGGTAATCAAACATTTTACGTAACAGCCTACTCCTCAACTTGAGTATCATCAAACTATGCAAATAGACTATACTGTAAATAATTAAATGTGTAAATAAACTATGTGGTTGAAATGACTTTCTGAAAAATTACAAATTGTCTGTGATATTACAATGATAATTTGTCAAAGTTGAACAAACATATTACTTTGGTTAGTTTCTGAAATAGATTTGCTAGAAATAACTGCACGGGCTCATACAAACAGACCCTACAGGCATGTTTAAGTCTTCTGCTCCTAAAAAGGAAGCTTTGCTGAGAACGTTGACAAGTTCACCACCTCCTTCTGCCTGTCAGACTCACAGTCTGTGATCACTAGGAGAAGTGATGTGCTTCGCTAAAGATTTCAGACCTTCACAATAACTAGAGCAAGGGCAAGCCACGTTTTTACATTAGAACAAGCTGAAAGGGAATGTTAAATGGTTTGGTGAACGACAATTTAGAAACGTAATTCAATTCATGGTTAGGGTCATATTAAATCTGTTTTATTTTTTGCCAAATTCCGGTAATTGTTTGTTGCCACATTTCCTTTTCTCGTATATATATATATATATATATTTCTTTTTTTAAGCAAAACCAAATTTGATGTTCTAAGTCCACAACAATGCTTAAACCACATCAGAGGTCCACTTTTTTGGAGGGTCTAAAGAGTTTCCACTTTATGTAAATTGTGCAGAGACTTGTGTTTGGCTAGCAGTGTTTTGTAGGCTATTGCACATGTGATGGCAGAGTTTGCCCACTCGATTGATAAAAATCATCATGATATCATTTTGCCAGGTAGGTCTATTTTGCAGTAAACATTTAACTGGGACGGTTTGTGGTAAAGCCTTTGTGTTGTAGCTAATTTCCATCATGCTCTTACTTCTTCAGAAAGTTGCAGGAAATACAAATCCCTGACGCATTATTTTCATTAATTATGATAAACTAGTGCAATTAATAACTACTTTTCTAATAAGCTCAATGAATACATTTTCTACCAAGTAAAAAAAAAATGCATGTATTGTTCAAAATGTCTGGATTCCGTGATTCCGTCTGCATTTTCTGCATCACATATTTATAGTAAACTACAGTTTATACTGAATGGAGGTGACTCAGTCTAATGTATTACTGGATTCTCAATTACAGTACAGTACTTCACAGGGATCATTGTTCTGTCATGAAAGTGGCCTCTTATAATCTCATGTTTTTTCTCAAATTACACACCCTGCTTTTTTATCATCAATAATATCTACTGGTAAATATCAGATAAATAACAGAACAAAGACTCAAGCAGTGTCACACAGTTAAAAAAAACTCCAAATGACAGTCTGTCCACATGGGAGTTGAATAAATATTTAGTGATGAAAAATTAGTCAGGCAGAATTAAACTATATTAAGCTGCAGCTATCCCCCAATGGGGGGGAGGGGTATGTTTGGTGTTTGGAATAGAAAATCCTCTACTCTCTGAAAGTGCATTTCCCACTTTGGCACAATTGAGTGCAATTTTCAAGAGGAGCTCAGCCCTTGTGACTTTAGGGCAACATTCAGCACTGGGACTTCCATTCAAAAGAATGGCTGTGGGTCTTCACAGAGTTAGCTATAACTTCATGCCAATCCACTTGATGTTGGCCATCCTAACAAACATAGAAACAAGACCATGAGAAGTATTTTTAATTTAACTAAGCAAGTCAGTTAAGAACAAAATCTTATTTACAATGACAGCGTAATGGGGAACCATGGGTTACCTGCCTTATCCAGGGGCAGAACTACAGATTTTTACCTTGACAGCTCGGGGTTTCAATGCCGGCCCAACACTCTAACCACTAGGCTACCTGCCGCCCCCGAGTGCAAGTTAATATTGATAAAGGGCTACTATTGAACCAAATATCTATTCCTTACATACTTTACTCCTGTAGTTCACATCTCACTTTCCAAGGAAACAAGATGCATTGCGTCACCTACATTTGAGGGTGAACCAGAGGAAAGCATATTACCATAACAGCAGGATATATTCTGTTGGAACCTTCATGATTGTTTTATTAGGAGCTTTATTCCTTGCGCCCCGCAGAGATAGTGGGCAGGACACCTCGCCCCATAAAAGCAAAAGTCACTGTACGTTCATCTGCTTTCACAAACAAATTAATTATTTGTGGAAAAAACCAAGAGAAGAGAGACGACCTCAGCAGAATCGGTTCAAAAGGAGCTGCTCCACTTCGCTGTGTCTTAACCATCCCAAAGTGAAACCGTTTGTTTGTAAAAAACTCTTCCTCCAAGTCAGATGTCGAATAGTGTTGTTGTTTGGTAGCTTAGAGACTCATTCTCAAGAGCACAAACTGGTTTAAAAGTATTTAGTCATCTGTCTTGGAACATGTGGCTCGTGGTTTCAAACAGCATAGCCAATATAGAAACACTACAAATAATAGCCTAGAGAACAAAACGCTTTCTGACTTTCCCAGTACTTTCTCGGGTCATTTTCATATTGTACACCTCTGTAGCTATTGGAAAAACGACTCATATCATTGAGTATTAGGAACGCCAATAAATCCTTAATATTTCAATATGTTAGGATGCAAAGCACTGTAGGCTAACTTAACAGGAGTCAAATCAATGTCAACTTTAAATGAACAAACCTTCATGAGTAGTGCAACGTTCCATTCTGTAGGTCAGGTCTTTTCCCCTCCACAACAGCAGTCTATCAAGCATTTATCAACACGCAAACACACTCACAGTCAGTCAGAGTCATGATCCTCCAAAATAATTCCTCCACTAAGAACACATGAATCATTTATTGGGCTCATTTTAAAAAAATCAGAGTGGATTTCACAGTCATGGTACTTAATATTATTTCCCTTGGCATGGACTGAAACACCTTTAAAACAGGAGTGCTGGGTGCCAGTGTGTGTTATGAGTTTTGTTTTTGGCTGTGGGACGTTCAGCGTTTCAAATAAGATACCTTAATTGTTCCTATACAGTATGGGATCACAAACTGATCTGAACAAATCTCTCTCTCTCTGCTACATGATCTTTGACAGCCTCCTAACCCTTGCCTCGTTCTCCGGCCTAATTGTGTGTAGGTAAAAGGTTGTGGTTTGTTTGTATGACAAAGTAACAATGACTGCCCTGCACAACAGCAGTCAGAGCAGAATTGATTTAGCATATACCTGGACCCTTAGACTCTGCATGGATCCAATTCACTTTGGTTCTCGGCTAACATCACATTTGACAAATACAATGGTTGTTGTTGTAGTTGTTGACCTTGGGATAGCTTCTATTACTTTCAGCCAGTGATCATGTCCAGACCTTTATTAACCTTTGACCCTGTAAGGCACTGATCGAAGGGGTGTTGTTATCCATCATTGAGTTTATTTGAGAGAACTTTTCAAAATAGAAACACCTAGAGTAAATCAGTCAAAAGGGTTTTTCTTTATTATTATTTTTTAAACTATTTTCTACATTGTAGAATAATAGTGAAGACATCAAAACTATGAGATAACACATTCGGAATCATGTAGTAACAAAAAAAGTGTTCAGGAAATTAAAACATATTTTATATTTCAGATTCTTCAAAGTAGCCAACCAGCTTCACGAGATAGTCACCTGGAATGCATTTCAATTAGCAGGTGTGCCTTCTTAAAAGGTCATTTGTGGAATTTATTTCCTTCTTAATGCTTTTGAGCCAATCAGTTGTGTTTTCACAAGGTAGGTGTGGTATACAGAAGATAGCCCTATTTGGTAAAAGACCAAGTCCATATTATGGCAAGAACAGCTCAAATAAGCAAAGAGAAACAACAGTCCATCATTACTTTAAGAATCTTGAAAGTTTCTTCAAGTGCATTCGCAAAAAAAAACATCAGGCTCTGTGACGAAACTTGCTCTTATGAGGACCGCCACAGGAAAGAAAGACCCAGAGTTACTTCTGCTGCAGAAGATAAGTTCCTTAGAGTTTTAACTGCACCTCAGATTGAAGCCTGAATAATTGCTTCACAGAGTTCAAGTAACAGACACATCTCAGCATCAACTGTTCAGAGGAGACTGCCTGTGCCATTAAACCCCTACAACTCATCCAGAACGCCGCAGCCCGTCTGGTGTTCAACCTTCCCAAGTTCTCTCACGTCACCCCGCTCCTCCGCTCTCTCCACTGGCTTCCAGTTGAAGCTCGCATCCGCTACAAGACCATGGTGCTTGCCTACGGAGCTGTGAGGGGAATGGCACCTCAGTACCTCCAGGCTCTGATCAGGCCCTACACCCAAACAAGGGCACTGCGTTCATCCACCTCTGGCCTGCTCGCCTCCCTACCACTGAGGAAGTACAGTTCCCGCTCAGCCCAGTCAAAACTGTTTGCTGCTCTGGCCCCCCAATGGTGGAACAAACTCCCTCACGACGCCAGGACAGCGGAGTCAATCACCACCTTCCGGAGACACCTGAAACCCCACCTCTTTAAGGAATACCTAGGATAGGATAAAGTAATCCCTCTCACCCCCCCCCTTAAAAGATTTAGATGCACTACTGTTCCACTGGATGTCATAAGGTGAATGCACCAATTTGTAAGTCGCTCTGGATAAGAGCGTCTGCTAAATGACTTAAATGTAAATGTAAATCAGGCCTTCATGGTCGAATTGCTGCAAAGAAACCACTACTAAAGGACACTAATAAGAAGAAGAGTCTTGCTTGGTCCAAGAAACACAAGCAATGGACAATAGACCAGTGGAAATCTGTCCTTGGTGTGAGTCCAAATTTGCGATTTTTGGTTCCAACCGCCGTGTCTTTGTGGGATGCAGAGTAGGTGAACGGATGATCTCTGCATGTGTGGTTCCCACCATGAAGCATGGAGGAGGAGGTGTGATGGTGTGGGTGTGCTTTCTTGGTGACACCGTCTGTGATTTATTTTGAATTCAAGGCACACTTAACCAGCAAGGCTACCACAACATTCTGCAGCGATACACCATCTCATCTTGTGACGTGGTAACGTTGGACCCAGGCGCAGAGAAGAGACCAGACGAGGAATCAGTGGTTAAGGATAAACATAATACGTTACTGAGAAAAGGTGGCCGCAGGAAACGAACGCACAGGGTAAACAATTCAAGCTTCTGCAAAGGACAATAGAAAACACCTCTTTTAACAGGGAAATCATAATGAGTAAATTGGACACATCTGAGTGTCGTTAATGTCTCTAGGACGGTGTCTGCCGCCCTCTGATGACAGGTGGAACCATGACACATCTGGTTTTCCCTTAGTCCCTCTATCATTTGTTTTTCAACAGGACAATGACCCAAAACACACCTCCAGACTGTGTATGGGCTACTTGACCAAGGAGAGTGATGGAGTGCTGCATCAGATGATGTCTCATTTATAAACATTGCGTAGGCACAAAAGAAGGCTTACACCACTTTCTAAGCAAACATTGGGATTTATAAAAACAAACTTGACGGGAGACTGTGCGGCCCTCCTCGGACAATTTGACCCATATGTATGCACATAACCAGGAGAAATGAGAAACTGCGACTCCGATGACAAAAGGATGAAACTCGAGAAACGCTTTAAAATTGATACCATTGTGTAAAAATAAATCGAAAAGTTCCCTGGAGTGCACACAAAAAAAACACACACAAAAAACATGATTTAGGATAACAAGTACAAACGGAGATATCTGTTTTTGCAAAATAACCCCTCAAATATATTGTACAGTTTAATCGGGAATCATATTTAATTGGATCTGTAATTATTAAACAATACTTGCATGTTATCACATTTATTCTCATAAATAATAAGGTGAACAGCAAGACAAATTACGTTAAACCGATGCCGTTTTTGATGCCTCAGTCGGGCAGATAAGAGTGCACAGTTTCATATATTGTTATCACATGTTGGTTGCGCAGAACTGTCAATGTGATAATGGCCCTGTCATTTACAATTTAGTCAGTTACAATCAGGGTTAATACCACACCTGAAGGTGTTGGGTAGCTTAGACAATCAAATGGGTGCGGGTAAAAAAAGGCATGCAATTACAATGCGTAACGACGCACAATGGCTGCTTTGGCGCTGTTGGAAGACTTGGCGAATGGAAGAATTCGGAGAGAGCGAATTCTCACAGACCAGCAAGATTTACTGGCCAGTGATGATGAGTGGCTTATTATTATTAGCAAGAGCTGTTCTCATGGATCTCTGTGCTGTAGTAGGCCCAGCTTTACAGAGAAGCACCCGCAGAAACTAAGCCGTGCCTGTCCCACTTCAACCCCTTGGCAACCTCGTTAAAATCGTTGATGGTGTCTCTGCGTTTGCAGGACTGCATCTGTGAGGACGCGGCCGTGGAGGGTTTGTGATGCACGAGGTGCAGTGGAGACGCCGGGCCTGAGCGCACTCAGCTCCTGCTCAGCTGCAGCACCACCGACCCCGCTGGAACACAGCTACTAAAAACAATATTGTCACAATTGTTTGTGTAAATAAATGTTTCACTTCATTGGGATAGGGGGCAGCAATGTCACAATTGTTTGTATAAATAAATGTTTCACTTCATTGGGATAGGGGGCAGCATTTTCACTTTTGGATTAAAAGCGTGCCCAGAGTAAACTGCCTCCTACTCAGTCCCAGGTGCTAATATATGTATATTATTAGTAGTATTGGATACAAAACAGTTTCTAAAACTGTTTGAATGATGTCTGTGAATATAACAGAACTCATATGGCAGGCAAAAACCTGAGAAAAAATCCAAACAGGAAGTGGGAAATCTGAGGTTTGTAGTTTTTCAACTCAGCCCCTATTGAAGATACAGTGGGATATTGGTTACGTTGCACTTCCTAAGGCTTCCACTATATGTCAACCGTCTTTAGAACACGGTTTGATGCTTCTACTATGAAGGGGGGCTGAATGAGAGGGGAATGAGTCAGAGGTCTGCCAGCAGCCACGAGCTCAGTCACGCGCATTCACATGAGGTAGTTCCCGTTCCATTGCTTTTCTACAGACAATGGAATTCTCCGGTTGGAGCATTATTGAAAATTTATGATAAAAACATCCTAAAGATTGATTCTATACATCGTTTGATATGTTTTTACGACCAGTAATATAACTTTTGGGAATTTTCGTCCGACCTTTCCACTGGAAGTTGCACGCACATTTAGATTTGTTTACCAATGGCCTAACAAAAGGAGGTACTTTAGCGAACAAATCAAACATTTATTGTGGAACTGGGATTCATGGGAGTGCATTCTGATGAAGATCATCAAAGGTAAGTGAATATTTATAATGCTATTTCTTGACTGCGCAACATGGCGGATATTTCTGGTTTGGGCTCTGAGCTCCATACTCAGAATATTGCATGGCATCCTTTTTCCGTAAGGTTTTTAAAAATCTGACACAGCGGTTGCATTAAGGAGAAGTTTATCTAAAGTTCCATGCATAACACTTGAATTTTCATCAACATTTATAATGAGTATTTCTGTAAATTGATGTGGCTCTCTGCAAAATCACCGCATGTTTTGGAACTAATGAACATAACACGCCAATGTAAAATTAGATTTGTGGATATAAATATGCACTTTATCGAACAAAACATACACATATTGTGTAAGATTGAAGTCCTATGAGTGTCATCTGATGAAGATCATCAAAGGTTAATGATTACTTTTATCTCTATTTGTGCTTTTTGTAACTCCTCTCTTTGGCTGGAAAAATTTGCTGTTTTTTTCTGTGACTTGGTGGTGACCAAAGATAATTGTTTGTGGAGCTTTCAGAGTAAAGCATTTTAAAAATCAGACACTGTGTCTGGATTAACGAGAATTGTAGCTTTAAAATGGTGCCTAATACTTGTATGTTTGAGAAATTTCATTTATGAGATTTCTGTTGATTTGTATTTGGTGCCCTGCAATTTCGTTGGCTGTTGGCGGAACCCCGTTCCCAGACAGGTTAAACACAACTTGAATTTTATACTCTTTTCAAATGAGGAAATACTTATTACATACCTGGATCATCCGGTGCATCATGCATGTGTCCCACTCCACCTCCGTCACTACTCCACTCAGGAGAGATTCCCCTATAATACTGGCAAGTCACTCATCAAGGGGGTTGAGCTCCGGTGTCCCAGTGGCACAAACACTTTGTCTGTGTAAGGCTATGCGCCTTTTGACCACGTCTTTTTTTTTTCTTTCTGAGAGGGTCCGACCTTTTGAGCCAGCAGCATTCACAGCGTCCGCCACATGTTGCCACTCTAACGCCTTTTTGGAATTTGTAATTCCCACACTGTGTCCAACAAACAATATATTTTTTCTTGTTTCAACCTTCCCTACAAGAACTTCCATTTTACACTGGGTGAATTTTCTTTTTTTAGCCATTCTGTCGGGATTTGCCGCCATTGTCGTCATGCAGTCAGTGTGTGTGAATATTAATTAGGGGCATTTCACTGACTATGTATGGGCAACCATGGGCAACCATGGGCATGGTAAATTTGGAGTTTATTGTGATTTATAAAGGGCGACTGGCGTGGGACATGCGTGCGCACTGACCTCAACCCAAATGAGATGATTTGGGATGAGTTGGACCGCAGAGTGAAGGGAAAGCAGCCAACAAGTGCTCAGCATATGTGGGAACTCCTTCAAGACTGTTGGAAAAGGTGAAGCTGGTGAAGCTGGTTGAGAGAATGCCAAGAGTATGCAAAGCTGTCATCAAGGCAAAGGGTGGCTACTTTGAAAGAATCTCAAATATAAAATATATTGTGATTTGTTGAATACTTTTTTGGTTGCTACATGATTCCCTATGTGTTGTGTCATAGTTTTGATGTGTTCACTATTATGCTACAATGTAGAAAACTGTAAAAATAAAGAAAAACCCTTGAATGAGTAGATGTGTCCAAACTTTTGACAGTTAATGTTTGTTATTGAAGTTATACTGCCTATGTAATTAGTAGGTAGAAAAGTACAGTGCTGTGAACACATATTTGCCCCTGTCTAATTTTCTCTACTTTTGCATATTTTTGATACTGAATGTTTTCAGATCTTCAACCAAAACCTACTTTTAGATAAAGGGAACCCGAGTGAACAAATAACACAACAATTACATACTTATTTCATTTATTTCATAAACAAAGTTATACAACACCCAATGCCCGAGTGTGAAAAAGCAATTTCCCCCTTACACTCAATAACTGGTTGTGCCAACTTTAGCTTCAATGACTCCAACCAAACGCTTCCTGCAGTTGTTGATCTGTCTCTCATGTTTATGTGGAGGAATTTTGGTCCATGCAGAACTGTTTTAAAGCATGAACTGCTCGTTCCAAGTCTTGCCAGGACATCTCAATTGGGATTGAGATAATCAGAAAGTGGACAAATACTTTTTCATGGCACTGGTTCCAGAGTCGCTTAAACACAAAAAAATACTTTTGTATATGCAATGGTTTTCTAAGGAATGATAAACACCAATGGGCAAAGTGTGACCGAAGGTTTAGAATCATCCTTCGTAACCCTGGGAGTCATAGGATGTTTAATCCTTTAAAAGCGTAAACATTAATCAAATTTTTCTTCAGCCAGACCACACACACTGCCCCCCTTAGTAATTGTATAAGTGTGCCCTTTGTTCACCATTGTCCTGTAGGATTATTGTTACAATGTCCGTTGGTTGTGTGAGAACCTGTACTGTGTTGTTTTGGCTTTCGTGTCACTTGTATTGTGCAAATGACTATGGGTTTCGTCCCGTGTGGAATCATTGTATGCGTGTATGTTATGGGTCTCGCCTCGGTGTATTTATTTGAGGTACTCCTCGCTCTTTTGTTTGGGTTTCAACCCTGTGTTTTGTATACGTGTTTGCCTGGTCTTTGTCCCCGTGACTTTACATGGCACGCTGTAATTTGGGTCAATAAAAACCCTATTATGCCTTCCCGCGCCTGTCTTCCGATCCCTTTATACCAATGTGACACCACCAATTTTTCACATTTGTGTTTTGTCCCCAGAAATGATTGCTTGCTGGTACCTTCATGTGTGTGTAAAATATAACTGTTCTCCGATTTTTTTATTCATTGATTTTAGGTGTATTCAAATGTATATCAATTGTTTAGCTGTAATAGAATGTTCATACACTGTATATTTGACTGTGATAATGAGGTTGTCTCAACTAGCTATCTATTATTTATTTAACACCCTATTTCTCCCCAATTTCGATCTTGTCTTATCGCTGCAACTCCCCAATGGTCTCGGGAGAGGCGAAGATCGAGTCATGCGTGCTCCGACACATGACCCGCCAAACCACGCTTCTTAACAACCGGAAGCCAGCCGCACCAATGTGTCGGAGGAAACACAGTTCGACTGATGACCAAGGTCAGCCTGCAGGTGTCCGGCCCGCCACAAGGAGTCGCTAGAGTGCGATAACCCTGACGACGCTGGGCCAATTGTGTGTTGCCCTAGGGGACTCCCGATCACGGCCGGTTGTGACACAGCCTCTAGCACTGCGATGCTTCTCAACTAGCTATCTTAAGATGAATGCATTAACTGTAAGCCACTCTGGATAAGAGCATCTGCTAAACAACTAAAATGTCAAATGTAAATGTTTTTTTGGGTTCCATGTAGAACATTGTAGACATTTCGTCGGGGCACGAACTACAAGGTGCTGAAAGCGTTCTACAGGGATGCTAGCCCATGTTGATTTCAATGCCTCTCAAAGTTGTGTCAAGTCAGCTGGATGGATATAATATATAGCATTTGCATAGGAGAACCCTTTTGGGTTCCATGTAGAACCCTCTGTCAAAAGGGTTCTACATGGAACCCCAAAAAGTTCTACCTGGAATCAAGGGTTCTTCAAAGGGTCCTCCTATGGGGACAGCCAAAGAACCTGTGATGGAAATGTTTAAGTTTGTGCTTTTCTAATAACCGATTTCTATATTCTATTCATGTGCTTTTCTAATAACCGATTTCTGTGTTCATGCAAGTAACTGATTGAACGAATCCTCACTATCAGTATCTGCAATTTGGCAGTATGCCCAAAACCTTGTTTTGAGAAAGAGATATCTCAGTTTCAAGGTCTCAGCTTAGAGAGAAGCAGCCTTGGGAGGTATTAGTCTGTCACATGCATGACCCAGTATTGGTCAGTCACATGAAGGAAGCAAACTTTAAGGATGAATTAATTATGAATGATGAATAAGCTAAATCCTGCAAATATAATTTGTCTATATATATAAGAGAACTAACAGGACTGCCCCGGGTAGAGCTCCTGGTCGACATGTGTACTTGGTGCATTGAGTTGGTTGGTACCTCTCTAGAGTGCTGATAATAAACCATGATTCATTTAAGATGAACTTGTCCCTGTGTAGAATTTCCACGACAAACCCTTTAAGGTTCTAGATAGCACCTTTTTTGTAATAGGAGATCAGTATGTAAAACATTTACATTTTACATTTAAATTACCTGGTGCTATGATTGAAAAAACACACCTATCTCTTTCATAAGTTCTTTAAAGTTGTTTAAAATAAAAGCTCATTTAAAAACGTTTTTGAAAATGGATATAGAGCGTTATATACAAAAAAAACATAATGTAATCATGAAGTTACTTTAAATTCAATATCCTCTAAACAGGAAGTCACTTTAAATTATTGCATAATATACAATATTTTGAAAGCAACTTGTTTGTTGCTTGGCAGCCGTCGCATTGGCTGGATCAATTATGCAATAAGGAGAAATGATTGCATGATTAAAAAGTTAAAACTGCTAATTCATTTAATTAATGGAGCATGAATACAGATATTGGTGCAACACTTAAAGCTGGAATCCTTAATGCTGAAACGGCCACGTCCGTATGCGATATTACAACAACAAAGAAGTGACTGCAAACAGTGAACATGTCATTGTACTGCAAAAAAATGTTTTATCATGCTGCGCAACCCTCCTCAGCTCGGCAACAAAAACAACAACAATGGTGGTGACATTAGTATGGAAATTATACCTTTGACTGGTTTCCCAAACACAGGAACAAGTAGCTGTAATGACAGTCTTTTAAGCTGGATTTTGGCCCCTCACAATCTCCATACAAATTGACTTTCCTCAAGAAGAAATTTAAAAAGCTCCGCTGTCTAAGACAGTCTTGAGCAGAGAAATCTTGAGCAGAGTAATTGGATTAATGGGAGAATGAATCTAGAGACAATGGTTACAATGCATATGTCCTCATCGCTTCTATCGTTTAAAATTATCATTAGCGAAGAGAAGGTATGTTTACTGTGCTTCGATCCTTTCCCTATTCATCTGTTTCATCACTTGTCACAATTGATCTTCTTCCCCCGTCATTCCTCGTGCCCTCCATCCAATGTCAAGAACGTAAAGGGATCTATTACCAATAGTTTGCAGCCCATTGCGGCTCATTTAGCAGTTACACTTTGAGAGATCAATCTTCCCTTCCTGATGACACATTTGGCTAGTCACCGTGATCCTGTTCTGTTCAGCTAGCCCGCCCGGTGCCATTCAATTTCACATGCTGTCTCTGTACCCCAGGCAGGCTGTCTTTCTCTCTGTCTCTCGTGCTCTGACTCCCTCTCTTTTTATCCTTCTCTCCCACCCTCTACCCCTCACTCCTCTCTCTCTTTACCTCCCCCCTCCACACCCCCCGTACCTAATCTAGAGGCTAATTACCACCAGAGGTGATGGAGGGACGCAGGTTTAAATTACACTGCATTAATCAAACCGTCCTGAAACAACACATTATTTTAACATACTCATTAGATTGAATTAGATGAAATTATCGAACCTTCCCTCTCTGCAGACAGGTCAGTTGATCTATAGTCTATCTAGAAAACAGCCTGTCCAGGAAATGTACAAATAGTGGATCCTAAAACATGTAACTAACTCTGTCTGACACTGCCATTAAGGGTAAATAAAGAAGGCTAAATGATTATGCAGACTAAACAAAGTATGGTAAATAGTGTGTCAGAATGCAAACGCACTGAGTTGTCACTTGGCAGTCATGCCATGTGTGCATGTATTGGTATTTAAGTTAATGTCGTCAGAGGGGATATGCATAATATCATATTGTGATGAGATAGGTTTCTCTGCCCTATTCACTGCCAGTTTTAATGCATCACAGCTTGACAATCCAGGAAATTAGACATTTGTTGCAACCGGGGTAAAACCCCTTTAGGAACCATGCTTAGATATGCACCACTGCAGACATCTGTGTCATGGGGCCACCCCTATTGCTCCTTCCTTCATCTTCTCCTTACACCTCCTCCCTAAACCTCTTTTCATCAACAAAGGACGAAGCTTGCTGATCAGTGCTCACATTTCCCATGACTAAACAATGCCAATTCCTTGTAGTGTGCCCAACATGTATTCTATTGAATATGTAAATACTGTACAAATACACAGATCACTACCAGCCCTGTTCTGTTCTGACAGTTACATTTTGAGTTTAAGGCTAGTTGGGGTAAGTCAATAGTGAAATTGAATCAAAGGAAAGGTTTATCTTATTTCTCTGAATAAAGTGTTGGCTGGCAGGTCTGCCAGACAAAATAGTTGTGATGTTTGATTAATAAACCAAATAGCTTTGTTACACAAAACGTTCCCTCGTAAGAACGTGAACATTTGTGGAAGTCCTTACAACCAAAACACAATGTTTCAAAACCAAACGGAAATCACTTAACTTCTCATTCAAAACTTCTCTATACATACAAGCTTTCTCTCTCGAAAAAAACTTCTGGACACTGAACAGCCAAACGTCATATGGTGATGCGGAGCGGAATTGAATGCTAAACAGAGCAACAATTTCTTTGTTTCACACTGAGTGGTGATGTGATGTTTCCTCTGAAGGCTTGCTGGGAGCAGATGGCGATACAATATGAGGACAGGGCCATTAGTGAATTCTTCAGTACTTTGGACACTTTGGAGCTGTCTGTTCAATGGGAGGATTGGGGACCACACGTACACACACACACACACATACACACACATATGCACACACATACAGGCATGCAGGCACAAAGGCACACTCATATACACACACACACACACACACACACACACACACACACACACACACACACACACGTACACACACACACGCAGACTCTCACTGCCTGCAGGCATGAGCCAGCATAGTCAGATGGCTACCGACCAGCCTCAGTCTGTAAAATGACATGCCCACAAAGCTCACAGGTGGCTGAGAGGAAGAAACAGACAACCATTCCAGCATATTGGCGCCACATCTTTCCGCTTGTTTGTTTGCCATTGGCGTTGTCTAACTGTCTATACGAGCCATGTGCTGCCATCACACAACCACCTCACCACAAAATAGATCACATACAAACTGGAAAATGCAATGAAACCATATGGTCTCATTAGAATATGTGGAAATAGTAACATTTAATCACTGAAGTTAAATGTCAACCAATCTGACATATTATGTCACTAGAGGTGACATTACGCAGCTAGGCGAAGATACAAATCTAATCTCTGCGGAGTATTGAGTTGTGAAATGAGATTGTAATACAGTTGGATTACCACAGACAGTGCAAAATCCTCAAACTAAATCATTGACTTTTGTGACTGTCATGCTTCATGAGGCCTGTGTCTATTTGTCGTGCAGCTCCCAACTGTGCCCTAACTGTGTTTTAGTCACAAACAAACAGCCACACAGCTTCCATGCAGAAAATGTGGTTCCCCACTTAATAAAACACGCTGTTTGTTTTTGATAATATCAATTGGATGTATTGCTTGACCAGTTAACTGTGAAAGGTCAACTCAGTCATTTGAGAAACATGATGAAATACCACTGTATCGAAGTACTAAATTATTGATATAAAACAGAGTAGATACAGTAGATGGCTGGTACAGACAAAAGGAAATTGATGCTGAGTTTATGTTTAAACAATCAAACAGATTAGCCAGCCACTCAACCATTTTGCCATTTTGTAGTGGAGTGTGTCGAGAGCTTCAAGTTCCTCAGTGTCCACGTCACTAAGGACCTATCATGGTCCAAACACACCAACACAGTCGTGATGAGGGCATGACAATGCCTCTTCCCCCTCAGAAGGCTGAAAATATTTGGCATGGGCCCTCAGATCCTCGAAACGTTCTACAGCTGCACCATTGAGAGCATCTTGATTGGCTGCATCACCACTTGGTATGGCAGCTGCTCGGCAACCGAACACAAGGCGCTACAGAGGGTAGTGTGTATGGCCCAGTACATCACTGGGGCCGAACTCCCTGCCATCCAGGACCTCTATACCACACGCTTTCAGAGGAAGGCCCTAAAAAGACTCCAGTCATAGATTGTCTATCTGCTACCGCACGGTAAGCAGTACTGGAGTGCCAAGTCTGGGACCAAAGGGCACGGCATCTACCCCCAAGCCGTAAGACTGCAAAACAGTTCATCAAATGGCACCCCGAGACGATTTAAATGCATGGACACCCTTCATTATTTATTTATCTTAATTGTTTTGCACTGACTCCCTTGCACTGGCTCTATGCACACTCACTAGACTCTACCCATACATACTACACTGACACTGCAACACACACACACACACACTACATACGCTCACACAAGACACACACATACACACATATTGATGTCACACACACACAGACACGCACACGCAAACACACGCACACGCACACACACACACACTCACACACTGTTTATTATCTATCCTGATGGCCTAGTCACTTTTACAACTACCCACATGTGCATACTGTATTACCTCAATCACCTCAACTTCCTCATACCCCTGCACATTAACTCGGTACTGGTACTCCTTGTACGTATATAGCCTTGTTATTGTTTTTATTGTGTTACTCTTTCCTTTTTTATTTAGCAAATATGTGTCTTACTTTTTAACTCTGCATTGATGGGAATGGGCTCGCAAAGTAAGCATTTTACTGTAAAGTCTACACCTGTTGTATTTGGCGCATGCGACCAATAAAGTTTGATTTGAACTGACTTTACAGTACAAATGTACCAATATACAGGACTGATCAAAACAGATTACAGATTACAGACGAAAATAGCATCAATAGGACAAACATATGGTTTTCGATCAAATCGTGGATTAACAAATTTGGGAATAAGGCTGTAAAAGCAAAGTGCTCTTACTGTAAGCAAAAGGTGTCTATGAACATGTTCGAAACACATTTAAATGTCTCAATTAAACCTGAAATTGAACTAGAAATCTAGAAAATCACAAAGGCATTAAAGCGCAACCTTTCTCTTTGCTTTCGATCTGATCAATATTCAATTCCAGTTTCAATCATTTGACATAATCTGCATGGACATCATTTGAGCAGTAAGTTCTCCCTGCTTATTTGGGTGGCGGTGCTCGGCACTCTGCACCTTGAAGCTGGTGTCATAAGGTCAAGTCGTGGAAAATGAATTGTATTTTATTAATGCAGCGAAGGAGAAACCGAGAGGCACTAATGATAAAGACCACTTAGCAGCAAATTAAGAAGAATCCTGGTGATTGATGACATTAATAGGAATACTGATCTGGGTGCTGTTGTGAATATCTAAGATTTCAGAGTCCATTATCTCATACACATTTAAGTAGGCTAATTACCATTGCAAGGACAAGGAGGATACAGGATCAACTTCTCCTAGTGAGATGGTTGTTATCCATTTTCAAACAAAGGACAAATGGAAAATGCTCTATATCCCCTTTTCTAACTGTGGATTCAGGGATGGTGCATTGCAGAGCAAATGTGCATTATAGTGTTACAAAAGGCTAACAGCCTCTTTGAGACAGAAGTGGGCTTAATTCTTTGCAACCTGATGCAACCCAAGCTTACTGCTCGCTCTCTCTCCCTCTCTCTCTCTCTCTCGCATTCTCTCTCTCTCTCTCTCTCTCTGTGTCTATATCCCTCTCTCTCACTCTCCCTCTCTTCTTTTTCCTTCTATTTCACCCTGGGCACTCATGAGGATGTGTGCCCGCCCATGCAGAAGCAGAGTACAGACTTTTAAGGGGTCTGTCAGGAATGACTTTTCATATAAAGAGGTACAATTCCAAGGAATTATATTTTGTGATTCTTCAGTGTAGATGGCCCACAAACATACATGAAATCCAGAACAACACACACCCACATGCACGCACACACACACACACACACGAACACACACACACACACACACACACACACACACAGGATGTCGCTATTAAGCACGAGAATGTTATTGTGATGCAGTGATGATTTATTACAGTCTGACGGGGGAACAAAGCGACCCACTTGGAGAATAATTAGAAATGGGCTGAAACACGACATCATCAATGTTTACCCTCTTTTACCCTTCTATAACTGTGATTACTTTTTTTAAACATTATTTTTTTTGTGGTAAATATTAACCAAAGTCAGATCGACGACGACACCTGCTAGGGGAGTCTAGACAGTGTAAAGTCTGAAGTACTGTTTGAGAATAGGTCATAAGGTCATAAAGTCATAAACATAGCACCATAAGGTCATAACACAATAAGGTAATAGCACCACAAGGTCATCGCACCACAAAGTCATAGCATCATAAGGTCATAAGGTCACACAATAATTGTACTGTCCTACAATTGCATCAAACAAGTATAAATATTCTCAAGCTACCGTCTAGGGTCTTTTTGACCCCAGAGGCATATTTGTGATCATAGCCCAAAGGTGGTTTATTCAATTGTTCCACATAATCGTGATTTGGTCAATCAACTTGTTCTAAACAAATCTCAATCATTGCTTAGTGTTCCCGTATCAATTCTTTTTTTAAATTCAAGTCCTTTAGGGTAATTTAGACCCCAGCCAAAAACACCCAATTCTGCCTATAGTAATTTTATAAGTAGAACCTTTATTTGAATGAGCCAATTGGAAGCTGGGGATGATTATTAGGTGGCCATGATGGTGTGAGGGCCAGATTGGGAATTTAGCCAGGACACCGGGGTTTTTGTTTTTGAATTTTAAAAAATCTTTATTTAACTAGGCAGGTCAGTTAAGAACAAATTCTTATTTTCAATGATGGCCTAGTGGGTTAACTGTCTTGTTCAGGGGCAGGATGTCAGATTTTTACCTTGTCAGCTCGGGATTTGATTTTGCAACCTTTTGGTTATTAGTCCAACGCTCTAACCACTAGGCTACCTGCCGTTAACAAGCCTACTCTTTCCATGAGAGCCATGGAAAGAGTAATGTCATAACGTCCCATCCAAAAGACGGATTATGTCATCAGAGGATGGAGGGGGACCTGTATCAATGATTTTGACCAGATAAGACAGATCACCTTCAGAGATGGAGAACCTTAATGTAGTCACCTATGAATATAACTGTATAACCAGATCTCCAGACTGAGTGAAGCATCTATGAACGTTGGAACATCTTGAAGAACAAGTACCATCTCCACCCGGCACAGCCAGAAGAGGACTGGCCACCCCTCAGAGTCTGGTTCCTCTCTAGGTCTTCCTTTCTTCTTCCTAAGTTCCTGCCTTTCTAAGGAGTTTTTCCTAGCCACCATGCTTCCTTCCACATGGGCATTGCTTGCTGTTTGGGGTTACAGGCTTGGTTTCTGTATAGCACTTTGTGACATCTGCTGATGTAAAAATGGCTTCATAAATACATTTTATTTATTGATTGATTGACTGACCATGTGCAAAAATCTAAATGACCTTAGATATATGCTTAGTTGCAGTCAATGTAGCTCATAAAGCTATCTCAATAGCATGCATACTTGGTAAAACTGTAATACAGAAACCAGCTACCCATGAATATACACATAGGGGGTGCATTTTCACACAGGTTTTACGCCAGTGTTTTATCCAAAAGGCAAAAAGGTTTCTGTTTCCATTTATGCTGGCCAGCACCTGTGTCTCACTGCACTCTTAAATAAATAATAAGAAAAGGGTTCTATTGCTTTCTTCATATATGTCACCCTTAACCTTTTTGAGTTTTTTTTTTGATCAGAACTCCAGGGGTTCTTCTTCACTGAACCAAAACTGGTTCCATATAGAACCTTTGTGTTCCATATAGGGTTCTTTGTATAGGGTTCTATATGGAACCAATTTCTGTTTTATATAGAACCATAAGGGGAGCCATATATGAAGCAAACATAGAACCATTTTTGGTTCTATCCAGAACCTTTTTCTCTAGGAGTGTATGGCTCCGGCAGACCTGCTCTTACCTGGGACCAAAGCCAGGCCACTGGTACTTTTCAGCCTGCATTTACATAACAATGGCCAGCTGTACCCTTTAACACTTTCTCACAGAGCAACTGTTTTGATTATGCAGAGGTTGTTGATTCTGCCCTTCACAAGTCCTTACTGTCAGCCCTAGCTATGGAAACAACAATTTCCCTAGTTTAACATAATGGTGTATACACTAGTGTCACACTGGTGTTACAGTTGAAAAGCAGCATTAATGCTGTGTTGGTGTGTATGATCAGAAAACAAAAAGATTATACTGAAAACGTTCTATAAATACCAGAATTCCTGTAATATCCTCCAATATTCTATATGTGTAACTTCCTATGATATGATAAGCTATACCATTTGGTTTGAAGTGAATTTGAGGATTTGGGTATGCTTTTTGAAACATCCCGTCATAGTCTGTACCACCATCTTTTCAATAACAGCAATGCTAATGCTGACTGTGGGGTAAGTTACACTTTTTTGGTCACTGTCTCCCAGGACCACTTTTTTAACTGAATTGAATCACTAAAATTATGTTTATTTTAAATGTTGGTCAACTGCCACTTTAAATGGCAGTCGTTGATACCACATAAATACAACAAAATAAATATTTACTTCAAAATTCTGAAAACGAAATGATTATTTAATCAAATGATGGTAAAGATGTATTTTTTTTAGTACTATTGTATATTGTACATTGGAAAACAGCTGCACATTTTCTAAAGAATATGCTAATCAAATGTAATTTTGCTAAAATAACAGTATGTTTTGGTCATTTTTTATTTCATATAACATTAATTACATGTGTAATGATGTTTTGATAAGAAATAAGTTGATACTTTGTGATGATTGTTGCTTTTTCCAAAAGTTTGTTATTGGGGTCAAAATGACTCCAGAGGGTTAAACGTGTAGCAGTAATGGTATTATATAAATAACTTGTTTTTTAGAAGAAAGAGAATATTACTAATATACTAATTAGTATACTAATACACTAATATATACTAATATATATTAATATACTAATATACTAATATATAATATACTATATATAGTTATCTTAGTTACTTTACACACTTTGCCAAATGTTCAATTGTCCTATACCACCTTATTTTCAAATATTCAGGAACTGACCTCCAAGACAAACATTCATTCTGCGATTCATTTTAAAGTGTCACATCTCAGCATATCAGAAAAATAATTGTAATTTAATCATTTAACCTTTGTAGAGGAGAGATCCTTGAATTCCTCCTAGTTTAGACACACACGGGCCTATAGCCAGGCTTTGCTTCGACCCTCATCGGGGAGAGAGGAGGTACAGTAATATTTAATAGGCTAGAGTCTCCACTGCTATTTCTCTGGAGGATACGGTGCCTCAATTCATATCTGAGTCCTTGGAAGAAAAGTTATTACTGTGCTTTCGTCCCAAATGGCACCCTATTCCATACACGGGCCCTGGTCAAAAGTAGTGCACTATGTAGGGAATAGGGTGCCATTTGCAAGATTCTGAGCTGTGACATTCCATTGGTTCAGCTACATTGGATTGGGCCAACTAGTCTGTCGGGATGATAAGCACAAAAAGCTTCCTTCCACTTAACCATGAAGGAGATGCATAGATAGTGCTGCCAATGTGTGGCATGAGGTACTTGCTATTACACACTTGAAAATGCGGAGGCTCAAAATGCACCGTAACTGCTCAGTGAATTAGGTAATGTACCACAGCCACCAGGGCTGCCAGAAAACTTGTGGCGAGACAGCATTTGCCCCAGTTCTTTTCAATCACCAAACACGTTTACCAGACATATTCATTAGTTTATGTTATGGGGGGAAAAAATGCAATGGAAAAGAAGGCAGGCGTTTCTTATTGGCCAAGTTGACATAGTACCTCACCCAACTTTAGCCTGTTTGCCTCTATATTGTCTAGTGAATACAACCCTGTTACTGGGAATTCACACGGTAACCCCCACGCTCACTGCGACAGGGGGATTCACTTATCAGTCACAGTGGTTTCCTAGCTACAGCCCACAGAGCCTTATCGACCACGCCTCTTAACAACTAGTTTGGTTCCACCAGCACCTCGTTGTTTGACTCGGCATTCGGTTAGTGCTATCCGGGTTCCTTGGGACATCTCTACTCTAAACCCTAACCCTAATCTTAACCCTTACCTTAACCATTTTAAATGTCAACTTCCATTGGGTAAAGTCCGTGTTGGGACATCCCAAGCATCCTGATAGCACTGACTCTCTGCACTCTGCACTGTTTTATTCATATCATATGTACAGTATATACTGTATTCTAGTCAATGCCATCTTATTCAACTATTGCTGTATATATACATCATTCTATCCTGCGTATTCTATAGATATACAAAATAATCTATCCACATACTGTCCATGATGTCTCTATTGTCTGTACATCCCATCACATACAGTACCAGTAAAAAGTGTGGACACACCTACTCATTCCAGAGTTTTTCTTTATTATTACTATTTTGTACATTGTAGAATAATAGTGACGACATCAGAACTATGAAATAACACATATGGCATCATGTAGGAACCACAAAAGTTAAACAAATCAAAATAAATTTCATTTATTTTTGATTCTTCAAAGAGCCAACCTGACAGCTTTGCACACTTTTGGCATTCTCTCAAGCAGCTTCATGAGGTAGTCACCTGGAATGCATTTCAGTTAACAGGTGTGTCTTGTTAAAAGGTCATTTGTGGAATGTCTTTCCTTCTTAATGCGTTTGAGCCAATCAGCTGTGTTGTGACAAGGTAGGGGTGGTATACAGAAGATAGCCCTATTTGGTAAAAGACTAAGTCCATATTATGGCAAGAACAGCTCAAATACGCAAAGGGAAACGACAGTCCAGCATTACTTTAAGACATGAAGGTCAGTCAATATGGACAATGTCAAGAACTTTTAAAGATTCTTCAAATGCAATGGCAAAAACCATCAAGCACTATGATGAAACTGGCTCTCATTAGGACCGCCACAGGAAAGGAAGACCCAGAGTTACATCTGCTGCAGAAGATAAATTCATAAGTTAACTGCACATCAGATTGCAGCCCAAAGAAATGCTTCACGGAGTTCAAGTAACAGACACATGTCAACATCAACTGTTCAGAGGAGACTATGGGAATCAGGCCTTAATGGGTCAAATTGCTGCTAAAGGACACCAATAATAAGAAGAGACTTGCTTGGGCCAAGAAACACGAGCAATGGACATTAGGCCGGTGGAAATCTGTTCTTTGGTCTGATGAATCCAAATTTGAGATTTTTGGTTCCAACCGCAATGTCTTTGTAAGACACAGAGTAGGTGAACAGATGATCTCCGGAGGTATGATGGTGTGGGGTGCTTTGCTGGTGACACTGTCAGTGATTTTTTTAGAATTCAAGGCACACTTAACCAGTATGGCTACCACAGCATTCTGCAGCAATATGCCATCCCATCTGGTTTGCGCTTGTGACTATCATTTGTTTTTTAACAGGACAATGACCCAAAACACACCTCCAGGCTGTGTAAGGGCTATTTGACCAAGAAGGGGAGTGATGGAGTGCTGCATCAGATGGCCTGGCCTCCACAATCACCTGACCTCAACCCAATTGAGATGGTTTAGGATGAGTTGGACCACAGAATGAAGGAAAAGCAGCCACAAGTGCTCAGCATATGTGGGAACTCCTTCAAGACTGTTGGAAAAGCATTCCTTGTGAAGCCGGTTGAGAGAATGCCAAGAGTGTTTAAAGCTGTCATCAAGGCAAGGGTGGCTACTTTGAAGAATCTAAAATCTAAAATATATTTTGATTTGTTTAACACTTTTTTTGGTTACTACATGATTCCATATGTGTTATTTCATAGTTTTGATGTCTTCCCAATTATTCTACAATGTAGAAAATAGTACAAATAAAGAAAAACCCTTGAATGAAGTAGGTGTGTCCAATCTTTTGACTGGTAGTGTATACGTATATATTTATACTCAGGACTCCGACATTGCTCATCCTATTATTTATATATTTCTTAATTCCACTTTTAGATCTGTGTGTATTGTTGTGCATTATTAAATATTACTGCACTACTGGAGCTAGGAACACAAGCGTTTCTCTACACCCGCAATAACATCTGCTAAATATGTGGATGCGACCAATAAAATTTGATTTCATTTGACTTGGTTTCTTTCTTTGCTCACACTCCTCTCTGATCTGTGGAATCTGACTTTGTGAACGTGTTATCTAGTGGAAACTCTCCTCTCCTGTCTGCCTGGTTTCCTGCCGCATGATAGAGTGAACACACATTTTCATGAAAAACAAGGTATGTGTTAATAAAAGCAGTTTAAAAAAGCAGTTGAGTTGTCCTCTAAAATGATCTAGAATTATCCAATCTATAGCTAGCTAACAAAACTACTAATGTTTTTAGAGTAGGCTAGCTAAATAGCTAGGTAGCTAACATTAGCTAGTTTTATGCAATCATGCAGCCAGCAGCTAACCAGTATTGTTCTTTGGCATATTATTTTATTTCCACTGCTGGTAAATACAAACAAATGTTTTTGTTCAAAGTACAAAACCTACCAATTCTGCCACAGAGCAGTCTACACAGACAATATGAACACATTTGTCCAACCTTAACAGATGGATGGCAAATGCAGAAATATAGAATTGATGGTTTCTAGCACCACCATAACTTTCACAAATACAGAGACATGATATCGGTCTTTTCAACTAGCTAGTGCATAGTGACACCTATTGTTATGAACTGGTAATGCAGGTTTGGTTAGAATAGAGTGCTATAGAAATGGGGGTATTATTTTCAATGAAAATGTTGAAAGTAGCTGATTTAATGATTGAATATATGAATTCTAAAGGCAATCAGTTCCTACAGTGAGCACCAGGGAACCAATCTCTGGTGGGCCAGATAGAGACCAAGACAACAACACAAGCATATTTGTTTTATGACTTACACATAAAGAATTGTGTTCAGTGTAACCCTCCCTGCCTTGTTAAAAAGTGTATAGTCGTGGCCAAAAGTTTTGAGAATGACACAAATATACATTTTCACAAAGTCTGCTGCCTCAGTTTGTATGATGGCAATTTGCAAATACTACAGAATGATATGAAGAATGTTCAGATGAATTGCCATTCATTGCAAAGACCATATTTGCCATGCAAATGAACTGAATCCCCCCAAAAGTTTCCACTGCATTTCAGCCCTGCCACAAAAGGACCAGCTGACATTATGTCAGTGATTTTCTCATTAACACAGGTGTGAGTGTTGACGAAGACAAGGCTGGAGATCACTCTGTCATGCTGAATGGGTTCAAATAACAGACTGGAAGCTTCAAAAGGAGGGTGGTATTTGGAATCATTGTTCTTCCTCTGTCAACCATGGTTACCTGCAAAGAAACGCATGCCGTCATCATTGCTTTGCACAAAAAGGGCTTCACAGGCAAGGATATTGCTGCCAGTAAGATTGCAGCTAAATCAACCATTTATCGGATCATCAAGAATTTCAAGGAGAGCGGTTCAAATGTTGTGAAGAAGGCTTCAGGGCGCCCAAGAAAGTCCATCAAGTGCCAGGACGGTCTCCTAAAGTTGATTCAGCTGCGGGATCGGGGCACCACCAGTACAGAGCTTGCTCAGGAATGGCAGCAGGCAGGTGTGAGTGCATCTGCACGCACAGTGAGGTGAAGACTTTTGGAGGATGGCCTGGTGTCAAGAAGGGCAGCAAAGAAGCCACTTCTCTCCAGGAAAAACATCAGGGACAGACTGATATTCTGCAAAAGGTACAGGGATTGGACTGCTGAGGACTGAGGTAAAGTCATTTTCTCTGATTAATCCACTTTCCGGTTGTTTGGGGCATCCGTAAAAAAAGCTTTTCCAGAGAAGACAAGGTGAGGGCTACCATCAGTCCTGTGTCATGCCAACAGTAAAGCATCCTGAGACCATTCATGTGTGTGGTTGCTTCTCAGCCAAGGGAGTGTGCTCACTCACAATTTTGCCTAAGAACACAGCCATGAATAAAGAATGGTACCAACACATCCTCCGAGAGCAACTTCTCCCAACCATCCAGGAACAGTTTGGTGACGAACAATGCCTTTTCCAGCATGATGGAGCACCTTGCCATAAGGCAAAAGTGATAACTAAGTGGCTCGGGGAACAAAACATCGATATTTTGGAACCATGGCCAGGAAACTCCCCAGATTTAATCCCATTGAGAACTTGTGGTCAATCCTCAAGAGTTGGGTGGACAAACAAAACCCACAAATTCTGACAAACTCCAAGCATTGATTATGCAAGAAGTTAATTGACAGCATGCCAGGGCAGATTGCAGAGGTCTTGAAAAAGAAGGGTCAACACTGCAAATATTGACTATTTTGCATCAACTTCATGTAATTGTCAATAAAAGCCTTTGACACTTATGAAATGCTTGTAATTATACTTCAGTATTCCATAGTAACATCTGACAAAAATATCGAAAGACACTGAAGCAGCAAACTTTGTGGAACTGTGTGTCATTTTTGTGTAATTCTCAAACCTTTTGGCCACGACTGTGTAGTGTTACATGTAACCATGCCTTGTATAAAGCTTACATAATTAATAATTGTTGAAGAGCTTTGTAGATCAGATGAACAAATAAAAGGTTTTATGACATAAAATGACAATATTTTTTATTTCAAATATTTATTTTTCAACGTCTACTGATTAACACGTTGTGTGTGTGTGTCTGTGTGTGTGTGTGTGTGTGTGTGTGTGTGTGTGTGTGTGTGTGTGTGTGTGTATAGAGTGAAATTAATATTTAAAGACATGTTTAGCATAACACAGCCCTGCTATAGTAAACTACAGAATGTAGTGCCTTCAGAAAGTATTCACACCCCTTGACCTTTTCCACATTTTGTTGTGAGATTTGTTGTCACTGGTCTTTGTTGTCCAATGCAATTGTTGTCTCTGGCTCTTTTGAAATCAGATCCAGAATGAAAAATAACAAGGCTTGTGGTCGTTTGAAAGGGTTTGATCCACCTAGGGACAGGAGTGTTTCCAAATCACATGACCCGACAAGAAAAAACCCAACCCTATAGTCATAGCACAGATGATAAGGGAAGCGATCTATGGCAATAATATTTTGTCATAGCCTACGAATAGTACACAGAGTTTTACCTGACCAAGTCATGAGACCAGGAAAAACTCCATGCCCCAGAAAAAAAAAAAAATCATTTTGCCATACCATTTTCTTTAACTTGTGGTGTCACCTCTGCCAGCCACTGAAAACACGTATGGAAGGAACAGATCTATTTCTGTCCGAGTATGTTTACTCCATATCCTCTATCATTAAGACACAATTCGTATTTGCTAAGGCAGCAATGGAGTTGTCAATATTGGATTACCTCTATAAAAAAAAGTCGACTGTGGATAAACTGTATTGATATTGGTCATTTATGGTCGATCTAGTGTTGGGCGTAAGGTCTTCCTCCAGCAGTAGCCTAGCACATATTTCAGAGGTTGATATTGGTCCGGCAGGCTAAACAGGTGAGCATGTATTGAACAAGTTGACCGGATGGGTTTCATTAACCAGTAGCCAGTATCTTAGTGGACATACTGATGTTGAGCAAGTATACAGCCTACTACCGTATTTGAGTATTTGGTACCATTGTATGGAGTTTCTTTGCGTGATTATTTTTTTCATTGACACATTTTCAACTGCATATAGCCCTAAACATTAGCAATCAATGGTGAATTAATTCCCATCTGTTATAAATATATTTGAACAAGCCCGTATTGTTAAGGCTTTGCAACAAAATGGTTCATGTGGGTGGGTTATAAAGTTAAAACAACACATGGAAAGTGGTAGCCTACCTAATAGTCAGTTATACAATATCAAAGAATCATCTTATTTGGGTTAAATAACTGGATGAATAGAGCAGACTTCCGTTCATCTCCTGCATCATGCATGTTCTCTATAATAATAGCATACAAAAACTTCCATCGGAATTCGCATTATTAGTGACAGTGCACATCACACACACAGTAATTCAGAGATTTGTCATTCGGGGATTTGTTACAAGGCTTGCTAAAGAACACAACACATAGGCCGACATGACAAAAAGCCAAGGACAAGGTCATAAAATGATTTTGGAAATCTATGATTGTGAGGTGGTGATGATGATGATGATGATGAAAATATACGAATAGATGGCTTTTCGACAGTAATAGCACAACATGAACTTGTTTTACCTTGATCTGCCCCCGCAGTTGTCAGCATTTTAGCAATTTGAAATAATCCCGATATGGTCAAAAAAGCTAAAATAAAGTCGGACATCGTTGCGGATCAAAACTGGCCGCAGCACTTCATTCACTCACGTTCCGGTCCGGTTGTAATGTTCAGAAATGTCAAATGAAGATAGCCACTTCGCTTGTCACGCAAACCTTTCCGTTTTACCTATACCCCTTCCCAGCTGTATGCGAGCGAGTGAGGACACTGTGAAAGCATGCGAGAGATAGAAAAGGTAGGAGGGGAGGAAGGCGGGAGGGAGGTAGGGTTACCGGCGCGGGGAGATAATGTTTCTATCACTTTTCAACACTGAGGGTCTATATTACATAGCCTGGCCTCTCATTTGAAAACGTGACGATGTTTCTCGTGTGTGTGTGTGTGTTCGTGAGAGAGAGAGAGAGAGAGAGAGAGCGAGAGAGAGAGAGAGAGAGAGAGAGAGAGAGAGAGAGGGACTATAATTTAATTGACAGTAGGGAAGTACATATATGTGTATCTCTTCGCCTTCATCTACAGTAGTGTATTCTGAGAATTGTCAGTAATATTGAGGTACACAAATCTCAGCACTTTTAAAGGGATAATGTTTTCCAGAAGAAGTATTGGATTTACTTAGTCCAGGTTTCCTAAACTAAGTGGTGTAAAATACTTAGGTAAAAATAATTTAAAGTACTACTTAAGTAGTTTTTGGGGGTATCTGTACTTTACTTTACTATTTATATTTTCTACAACTTTTACTTTTACTTCACTACATTCCTAAAATAATGTACTTTTTACTCCATACATTTTCCCTGACACCCAAGAAGTACTTGTTACATTTTGACAGGAAAATTGTCCAATTCACACACGTATCAAGAAAACATCCCTGGTCATCCCTACTGCCTCTGATCTGGCGGACTCACTAAACACATGCTTTGTTTGTAAATGAATGTCAGAGTGTTGTAGTGTACCCCTGACTATCCATAAATAAATAAAAAACAAGAAAATTGTGATGTCTGGTTTGCGTAATATAAGGGATTTGAAATTACTAATACTTTATTTTAGATTCTTAAGTACATTTTAGCAATTCCATTTACTTTTGATATTTAAGTATATTTTAAACCAAATACTTTTAGACTTTTACTCAAGTAGTATTTTGCTGGGTGACTTTCACTTTTACTTTAGTCATTTTCTATTAAAGTATATTTACTTTTACTCAAGTTTGACTTTTGAGTACTTTTCCCACCACTGCCCAAACTCGGCTTTGCCCCTCCCCCCAAAGAATGTGCACTGGGGACGATGGCGACGACCTAGGACCGATTTTGGGAATTCCTGATTTAGTCCAGCAATCTGAGTAACTAAGGGCTTCTTCTCTGCAGGGCCCATTGTGTATATGAACCCCATTTTAGTCTGTTAAAATTATTAGTCTCCTCTCCTTTCCTCTCCTCTCATTCAAGTCCCACCACTGAGCCTGCCAGATCTTAAACTGTAATTATTCAGCCACTGCCTGATCTCTCTGGTTTGGTTTCCCCTGAGGTGATGCAGCAGGATGGTCCCTCCATTCTCTCTATTAGCCTGTGGCAGCCCCACTCTCCATGCCCTTTTTCAAATATGGAATATGCAGGCCAGGGGCAGCCTAACGACACAGATAAAATACTCCAACTGATGTGGATGTAATAATGTAGTGTAATTGCAAAACCATTCACTGTATGTCCATGCTGTGTGTGTGTGTGTGTGTGAGTGTGTGTGTGTGAGTGTGTGTGTGTGTGTGTGTGTGTGTGTGTGTGTGTGTGTGTGTGTGTGTGTGTGTGTGTGTATGTCAAAGGTCAAATAGGGGGTGCTTATATTTGTCCTGTTTCACTGCATGTACAAGTGGATAACCTGTACGAGTGTCAGGTAATGTAAATGTATTTTTTGCATATCCCACTCCCAGAGTGGGATCACAGCCAGGGATCCCATCTCATCACATCCAGTCTCATCCCATCTTTCAGTTTTCAGAGATTGTCATTCCTCACCCATATGCCCCTGATTGTTTACAAGACTTGTGCTGGACCTGGGGTACTGGTAAAGTGGCAGGCTCCTGAATTTCAATCGAGCATCACAAAGGAGGTCAGTGTCCTAGGAGGGAGTTAGCTAGCTGAGTGTTCCAGTCCCCCGGCGTAGTGGATGAACAGAAGCAGCTGCTGTCTGCCTTGCTAACTGTCTTATACTACACTGGTGGAGCCAGAGCCACACCAGTGAAGCTTACAGTACAGTCTCAGTCAGAAGACAGACAGGTCCAGAGTGCAAGGGCCTTCTCCACCCCCTCCTGGGCAATCATAGAGATGAAGTACTGAAATTAGAAATGGCATCCAACATACACATCTAGAATCTCTTGTGGAAGGCTAATGTACCCAGCTTCGAAAGACCTGCAGCTTATCCTCACCCTAAGATTTATTTCCACTCCCTTGTCCTGGCTTGGCTTTTGTGATATTTTAGGTTCCTTATTATCATGTTCATCCAAATGAATAGTGTGTGGTACTTCGCTGCCCCCTACAGGGCTTTCTTTTCATGTACACACAGACAGAGTGAGAGAGAGAGAGGGAGAGAGAGAGAGAGACTGGGTGAAATACCACAGTGTGCCATCACAGCAGCAATATTTGTGACCTGTTGCCACAAGTAAAGGGCAAACAGGGAAGAACAAACACCATTGTGAATACAACCCATATTTATGTTGATTTATTTTGTACTTTAACTTTTTGCACATCTCTACACTGTGTATAGACATAATATGATATTTGAAATGTCTTTATTATTTTGTCATTTCTGTGAGTGTAATGTTTACTGTTCATTTGATTGTTTATTTCACTTTTGTTTCTTATCTACTTCACTTGCTTTGGCAATGTTAACATATGTTTCCCATGCCAATAAAGCCCTTGAATTGAATAGAATTGAATTGAGAGAGAGAGAGCGAGAGAGCGAGAGAGAGAGCGAGAGAGACACAGAGAGAGAGAGACAGAGAGAGAGAGAAGATGAAAAAGATAGGAGAAAATCCAATAATAGAGACCAATTCCAGCATCACTGTCTAGAAGGCTAGCTGACAACCAGTCAATAGTGCTCAGTAAGGAGGCCATGTAGCCCATAAAGATGCGTTATCCTCCATGTTTCTGAAGAAGAGGGCCCTGGAGACCTGTCCCAGCACAAAGCAGAGGCAGCAAAGAGCTCCTCTCTTCTTACAAATGAGCCACAGAAGAGTCCATTAAAACCATGGAGGTCAGCACTTGTCATATCCCAACATACAGTACAAGCTATCCAAGACCTTCAATATATAGCTGACATTGAAACAAAATAAAGTTATCTGTGTGAGTAGACTGCAATGGAGATAGAGGATAGTGGATACACTCTTCGAAGTTCACAATTTACTTTCAATCGTATTGTGAAGAGATCTACACATGGGTATGCTGCTTTTAGATATTGTTACAATGTGAGATGCTTGGGCTTGTTTGAAGAAGAGCAGTTCTGTTCGTGGTGAAAAAGCAAAAGCAGCAAGGTTTACCTCTGGGACAGCTCCATTGTATACAGTACCACAACAAACAACTATTCCCTATGTAAGTGCACTACTTTTGACCCGGGCCCATATGGCTCTTGTCAAAAGTAGAGCACTATTTACAGGGAACAAGGTGGGTTGGAACCAACCTCTTGCTCAACCTCTCCTTCTTCAGAATTGACTACTTCCTACACGAGATATGTCGATGTAATTGTCAGACAGATATCCCTCCTGAAGCCACCAAACATCCAAAATGATCCGTTTATAGTATGTAGAAGTGAAACAAATATGCAAAGGCTTATTATGACTTTTGAAGGGTTTGTGTTCGACCTCCCTTTGTGACTGGTGCCTTAACGGAAGACTGGTTATTTGCTATGACACTGTTAAGCTAAGGATCACCTCCTGCTGTCTGCAGCATTGAAGGGGATGATTTGGTCGAGGCAGCCTACCATTGGGATGCATGCAGTGAAGTAGCGCAAGGACGTGGGCAGAGAGAAACCTTTGCAGTTCCATAGCTAATCTCATGCCGTTCTACACATGTTGACATGGCGCTGTGAGGTCGCCGAGGCAAAGAGCTCCTGTACATTTAGTAAATATTTAATATTTTGTATTCGTTTTTTGTAAAAAAATAAAATAAATTGTATTTTGCTTTTGAATAGCTAAATCAGTATAGATTAAGTCTGGGTTATATCTATATGTTTTTTGCCCATGAATTTGAAAATCAGCTCTTTCAACGTAGCTACTGTATGATACAAGTTTTCTCCTGTGGTACTGTATGTCAGTGGTAATCTTAAAGTTGGATAAGGGCTAGGGAAATGTGGTGAAGGAGGATTGGAGTTGAGATATTATTCAATATAGTAACTTTGTCTTGCTCTTCATGGTGCTGAAACTCCTCTCTCTAAATTGATAATGGAGCTTCCTGTAGAGCTTCCTGATTTCTTCTATTCGTTAACTATTAGGCCTGGCAGAGGAAATTTTCCACTACGAATGAAGAGGAGAAATCGGTTACACTCAACTCCTATAGACTGACAGGTTAAATAGGCACCACCAGGAGATTTCCATCAGCTTGCCATGGAATACCACAGTACACAAATAAGTAGACATAATACGCATTGTGTTGTCTATTGTAAACTTGTACGAAAGGTGGATCACACTATTGACTTCATTCTCTATCTGTATGCAGGTGGGAAGACTGAGGAGCATAAAGGCATTTACATTTCTCCAGCAGCACCAGGGGAAGGCAGTACAGCCTCCTAGAACCACTCAGAAAATAACAGCCTATTAATACCTGACTTGCTCCCCCCCTAGCTTTCACAGGGACAGAAATCATCTCTCCCTGACTGCTTTATCCATCACAAAAAATGTACTCCTTCCTTCCCACAAAACCTCCCTGTCTTCTCACCTGGCTACTGTAGAAAATATTGTTTATGTGAGCTTCACCTCAAACTACAATTTGAACGTTTTTGATGTCCTCACAAGGGGCGGACTGGGAATAGAAATCGACTCTGGGATTTCTAACACACTGGCCCATTCTTTTCCCCCTTGAGGACCCCACAACAACCACGTTTTTCTTCCTCGAGGCCCCCATTATCAGCCAGATAATGCTAATTTTGCATTTTTCCCACTAGGCAAAAAAGGACCGGCCCTTCTGGAATTTGCCAGAAATGCCAGATGGGCAGTCTACCCCTGTGTCCTCTACTGCGAGTTATTCTGAGCCCTGTCCAGAAGAAAAGTTTGAGAACTTTTCGCGCGACATGCCGATTAGAGGTCTGTCAACCAATTAGATACATGCAACGGTGTTCTTCCTGCCTCAATGCCCTATGCTCATCACGTACATCCGCCCAATCGAAGGAATGGAAGAAATAATAGGCTGTCCTGAAAAGTAACACATGACAGTCTATGAAGGAAGTAGGTCTACATAGTGCCTATTCTTCGCCCATTTTGGATATAGGTGCTGTTTACAGTATCGATAATACCTCGCCAGTGAGTTTATCTCTGAGGTCAATTATTAGCTAACTGCGGGATTAACAGAGGGGTGAAAGAGCACTCGTGAATGTGTCCGAATAACTCTCAAACTGGTGAAAGAGACTGTGATATATTCAACTGAAATTGGAAATACTTGCATTATCTGGTAATTTCCTAATTATTTAATTGTTTCTCCACGTTGAATTGTCATAATATAATATATTGAGCTTTGGAATGCAGGCAGTTGTTTCGTGCATAAATGTAGTTTTAGCCAACCTGTCAAAACATTTGAGGTGGGTATATAGCCTGTGTAGATAGTGTACATACTGAAGGACTAGCTTTGTTTGATAACTATTTGTAAATGGCATATTACTCTAAATCATTTTCCTTTTTTCAATTTCAGTAATGGACCCATTTGACACCATGTCTCCGCGCAAGGTTCTGGAGCGCGTCTCTACTCTACTGGGATGCAGCCAGACATCGAATGAAGTAGCCACATATCTGGACAATCACGACGAACTAAAGCATCTACGTGAACAGTTTCTATTACCCAAAGTTGCAGAACTCCCTCCTTGTAAGTAAAATGGCAAGCAGGCCTTTTTTATGCACTGGCTAGTTGCTTCTCCGTCTCCCCATAGCAGTCTGTGGAGTGTCATGATATTATTATTATCTTATGTGTAGGAAAACCTCTGACCTTTACTAACTTGTGGCCAGAGATTTTCTGGCTACAATGAGCCTTGCTTGCCCCAATTTAGTCGAAAGAATGGTCTGCTGTATAGTCACTATGGGGAGGACTTTCTAGAGCAACCGGTTAAATTGTGAATTAGAGCATTTTAAAAACATATTTAAATGTTTAAACTAGTGAGATATATACTGTATGTGATTATTGAAAGCATCTGTGAGTTTGCTTGATTTACTGTCATCCGAAATTAAGATATTTCATTATTTTGCCATATATAATTCATGTATATTACACTACTTTACAACGGGCTGGCGTTTTGACCACATCGAATTGGTTGGAATTCCACATGTTTTTTTTTACCTCAGATTGGTGATGCTCGTATATAAACGTTTTATAGTCAACATGACACAAAATCAATTGCTTATAACCTATCAATATCTTTAGTTATGTACTGTTGATTTTGTCATACAGGCTGGGCGTTGCATGATTAAAAAAGCAGCTATCATTTTCTCAAATTGTACGGACAATTCGGGGCGGTCTCTGTAAACGTCGCTGGCCACACACCAATACACTGTTTTGACAGTCAAAGTAACACGTACATAGCTGCGAACCGTTGTCACTGTTGATATATCCATATATCCTATGGTGTGTCTTGATTCGTTGAAGTTAACTTACAGAAAAACATATTTTTGTTTGTTGGTTTCCTTTTCCATGATGGTAGCCTCCCAAAATCAACATCCGCCATTGCAAAACATAGACTTCTACAAGTTATTGTCTAACCAACCGTGTGTAGGTCATTCAACTTTCCGTGGGGCCTTTGAGTCTGTTAGTTTAAACAGTGCTAAACCTGAACGTTTGCCCCCTGTTCTATTGATTTCAGTGTATCGATGGAAGTGATTAACAAAAAAGTGTTGCATTACACTTACCAGGTTGGAGACCCACTTGAAACAAAATGCAACACTTCAAAATGTAGCCAGCTGTTTTCTACAAATTGTCCTCTAACCAGTGATGCACACATTATTCCCATGTTCTGCGTGGTTTTTGAGCTGTGTTAGTTTTAACAGGATGTGCAACCTTATCTCCCCCTCTTGTGCAAATAATTTAAATGTTATAATCGATAGGAGTGATTTATTTTATTTAAGCTTTATTTATCTAGGCAAGTCGGTTAAGAACAAATTGTTATTTACAATTATGGCCTACCCCAGCCAAACCTAGACGATGCTGGGCCAATTGTGCACCGCCGTATGGGACTCCTAATCATGGCCGGATGTTATACAACCTGGATTTGAACCAGGGACTGTAGTGACGGCTCTTAGCACTGAGATGCAGTGCCTTACACCGCTGTGCCACTCGGGAGCCCCAAAACACTGTTGCTGTTTCTATTTCTGTTTTGGTGAACCCTGTATCATTGTGGTAGTTTCAACAGTGGCCCACTCTTACATGCAGAACTGCTTTGACTCCGCGACATTTGTGGGTTTTCAAGCATGAACTGCTTGTTTCAAGTCCTGCCACAACATCTCAATTGGGATAAGGTCTGGACTTTGACTAGGTCGTTCCAAAACTTCAAATGTGTTGCTTTTTAGCCATTTTGATGCATACTTTATTGTGTGTTTTGGATCATTGTCTTGCTGCATGACCCAGCTGTGCTTCAGCTTCAGCATACAGACCGATGGGCTGACATTCTCCTGTAGAATTCTCTGATACAGAACAGAATTCATGGTTCTTTGATTAAGGCACAGTCCACAGGTGAAGAACAAATTGTCATCTTGACTGGTTTTGCTTGTAAATCATTTTGTTTTGTTTTATTACAAACATGTTCATATTTTTTTCGAGTGAGGTCCTGAGACAGCAAAGCATCCCCAATTCACCACACTACCACCACCATGCTTGACCTTTGGTATAAGGTTCTTACTGTGGAATGCAGTGTTTGGTTTTCGCCAGGCATAATGGGACCCATGTCGTCCAGAAAGTTATACTTTTGACTCACCTGTCCATAGAACATTCTTCCAAGAGTCTTGATGATCATCCAGGTGCTTTTTTGGAAAACGCGAGTAAACTTTTGGGATGAGATGATACCCATGGACACTCACAGAGTGAAATTGAGTGTTGAGAAATATTTTATTAACAGTTATTAAAATGGACATTTATGTTCCCTGATCAACTGCCATGTTTTCAACTTGTCAGTACGAGTAGTTATTGAGTCTAAGGGGGCAATTACTTTTTCACACAAGGGAATTGGGTGTTGCGCAACTTTGTTAATTAAAAAAAAAATGTATATTTTAATTTATTTGTAAACTCATGTTCATCTTATATTAGGTTTTAGTTGAAGATCTGATAACATTCAGTATCAAAAATATGCAACAATAGAGAAAATCAAAAGTGGCAAATACTTTATCATGGCACTATGTATAGATAGTACATTATATGTATAGATAGTACATTATATGTATAGATAGTACATTATATGTATAGATAGTACATTATATGTATAGATAGTACATTATATGTATAGATAGTACGATAGTACATTATATGTATAGATAGTACATTATATGTATAGATAGTACATTATATGTATAGATAGTACATTATATGCATAGATTTTCAATATATCACACCGTTTCTGCATATTGGTTATTGATTTGGACACTTTAAAACTGTCTTGACATTGGGCTATTTATTAATGACTTGTCATCAAGAAGCGACAGCATCATTTTCAACTTAAGTTTTAGGAATGTAAATGTAACTTTCAACATAAATTTTCCAATGCTATTGTACTTAATCAGGTAAAAACTGCTGAATGAGTCCGAAAGTGTGCTGGGATTGATTTATTTTGTTGATACTGTCTACCAGAAATCACCTAAATGGTTTTACCCTGCCTACTGTATACAGTTGAAGTCGGACGTTTACATACAATACATTTAAACTCAGTTTTTCACAATTCCTGACATTTAATCCCAGTAAAAATTTAGGATCACTTCTTTATTTGAAGAATGTGAAATGTCAGGATAATAGTAGAGAGAATGATTTATTTCATCACATTCCCAGTGGGTCAGAAGTTTACATACACTCAATTAGTATTTGGTATCATTGCCTTTAAATTGTTTAACTTGGGTCAAACGTTTCGGGTAGCCTTCCCACAAGCTTTCCAAAATAAGTTGGGTGATTCTTGGCCCATTCCTCCTGACAGAGCTGGTGTAACTGAGTCAGGTTTGTAGGCCTCCTTGCTCGCACACGCTTTTTCAGTTCTGCCCACAAATTTTCTATAGGATTGAGGTCAGGGCTTTGTGATGGCCACTCCAATACCCTGACTTTGTTGTACTTAAGCCATTTTGCAACAACTTTGGAAGTATGCTTGGGGTCATTGTCCATTTGGAAGACCCATTTGCGACCAAGCTTTAACTTTCTGACTGATGTCTTGAGATGTTGCTTCAATATATCCACCTAATTTTCTTTCCTCGTGATGCCATCTATTTTGTGACGTGCACCAGTCCCTCCTGCAGCAAAGCACCCCCACAACATGATGCTGCCACCCCTGTGCTTCACGGTTGGGATGGTGTTCTTTGGCTTGCAAGCCACCACTTTTTTCCTCCAAACATAATGATGGTCATTATGGCCAAACAGTTCTATTTTTGTTTCATCAGACCAGAGGACAATTCTCCAAAAAGTGTGATATTTGTCCCCATGTGCAGTTGCAAACCATAGTTTGGCTTTTTTATGGCGGTTTTGGAGCAGTGGCTTCTTCCTTGCTGAGCGGCCTTTCAGGTTGTGTCGATATAGGACTTGTTTTACTGTGGATATAGATACTTTTGTGCCTGTTTCCTCCAGCAAGGTCCTTTGCTGTTGTTCTGGGATTGATTCAAACTTTTTGCACCAAAGTACGTTCATCTCTAGGAGACATAACGCGTCTCCTTCCTAAGCAGTATAACGGCTGCGTGGTCCCATGGTGTTTATACTTGCGTACTATTGTTTGTACAGACGAACGTGGCACCTTTAAGCGTTTGAAAATTGCTCCCAACGATGAACAGTCAACTTAGTGTATGTAAACTTCTGACCCACTGGAATTCTGATACATTGAATTATAAGTGAAATAATCGTTCTGTAAACAATTGTTGGAAAAATGATTTGTCATGCACAAAGTAGATGTCCTAACCGACTTGCCAAAACTATAGTTTGTTTTAACAAGAGATTGGTGGAGTGGTTGAAAAACGAGTTTTAATGACTCCAACCTGAGTGTATGTAAACCTCCGACTTCAACTGTACATGTAGGTCTACAAGATCCTACATACAGAGAGGAAACGGCCTCCCTGGTCGGGTACAATGAGGTCAGGAAAGATTTGCTGCTGGGATATGTATTATAGCTGGAAGCGAGATGCTCACAACATATGGGTTGGGCTGAAAAAAGGAGATGACTAAGCACTTTCATTTAGCTAACTAAGTGTTTGAAAGTTGAATCATTTGAATGACATTCTTCAACCGCAAAACAAAAGCATCTTTCTGGGGTCAAGAAGTAGGCCGTGATTTGAACAATACAGGGAAACTTCAGTAGAAATGTGTGGATCGATTGGGCTAATGCACTGTTATTGTTCCCTTAGCTGACCTTACGCTTGTGGATGGCACCAAGGAATGCATTTACTTTGTGGGGAACTCACTTGGCCTCCAGCCCAAAATGGCCAAGAAGTACATCGACGAGGAGCTGGATAAATGGGCTAAAACGTAAGTTGTTCCCTCAACGTTTCCCCCAATGTCCGCTTTATGACACTGAATCAGCTAAAGTTTTAGTCAACTATTTCAAGTACAGTAATGGTCATTTGAGGATGACATGTCCCCCCCCTGAACCGTTCTCTTTAAAAAGCTCTTGTCCTATCTGTGAAATGTGTATCCTATCCTTGTAGCTGTGCGCATAGTTTTATTGCGTTCTGTTTTACAGGGGGGTTCATGGCCATGTACAAGGCTCTCGACCTTGGGCCTGGGCGGAGAACAATATAGAGGGACTCATGGCTAATGTGGTTGGTAAGTTCATACAATAACACATGTTCAATGCATTATCTAACATAACGTTCTATGTTAGTTGTATGATCGTATTAGTGAACATGAGCTCGGGCTGAGATGGGGCTGTTTAACGATGCATGTCGGCACCTTTACAGGCTTTTTACACTGATGTGCGAACAAAGGGTTTTAATACACAGTCATCACGGTTCCCTATATCGGCATTGTTCCATTTTTCACACAGCACCGTCAAAAGCCTGTAAGTTCCACCTCTCATAACATCCATGGTTAAATTGTCAGGTAATTCTGATAGGTTATTATCGTTCGGTCCGGCTGTTGAAAATGTGTGACAGAGATACCTATCTGTGACTGGTTTTAAAAGGTAATTGCACCCTGACATCTTTTGCAGAGTGCAAAGTACAACCAAGCCAAACAACCGAAGGCCATTGTGCAATCACCTCAGATGCCTTTTTGTGTGGAAAATGTACTTTGGAAAATGTAGGTTTTGATAGCTTAAATGCTATTAAGTAAAAAATGTGTTTGAAAGTTATATCAGAGCAATGGGAATTAAATCACCTTTGTGTGTGTGTGTGTGTGTGTGTGTGTGTGTGTGTGTGTGTGTGTGTGTGTGTGTGTGTGTGTGTTTGCGTGCCAACAGGGGCTAAAGTTGAGGAGGTTGCCTTGATGAACGGGTTAACAGTTAATCTGCATATTCTGTTGGTAAGATAACGTCAAACTTTTATACAAATTGCCAACGTAAACATACACTATACATTATATACCAAGATTTACATGAACAACATGTTATATATTTGCTTTACAGCTGTCTTTTTACAAACCTACAGCCAAACGTCACAAAATCCTTCTTGAGGACAAGGCTTTCCCCTCAGACCATGTGAGTAATTCCAACGACACAGCACTTGTTTTCAACCGACAGGATGTTGGTGTAATGACTGCAGGTCATTTTGTGTTCAAAAGGCATTTGCGTTCTTCAACTGCGTTTCAACCATAATTCATGTTTTTGCCCTAAAAAGAACCCGTTTTGACAGTTGTAATCTACTTGTTAAAGTGTGCAGAGACTACTCTTCGTCATTTACACTGTCGTAATAGAAACGTCCGCTGTTGTTATTCCCACTAGATGTTATCTGTTGTCTCTGTGTTAGTGGGGGTAAATTGACCCACTTTTTTGTTTTTTTACCATGTTCATCATGTGTAATTTCTTCAGTATGCTGTGGAATCTCAGATCCAGTTGAAAGGTTACGACCCTAAGCAGAGCATGCTGCTCATGAAGCCCAGACCGGTAAACTAGTCTTCATTTTTTTCTATAATCACCTTTAGAGGAATAGGACATAAATAATATTTTTTATTTGCACCTGTTTATTAACAGTTATTAAAAGTGACATTTTATATACCCTGATCAACTGCTGTGTTTTTTAAAACCGGCAGGGCGAGGAGGTGCTGAGAACTGAGGACATTCTGGACACGATAGAAAAGGAGGGAGATTCCATTGCGGTGGTCCTGTTCAGTGGAGTGCAGTACTACACCGGGCAGCTCTTTGATATGGCCGCCATCACTAAAGCAGGGCAGAAGAAGGTTAAAGGACGACTTTAGAACCAATCCTCTGTCTTTTTCTCGCCTACAGTGAGACCCAAACATTTTTTTTTTGGGGGGGGGATGTTATTTCAACTTTTGAACGAATTCTTTGTCTATAAACTACTTCTAAACCCTTTACAAATCCCCTTAGAGCAGGGTTCCACAATGCTCACCCCAACTATATATACAAACGTATGTGGACAGTACAGCCCTTCACATTAGTGGATTTGGCTGTTTCAGACACACCTGTTGCTGATGTGTATAAAATCGATCACAGAGCCATGCAATCTCTGTAGACACATACTGGCAGTAGAATGGCCTTACTGAAGTGCTCAATGACTATCATCGTGGCACCTTCATATTTTTTTTTACTTCTTTTTCGCCAATTTTGTGAGATCCAATTGGTAGTTAGTCTTGTCCCATCGCTGCACCTCCCGTATGGACTCGGGAGAGGCGAAGGTCGAGAGCCGTGCGTCCTCCGAAACACAACCCCGCCAAGCCGCACTGCTTCTTGACACACTGCTCGCTTAACCCGGAAGCCGGCCACACCAATGTGTTGGAGGAAACACCACATACCTGGCAACCGTGTCAGCGTGCATGCGCCCGGCCCGACACAGGAGTCGCTAAAGCGCAATGGGACAAAGACATCCCGGCCGGACAAACCCTCCCCTTACCCGGGTGAAGCTGGGCCAATTGTGCGCCGCCTCATGGGTCTCCCGGCGCTCAACACAGCCCGTTATCGAACCCGAATCTGTAGTGATGCAGTGCCTTTACCCGCTGCTCCACTCGGGAGGCCTAGTTCGTCAAATTTCTGCCATGCTAGAGCTGCCCGTTTAACTGTAAGTGCTTTTATTGTGAAGTGGAAACAACAATCGGCTGGAGTGGTATAAAGCTCGCTGCCATTGGACTCTGCAGCAGTGAAAACGTGTTCTCTGGAGTGATGAATCAAGCTTGACTATCTGGCAGTCCGACGGACGAATCTGGGTTTGGTGGATGCCAGGAGAACACTACCTGCCCGTCTGCTTTAATGTTTTAATCAAATTGTATCTCTATTTGGGCTTCTTGCGGTCAAATTGTAGTCTACAAATGATTTGTTATTATGTTCCGGCCTCTGAGCCGCCGCTCAAGAAAAAATCAGCCCGCGGCTGAATCTATTTCATGATCCCACTCTTTAGAGGGTACTCCAACATTATCTTGATGGAGTTTTATAAAGGTTCAATTTAAACAGTCAACACTGCCCTCTGGTGTCCAAACTGTGATACTGTCACTACATTGCGACAAAGAAGTGAAATGGATGAGTCTTTGTTTATAATCAGTGGTTAAATTGGGCTGGAGTCGCACCCGCCTACTTTCCTTCTAGTTTCTATTTTTATAGTGAACCCTTGTATCAAAGGGGGCATAAGCTTGATCTATGCGTTATTATACTCGCACAATCTGGATTCCCTGAGCTCTCTTTAGAACCAATGGGAAGAGGATTTAGGTGAACAACTTTCCGACGAAACTTGGCAGAGTATGCTTCAGAGAATACATGTTTAATCTATACGTCGAAGACATGCTGTAATTCAATTTAAAATAGATAATAGGCTGCATTGGTCAAAGGCACAATTATCCAAGATTAGACCAGAAATAGATACCACTTTTTGACCGATGTAAGTAGGCTCCTGCTACTTTATTACACGTTTTGGACATGCCCGGAATTGACAGATTTCTGGATATCCATTTTTTTAGACGTTTTCTAGACTTATAGAACCTTCTGATTTTTTTGCATTATTCGGCGTGGCACCACAGGAGGCCCCTCTAAACAGTTCTATGGGCAACATGCTGGCATTTACTTCTTTTCTAGCTAGGCGTCTTATACTATTTAAGTGGAAGGATCGGTTTCCTCCTGCTTTTAACCACTGGATAAAGGAAGTTATGCAACATCTCAAGCTAGAGAAAAAAACCTCTACTCCGTCCGGGGATCTGCGATTACATTTTATAATATCTGCAACCTTCCCTATCCTTTGTAGAAGACCCAGCTAATTTCACCCAGCTATCTCCATAAACCAACCCAAATTAGAATTACTCATTGTATATCATGTCTGCTTTAAGTCTGGTTTTGGGGTGGGGCTCTGTTTGCGCATGGAGGGTGGCTCTGATTTGGTGGGGGATCCGTGTGTGTTCTGCCCTCAGACCTGTTCTGTCTGTTATCTATATAATCATAAATGCCAAATAAATAAAACTTGGGGTCTAGAACCGGGCTCCTGCACCTTGGGTCAAAAGGAGAAACGGACGGGGCAAAGCTCCATCAATGTTAAGGTTTTGAAGAGAAGAATAGGATTAACCAAGGTTAGGGTTAGGATTGAACATATGGTTATAGTTGAGGTTAGATTTATGCCAAGTTGGGGTTATGGTTGTGGTTGACCTGGGATGTGGACATGAAGCTAGGGTTAAGGTTGTGGTTAAGGCTGTGGTTGTGGTTGACCTGGGATGTGGATATGAAGTTTGAATTGTGGCCGAGGGTTGGAGTAGAACCAGGAAGTGAACATGAACCTAGGGTTAGTGTTAGAGGGGCTCCACTGTATTCCTAATTCAACCCCTGTTTATAATGCATAACAGCCATGGTGTATAGTCAACGTATTTGATCATGCTTCTATCTATTGTATAATGTTATGGTTAACATTGGCTTTTGAGTTAATGAAGCATGTTATTTAAAACAAAAAAGCATTTTGTCAGACACAACAGCTGCTCCAACAGCGTCCTCTGTTGTCAGGGATGTGTAACAATTTGACATGATTGGTTCGCCGGATTTGTCTGCGTTCGCCTCATGCAAGTGTATGATGCCCATTCCAAGTCACTACATGCGGAGAATGACATTTGTCAAATAAATAGCAGTGTGTTGACAAGGAACTAAATGTTGACACTCGGGAGATGTCAAACCAAACACACACACACACACACACACACACACACACACACACACGCACGCAGGCAGGCAGGCAGGCAAAAGCCTTCCCTCTCTGTCACATTTAGCAGGGCAATCAAAACAACCAGACTTAGTCAGTCCTAATGATCCTCAGAATAATACCCCTACTAGGAATACATGAATAATTTATTAAGCTTGTCTTAAAAAGACATGCACGCACGCAAATGAACACACACACACACACACACACACACACACACACACACACACACACACGCACGCACGCAGGCAGGCAGGCAGGCAAACAAACACACACACACACACTCACGCTGATGAACTGCCTCTGATGTGTCCTGACTGCACAGCTTCGGCCTGCTGCCCTTAGCATCTGGCATGACGGTGCGTTTTTGTTCTTCCCACAGGGCTGCTACGTTGGTTTCGACTGTGCACACGCAGTGGGCAATGCAGAGCTGAAGCTGCATGACTGGGGAGTGGACTTTGCCTGCTGGTGCTCCTACAAGGTCAGCATTGGGGTTTGTGTGGCGAAATCAAGGCAAATGAACTGCTGACAGTGGCTTCACTCTGTTTCCTGTCCAACACCTGCTGACACAGGAAGACAACAATATGTGGGGTCGAAATGTACTCGTTCGAGCTTAATATTGCCAACAATTATTTTCTTGCCGTTGTTATCGATGCCCATTTCAAATATTGTAGATTATCATTGGTCTTCAACATTGTAGAAAATAGGCAGACAAACTATGCAATGTGTTGGTAAGAGTTATTTTTGGATTCACGTGTAGTATGTGAATTCTGGAGCTGGTGGTCTGGCTGGAGCTTTTATCCATGAGAAGAATGCACTTACAGTCAAGCCTGCGTGAGTATGACGGTGCAGTACAGCTCAGATTTGTGTTCCTATTGCGTGTTTGACTATGGTGTATGTTTTAACTGCTCGTTACTTTCTCTCTCAGGCTCACGGGATGGTGGGGACATAACTTGAAAACAAGGTTCCGCATGGATAATGGTATCAACATGTTTGTGATCATGTTCTCATTCTAGTCCCTGTACTGGGGACACATTGCAGAATGTTGCTTCGAGTTGGCCCTGTCGGTCTGTAAGCAGAGATACCCACGAAGCTTGATTTACACTGACATCTTGTGGTCATTTTAGGGTATTACAGAAAATAGGTTCTACTGTGTTCATTTCGCCATTTCAGTCAAGCCAGAACCCAAATGAGTTCATCACGAACATCCTACATTTTTTCTGACCATAGAAATGGATCTACTACCTGGTATAAGTGGCTTTCGGCTATCAAACCAACCCATCCTGCTGGTGTGTCCACTGCAAGCTAGTTTAGAGGTGATTGGAATCATTTTGGTTTTTCATATCTATTTCATACAGCAGATATTAGAACTTGTTCGTACTCATCTCTCTAATCATGGAGTTTAAAATTGACCTGTAAAAGGTTGTAACTGTTATAATAAGCAGGGTTGGGGTCAATTCCAGTCAATCCAGGAAGTACAGTGAAATTCAAATTCTCTTCAGTGTTTTTCAATTAGGGGAATTTGGAATTGGAATTTGGTTTACTTTCTGAATTGAAATGGAATTGAGTCCAGCTCTGGCAATAACTGATTAGTTGTCAATCTTTGTCAATACATCCAGGTCTTTGCTATGACCAGTATGGCAGCTCTGAGGAAGAAGTCCAGACTTCTGACAGGTTACTTGGAGTGTCTGATCCAGCACTACTACAACAAGGACGAGGCCCAGCCTCACAAGCCCTACGCCCATATCATCACTCCCTCCCACCCTGAGGAACGAGGCTGCCAACTCTCCCTCTCTTTCTCTGTCCCCATCGCAGCCGTGTTCCAGGAGCTGGAGAAGAGGGGTGTCGCTGTGAGTGGCTTCATATATAATAAACTCAGCAAAAAAAGAAACATCCTCTCACTGTCAACTGCGTTTATTTTCAGCAAACTTAACATGTGTAAATATTTGTATGAACAGAACAAGATTCAACAACTGAGACATAAACTGAAACAAGTTCCACAGACATGTGACTAACAGAAATTGAATAATGTGTCCCTAAACAAAGGGGGGGTCAAAAGTAACAGTCACCAGCTGCATTAAGTACTGCAGTGCATCTCCTCCTCATGGACTGCACTAGATTTTCCAGTTCTTGCTGTAAGATGTTACCCCACTCTTCCACCAAGGCACCTGCAAGTTCCCGGACATTTCTGGGGGAATAGCCCTAGCCCTCACCCTCCGATCTAACAGGTCCCAGACGTGCTCAATGGGATTGAGATCCGGGCTCTTCGCTGGCCATGGCAGATCACTGACATTCCTGTCTTGCAGGAAATCACGCACAGAACGAGCAGTATGGCTGGTGGCATTGTCATGCTGGAGGGTCATGTTAGGATGAGCCTGCAGGAAGGGTACCACATGAGGGAGGAGGATGTGTTCCCTGTAACGCACAGCGTTGAGATTGCCTGCAATGACAAAAAGCTCAGTCCGATGATGCTGTGACACACCGCCCCAGACCATGACCTCCCCAGACCTTAGTCCAGCCTCTCTCAGCCTATTGCGGACAGTCTGAGCACTGATGGAGGGATTGTGTGTTCCTGGTGTAACTCAGGCAGTTGTTGTTGCCATCCTGTACCTGTCCCGCAGGTGTGATGTTCGGATATACCGATCCTGTGCAGGTGTTACACGTGGTCTGCCACTGCGAGGACTATCAGCTGTCCGTCCTGTCTCCCTGTAGCGCTGTCTTAACGACCATTCTCACAGTACGGACATTGCAATTTATTGCCCTGGCCACATCTGCAGTCCTCATGCCTCCTTGCAGTGTATTCACGACCATTCCACAAGTGCCTGTTCATTCATTGTTTGTGGTTCATTGAACAAGCATGGGAAACAGTGTTTAAACCCTTTACAATGAAGATCTGTGAAGTTTTTTGGAATTATCTTTGAAAGACAGGGTCCTGAAAAAGGGATCTTTCTTTTTTTGCTGAGTTTACAAAGTAGTACATTATTGACGAGTTTCCCAGACCCATATTAAGCCTAGTCTGGACTGAAACTTGCACTAATATTTTTTACATCCTTGTTAGTGAGCATTTCTCCTTTGCCACGATAATCCATCCATCTGACAGGTGTGGCATATCAAGAAACTGATTAAACAACTGCAGACCACGTGTAACCACCCCAGCCCAGGACCACCATATGCAGCTTCTTTACCCTGCAGGATCGTCTGTCTGTAATAAAGCCCATTTGTGGGGGGAAAATTATTTCTGATTGGCTGGGCCTGGCTCCTCAGTGTGTGGGCCTGGCTCCCCAGTGGATGGGCCTATGTCCTCCCAGGTCCACCCATGGCTGGGCCCCTGCCCAGTCATGTGAAATCCATAGATTAGGGTATAATTTAATTTATTTCAATTGACTGATTTCCTTCTATGAACTCTAACTCAGGAAAATCTTTGAAATTGTTGCATGTTGTGTGTATATTTTTAGTCAGTATAAATGTTTTATGCATGATTACACAGACATAGATTTGAATCTATGTTTTGTAATTGACTATTGCTGTTTTGATCTGTTCTCTCCATGCGATCTCAAGTGTGACATGAGGGAACCCAACGTTCTGCGCATCGCTCCGGTGCCGCTCTACAACTCCTTTAGCGACGTGCACCGCTTCATCACTGTTCTAGGATCAGCTTTGGCTGCCAGCAAAGAACTACAACAATGATAGAAACAGTCTTTTACTGTTACCCCACCTTTCAGAGTATTTTTGACAGTGCGGTATGAAAACAAGATGTTTTTATCGACTATGTGCTGGAGTCACTGACAGGTCTTCTGAACTACTGTCCCAAAGAATTGCAATATGTTTTGCCTAGGATACTCAGTAAAACAAAATTGGTTGGAATTGTATTCCTACTCAAAATTTATTGAGACAAGTTTGTTGCTATACAATGTCAAATAAAATCAAATAGTCAATTACTGTGAATCTCAATTCAAGATGAGCTTCTGCATTTTTATTTTGAACCTTTATTTTGAAAGGGAGTCGATGCTGAGACCACGGTCTCTTTTCCAGATGAGCTCTGTGTAGATCAACAGTACACATCAAAATACAATTAACACGTGAAACTACAACTCGCATGCAAATTAATGCCGGGATAGAGAAAAGCTTGGACTGGGCTGAGCCAGATCTGCCCTTCCGTGGGGGTGGGAGGGCCAATAGACCAGAGCTGCCGTTCTGTGGGGGTGGGAAGGCCAATAGACCAGAGCTGCCCTTCCGTGGGGGTGGGAGGGCCAATAGACCAGAGCTGCCCTTCCGTGGGGGTGGGAGGGCCAATAGACCAGAGCTGCCCTTCCGTGGGGGTGGGAGGGCCAATAGACCATAGCTGCCGTTCTGTGGGGGTGGGAGGGCCAATAGATCAGAGCTGCCCTTCTGTGGGAGTGGGAGGGCGAATAGACCAGAGCAGTTCCTCTTGCTGTTCTGTAGGCAATTACCATGGTCTTGAAGTGGATGCGAGCTTTGACTGGAGGAGGTTGAAAATCAGGCGGGCTGTAGCGTTCTGGGTAAGTTGCAGGGGTTTGATGGCACAAACTGGGAGCCTGGAATCGGACCTGTGTGTAGGGTCGTACACTACGGATGTTGCAGAGCATGAACCTGCAGGAGTGAGCCACTGCTTTGATGTTTGCAGAGAACGACAGGGTGTTGTCCAGGGCCACGCCAAAGTTCTTTGCACTCTGGGAGGGGGACACTGGAGTTGTTAACCATGATGGAGAGGTCTTGGAGCGGGCAGGCCAGCTCTTTCTTGTTGAGCTTGGGGTGGTGGGCCGACATTCAAGCTGAGATATCTGCCAGGCACGCAGAGATGCTTGACTTGACCTGGGTGTCAGAAGGGGGGAGGCGAAAGGTAGTTGAGTGTCATCCACATAGCAATGATAGGAGAGACCATGTGAGGATATGACGGAGCCGAGTGACTTGGTGTATAGAGAGAAGAGGAGAGGGCCTATATCCGAGCCCTGGGGGACACTAGTAGTGAGAATACGTGGTGCAGACACAGAACCTCTCCACGTCACCTGATAGGAGCAGCCTCCAAGAGTGTGCGTAGGCTGAGATGCCCAGCCCTAAGAGGGTGGAGAGGAAGAGCTGATGGCTCATGGTGTTGAAGGGAATGGATAGATCTAGGAGAATGAGAACAGGGAGAGAGTCAGCTTTGGCAGGGCAGAGAGCCTCCGTGACACCGAGAAGAGCAGTATCGGTTGAGTGACCCGTCTTGAAGTCTGACTGGATAGGGTCAAGAAGATTGTTCTGAGGGAGAGAGCAAGAGAGTTGGTAAGAGACAGCCCATTCAAGTGTGGAAAGAAAATAAGTGATAGCAGTCAGAGGGGTAAAATCAATCGAATATATTTATAAAGCCCTTTTTACATCAGCAAATGTCTCACAGGGCTGTACAGAAGCATGGTGGCTAGGAAAAACTCCCTTGAAAGGCAGGAACCTAGGAAGAAAACCAGAGAGCAACCAGGCGCTGGGGGGCGGCCAGTTCTCTTCTTGCTGTGCTGAGTTTGAGTTTATTTTATTTTTACAGGGACAGTGCACATTAATCAACGTTTCAGTAAAAGTGCCGGTTTTAGCCAGCCGGCTAATTTTCAACCGCAGTCCCTGGACAGGTTATTAAAAACAATTACAATATAGACAATCATTGAGCAGTGAGCACATGCAGAGCAACATAGGACAAGCAAGACGTAGCATACAGACAGCAACATAGGACAAGCAAGACGTAGCATACAGACAGAGCAACATAGAACAAAAAGCAGCAAGGCAAAATTCATAAAAGTAACAAAGTCTTTCCACACCTCACAAGCTACAGACAACAGACAACATGGCAAGCGGTAATACACAGCTAGGGACCATGTTGACAAATCTGATTGTCCTTTAGCCATGTCTTCATGCATTTTGTGAAAGTGTAATATGTGGTGCAGTTATGTGTGTCTGATGGCAGTGTATTCCAGACATGGGAAGCTCTCACAGAGAAAGCGGATTTACTAAAGGTGCTTTTCCTTAAGGGAACTATACAGTCACCTCTCATGGCAGACCTTGTGGATCTGCTGCCATAAAAATCAAATCAAATTTGATTTGTCACATACACATGGTTAGCAGATGTTCATGCGAGTGTAGCGAAATGCTTGTGCTTCTAGTTCCGACAATGCAGTAATAACCAACAAGTAATCTAACTAACAATTCCAAAACTACTGTCTTATACACACAAGTGTAAGGGGATAAAGAATATTTACGTAAAGATATATGAATGAGTGATGGTACAGAGCGGCATAGGCAAGATACAGTAGATGGTATCGAGTACAGTATATACATATGAGATGAGTATGTAAACAAAGTGGCATAGTTAAAGTGGCTAGTGATACATGTATTACATAAAGATGCAGTAGATGATATAGAGTACAGTATATACGTATACATATGAGATGAATAATGTAGGGTATGTAAACATTATATTAGGTAGCATTGTTTAAAGTGGCTAGTGATATATGTTACATAATTTCCCATCAATTCCCATTATTAAAGTGGCTGGAGTTGAGTCAGTGTGTTGGCAGCAGCCACTCAATATTAGTGGTGGCTGTTTAACAGTCTGATGGCCTTGAGATAGAAGCTGTTTTTCAGTCTCTCGGTCCCAGCTTTTATGCACCGGTACTGACCTCGCCTTCTGGATGATAACGGGGTGAACAGGCAGTGGCTCGGGTGGTTGTTGTCCTTGATGATCTTTATGGCCTTCCTGTGACATCGGGTGGTGTAGGTGTCCTGGAGGGCAGGTAGTTTTTCCCCGGTGATGCGTTGTGCAGACCTCACTACCCTCTGGAGAGCCTTACGGTTGTGGGCGGAGCAGTTGCCATACCAAGCGGTGATACAGCCCGCCAGGATGCTCTCAATTGTGCATCTGTAGAAGTTTGTGAGTGCTTTTGGTGACAAGCCGAATTTCTTCAGCCTTCTTCACGATGCTGTCTGTGTGGGTGGACCAATTCAGTTTGTCTGTGATGTGTATGCCGAGGAACTTAAAACTTGCTACCCTCTCCACTACTGTTCCATCGATGTGGATAGGGGGGTGTTCCCTCTGCTGTTTCCTGAAGTCCACAATCATCTCCTTAGTTTTGTTGACGTTGAGTGTAAGTCGCTCTGGATAAGAGCGTCTGCTAAATGACTTAAATGTAAATGTAAATTTAAATGTAAATGAGTGTGAGGTTATTTTCCTGACACCACACTCCGAGGGCCCTCACCTCCTCCCTGTAGGCCGTCTCGTCATTGTTGGTAATCAAGCCTACCACTGTTGTGTCGTCCTCAAACTTGATGATTGAGTTGGAGGCGTGCGTGGCCACGCAGTCGTGGGTGAACAGGGAGTACAGGAGAGGGCTCAGAACGCACCCTTGTGGGGCCCCAGTGTTGAGGATCAGCGTGGTGGAGATGTTGCTGCCTAACCCTCACCACCTGGGGGCGGCCCGTCAGGAAGTCCAGTACCCAGTTGCACAGGGCGGGGTCGAGACCCAGGGTCTCGAGCTTGATGAAGAGCTTGGAGGGTACTATGGTGTTAAATGCTGAGCTGTAGTCGATGAACAGCATTCTCACATAGGTATTCCTCTTGTCCAGATGGGTTAGGGCAGTGTGGTTGAGATTGCATCGTCTGTGGACCTATTTGGGCGGTAAGCAAATTGGAGTGGGTCTAGGGTGTCAGGTAGGGTGGAGGTGATATGGTCCTTGACTAGTCTCTCAAAGCACTTCATGATGACGGAAGTGAGTGCTACGGGGCGGTAGTCGTTTAGCTCAGTTACCTTAGCTTTCTTGGGAACAGGAACAATAGTGGCCCTCTTGAAGCATGTGGGAACAGCAGACTGGGATAGGGATTGATTGAATATGTCCGTAAACACACCAGCCAGCTGGTCTGCGCATGCTCTGAGGGCGCGGCCGGGGATGCCGTCTGGGCCTGCAGCCTTGCGAGGGTTAACACGTTTAAATGTTTTACTCACCTCGGCTGCAGTGAAGGAGAGGCCACATGTTTTGGTTGCAGGCCGTGTCAGTGGCACTGTATTGTCCTCAAAGCGGGCAAAAACGTTATTTAGTCTGCCTGGGAGCAAGTCATCCAGGTCCGTGACGGGGCTGGTTTTCTTTTTGTAATCCGTGATTGACTGTAGACCCTGCCACATACCTCTTGTGTCTGAGCCGTTGAATTGAGATTCTACTTTGTCTCTATATTGACGCTTAGCTTGTTTGATTGCCTTGCGGAGGGAATAGCTACACTGTTTGTATTCGGTCATGTTACCGGTCACCTTGCCCTGATTAAAAGCAGTGGTTTGTGCTTTCAGTTTCACACGAATGCTGCCATCAACGGTTTCTGGTTTGGGAATGTTTTAATCGTTGCTATAGGAACGACATCTTCAACGCACGTTCTAATGAACTCGCAGACCGAATCAGCGTATTCGTCAATGTTGTTGTCTGACGCAATACGAAACATATCCCAGTCTACGTGATGGAAGCAGTCTTGGAGTGTGGAATCAGATTGGTCGGACCAGCGTTGGACAGACCTCAGCGTGGGAGCTTCTTGTTTTATTTTCTGTCTGTAGGCTGGGATCAACAAAATGGAGTCGTGGTCAGCTTTTCCGAAAGGAGGGCGGGGCAGGGCCTTATATGCGTCGCGGAAGTTAGAATAGCAGTGATCCAAGGTTTTGCCAGCCCTGGTTGCGCAATCGATATGCTGATACAATTTAGGGAGTCTTGTTTTCAGATTAGCCTTGTTAAAATCCCCAGCTACAAAGAATGCAGCCTCAGGATGTATGGATTCCAGTTTGCAAAGAGTCAAATAAAGTTCGTTCAGAGCCATCGATGTGTCTGCTTGGGGGGGAATATATACGGCTGTGATTATAATCGAAGAGAATTCCCTTGGTAGATAATGCGGTCGACATTTGATTGTGAGGAATTCTAAATCAGGTGAACAGAAGGACTTGAGTTCCTGTATGCTTTTGTGACCACACCACGTCTCGTTAGCCATAAGGCATACGCCCCCTCCCCTCCTCTTACCAGAAAGATGTTTGTTTCTGTCGGCGTGATGCGTGGAGAAACCAGCTGGCTGCACCGACTCCGATAGCGTCTCTCCAGTGAGCCATGTTTCCGTGAAGCAAAGAACGTTACAGTCTCTGATGTCCTTCTGGAATGCTACCCTTACTCGGATTTCATCAACCTTGTTGTCAAGAGACTGGACATTGGCAAGAAGTATACTGGGGATTGGTGCACGATGTGCCCGTCTCCGGAGTCTGACCAGAAGACCGCTACGTTTCCCTCTTTTACGAAGTCGTTTTTTTGGGTCGCCGGCTGGGAACTATTCCGTTGTCCTGGGTGAAAGGCAGAACACAGGATCCGCTTCGCGAAAGCGGATCCATATGTTTGGGTTTTCTGTTTAACAAACATGCTGAGTGGAGGGGGAGCCAGGCCATTTAGGATCTTGAATACAAGGTGTATTGCACAAGATTCTTCCAACTCAGGAGCTCATGCTTTCTGAGGATGTAACAGTGATGATGGATATTGTGCTTCCTTGTCAAGCACTTTGAGAGCCTGTTTGTAGACAGACTGAATAGGTTTTAATGTTGTACAGCAATCTTGGGCCCAACTAGTCAAGCAGTATGTCAAGTGGGGGAGTATCATAGATTTGAAGTATTTTTGTAGTTTTGCTACCTCTGTAGTCAAACAATTTCGTATAAATCGGAAATTAGCTAGGTTGAATTTGGTTATCTGAATAACCTTTTTGACATGCTTTTTAAACGAGAGGTTGGAATCAAGTATGATGCCAAGGTACTTAAAATCGGATACCACCTGGAGCTTCTCCCCTGACACATAGACATCTGGCTCAGTAGCATCTGTTGCCCTCTTTGTGAAGAACATGCAAACAGTTTTTTTCACATTGAGATGCAAACATGAGTCACTGAGCCACTTTGTAACCTGGACCATTACAGTAGTGAGTTCTTGTGCAGCTTGTTGTTTGCTCTTTGCATGCACATATATCACTGTATCATCTGCATACATTTGAACTTCAGACCCAGTACAGACAGAAGGCAGATCATTAATGTACAGGCTGAACAGGAGGGGCCCCAGTATTGACCCTTGGGGCACGCCCACATCATAGCTACGAGTGGGCGACAGCTCATTGCTCACTCTGACACACTGAGTTCTGCCTTTAAGGTATGATTTCATCCATCTCAAGGCATCAGGGGAAAAGTTGAACTTGGACAATTTTGTGATGAGAATCTCATGGTTAACAATATCAAAAGCCTTCCTTAGGTCCAGAAACACAGCCCCAACAGCACCCCCTTTGTCCATCTTGGACTTCACATTTTCCAGAAGAAAGCAGTTGGCCGTTTCTGTGGAGTGTTTCGCTCTGAAGCCAAACTGCATGGAGTGTAATGTGAAGGGGCTGTTGTTGAGGTGGGAAATCAGTTGTTCTGCTACACACTTTTCAACAACCTTTGACACCACAGGTAGTATACCTGTAGTTACTCACGTCAGCAGGGTCTCCCGATTTAAAGATGGCCGTTATTATGGCTGACTTCCATACCCTTGGAAACACCCCGAGACCAATAGATATGTTGGGGACCTTAGTAATGGGGCCAATGAGTGACTCTTTGTAGTTTTTAAGAAAGGTAGAGTCCAGCCCAAACACATATTTGGCTTTAGAGTTCTTTAGTGAGCTAATCACCTTGTTCACCATTGACTCAGAAACCTCCCTTATGATCAAGACAGTTTGAGTGTCATTTACTAGCACTGAGCCCAAGAAACCAGTGGAAGGGTTCTGTGTCAGTACCCTGACAGTCAATAAAGTAGGAATTGAAGGCTATTGCTATTTCGACTGCATCCTGTGTTAGATTGTTATTCACCATGATTTCTAGTCTTTTTGCAGTGTTACTATGGTCTTTCCCTGTTAACTTTTTTAGATTCTCCCAGATCAATTTAGAATTTGCTTTTGCTTCACCAATTATGTTAATAAAAAAGTTTGCCTTGGCCTGTCGGATTTCTTTCATCACCTTATTTCTCAACATGGTAAACCTACGTCTGTCATGCTCTAATTTGGATCTTAGGGCTATTTTTAGAGCATAATCTCGTTCTTTTCCAGATTTCTCCATTCAGCCAAGGAAGAGGGCTCTTTTGGCCAGGTTTGGATTTGATTTTCTTTAGGAAACCATTTATTGTAGTCTGGATTGTGGATAGAAAAACCTGACTATCAGCTTCCACGTCTGTATAGGACAAGAGATCCTTCCAGTTAATTCCCTTAATTGCGTTTTCAAAATAGTTTAATTCACTCTTAGGTATTCTTAGTTCATCCAGCTTTCTAACAGTAGAGAGGTTAAACCTGCTCTTAGACAGCTTTCTGGCTATAAGTGTCAGATTATGATCAGATAGCCCAGTAACCATATTGAATGATTTAGTCACTCTCTGGTTTATTACTGATCACCAAATCAATCTGTGTTTTAGAGCAACAAGTCACATTTGGGGAGACAGTGTAACGTTAGGCCAATACATTCTAGTTCATTATCACATGACCACTCCATTTGTTTACATCGGATATGTTCTTTAATGTAAATCATCACACCCCCTCCTCTTCCTTCAATCCTGTCTCTCCTGAAAACATTGTAGCCAATCACAACCAAAGCAGCATATAGAGAGTTTTTATGGAGCCATGTCTCTGAGAGGCAGAGGAAGTCAAGGTTGGAGTCTGTGAGGTAGAAGTTGAATTTGATCACTTTTTGGAATGACACTACGAATGTTCAAGTGCCCCCCTAGTAGTCCCTTGGGCTTAGCTCGTGGGTCCCAGATTTCTCGAGAGTGATTGAAAAAAGTTAAACTTCCGTGTTTTCTGACGGCTGGGTTTAGGCCGTGAGTCGAGAGAAACCACGGGACTATCGCACTGACCCACTTCCACAGCGGCGACGATCAGTGGACGAGGCCATCCACTGCTTTCCACTCCGGTGAGTATCGCTGGCTAGGTGATGTTAGGCCCAGGATCGAGTTGCACATCCCCGGAGAGTAGGAGGGTAGTGAACAGGTAGTTTAAAAGTTTCAGGTAGTTTAAAATGTTGGACTTGTGTTTGTTACGCCTAAGCGGTTCAGTGGAATAGGGAGCGGGGTAGACTTGGCCATTATTCAGAACATTATGGTATGCTGTGTACTGTCCACTCCCGTGGAACGGTGAACCAATGTGTTTGGTGTTGATATTCTCCTGCAGTAGATTTGTGTCATCCCAGCAAGGACGCACTGAGATTATCAGTAGGTCACCTACATAACTGACAATCATGGCAAAGTACTGGAGATAAAACACATAATTGAGCTTTAACTCTTTGCATGAGTTACTTAGCTGGGGTCGGCGTACACCTGATGTTTTAGATAAAATAACAGCATTCGTATGAGAAGCGGCACTTGCCACACCACCCTGTCTTCCGTCCACTATTATCCATCCAATGCTGGGTGTAGATGGCCATTTAAGAGTACATAGCCATTTAAGGCCAGATTGTTCTTCAAATTGTTCAAATGTTCATAGATGACCAGCAGGGTCAAATAATAATCACTGGTTGTAGAGAATGCAACAGGTCAGTATCTCAGGAGTAAATGTCAGTTGGCTTTTCATAGACAAGTATTCAGAGGTCGAGACAGCAGGCGCGGTAGATAGAGAGTCGAAAACAGCAGGTCCGGGACAAGGTAACGTCCAGTGAACAGGTCAGGGTTCCCTAACCGCAGGCAGAACAGTTGAAACAGGAGCAGCAGCACGACCAGGTTGACTGGGGACAGCCAGGAGTCATCGGGCCAGGTAGTCCTGAGGCATGATACTAGGGCTCAGTTTCTCCGGGAGGGGAGGGAGAGAGGGAATGAGAGATGAGTCCTCGGTAATGACTTGAAGGTCGATACCAAGTCTCTCACATGGATAGGCAGACCATTCCATAAGAATGGAGCTCTGTAGGAGAAATCCCTGCCTCCAGCTGTTTGCTTAGAGGAGGCCTGCGTCTTGTGACCGTAGTGTAAGTGTAGGGATGTACAGCAGGACCAAAACAGAGAGATAGGTAGGAGCAAGCTCATATAATGCTTTGTAGGTTAGAAGTAAAACCTTGAAATCAGCACTTGCCTTAACAGGAAGCTGATGTGGAGAGGCTAGAACTGAAGTAATATGATTGGTTCTAGTCAGGATTCTAGCAGCCCTGTTAAGAACTAACTGAAGTTTATTTACTACTTTATCCTGGTAGCCGGAGAGTACCGCATTGCAGTAGTCTAATCTAGAATTGACAAAAGCATGGATTAGCCTTTCTGCATAATTTTGGAACAAAAAGTTTCAGATTTCTGCAATGTTACGAAGATGGAAAAAGCTGTCCTTGAAATATTATTGATATGTTCGTCAAAAGAGAGATCAGGGTACAAAGTAACGCAGAGGTCCTTCACAGTTTTATTTGAGACTACTGTACAACCATCAAGATTGCCAGATCCAACAGTAGGCATCTTTGTTTCTTGGGACCTAGAACTAGCATCTCTGTTTTGTCTGAGTTTAAAAGTAAAACAATCCGCCATCCACTTCCTTAAGTCTGAAACCCATGATTCCAAGGCTCAATTTTGGGCCTTCACCATGTTTCATCAAACTGTACAGGTGTGTTTCATCCACATAGCAGTGAAAGTTGACATTGTGTTTTCGAATGACATCACCAAGAGATATATAATATATAGTGAAAACAATAGTGGTCCTAAAATGGAACCTTGAGGAACGCCAAAACGTACAATTGATTTGTCAGAGGACAAACCATCCACAGAGACGAACTGATATATTTCCAACAGATAAGATCTAAACCAGGCAAGAACTTGTCTGTGTAGACCGGGGTGGGCAACTCCAGTCCTCTTGATTGGCATCACACTTTTTCTCAGTCCCTAGAAAACCCAGTTGATTAATCAAATTGTATTCTAAACTGAAGATCATTATTAGGTGATTATTGGAGTCAGCTGGGGCTGGGGCAAAACTGTGACACGAATCAGGCCCTCGAGGACTGGACTTGCCCAACCCTGCTGTAGACCAATTAGGGTTTCTTATCTTTCCAAAATAATGTGGTGATCGATGGTGTCAAAAGCAGCACTCAGGTCTAGCAACACGAGGACAGCTGCAGAGCCTTGATCTGACGTCATTAAAATGTAAATTACCACCTTCACGAGTGCAGTGTCAGTGCTATGATGGGGTCTAAAACCAGACTGAAGCATTTCATATACATTATTTGTCCTCAGGAAGGCAGTGAGTAGCTGCGCAAGAGCTTTTCAAAAGCATTTGATAGGAATGGGAGATTTGATATAGGCCGATAGTTTTAACATTTCCGTGTCAAGATGTGGCTTTTTCAAGAGAGGCTTTTAGTGAGTTTGGTACACATCCGGTGAATAGAGAGCCATTTATTATGTTCTGTTCAACATAGGAAAGCCAAGCACAGGAAGTATCTCTTTCAGTAGTTTAGTTGGAATAGGGTCCAGTATGCAGCTTGAAGGTTTAGAGACCATGACTATTTTCATGAATGTGTCAAGATACAAGATTAAAAAACTTGAGTGTCTCCATTGATCCTAGGTCTTGGCAGTTCTGTGCAGACTCAGGATAACTGAGCTTTGGAGAAATATGCAGATTCAAAGAGGATCCCGTAGTTTGCTTTTTAATGATCATAATCTTTTCATCGAAGAAGTTCATAAATGTATCACTGCTGAAGTGAAAGCTATCCTCTCTTGATGAATGCTGCTATTTAGTTAGCTTTGTGACAGTATCAAAAATAAATGTTGGAATGTTCTTATTCTCCTCAAATAGGTTGGAAAAATAGGACGATCGAACAGCAGTGAGGGCTCTACGATATTGCACGGTACTGTCTTTCCAAACTGGACGGAAGACATCCAGTTTGGTGGAGCGCCATTTCCGTTCCAATTTTCTGGAAGCTTGCTTCAGTGCTCGGGTATTTTCTGTATACCAGCGAGCAAACTTCTTGTGACAAATGTTTGTTTTTAGGGGTGCAACTGCATCTAGGGTATTACGCAAGGTTACATTTAGATCCTTAGTTAGGTGGTTAACCGATTTTTGTACTCCAACGTCCTTGGGTAGGTGGAGGGAGTCTTCTAGAAATCTTTGGGTTGTCCGAGAATTTATAGCACGTCTCTTGATGATCCATTGTTGGGGTCTGAGCAGATTATTTGATGAGATTACAAACGTAATAAAATGGTACTCCTATAGTCCATTGTTACGAATCCCTTTTGGCCCGACAGTCTAGGGGGGATGGTAATGAGACCCGTAACATAACTCATGCAAATTATTATTGTGACAAAGTAAAAGTGTGCACGAAATAACCACGACAACAGAAATCTACCGTCAAACTCTAGGTTTATTTATAAACACACGGTAATGGGGGGAGCAGGAAAAGGGGCTGAGCTGGACCCAAGGAAAGAAACAACAAGTATTCAAAAACACCCCTAAGCTAGACTAGCCTACTTTAACAACAGCTAACTAACTAACCAAAAATACAGTGGGTGGTCCGCCCAGTTCTAACTAGTGTATTTAACAAAGTTCACCTACGGGTAGTGTATGCCCATGGGCGACTTGTCTTGGTTTCCCCCTTTTCCCACCAGCAAACAAACAAACACCATAACCCAAAAACAATACTCACAGGTGATGACAAAGTGCTATGGAGGTGCTTTAAACAAAAGAGAGGTTAAGACACAAAGCAAGAGTGAAACACAGAGACCTACAGACATGGCATTTACAGAGAGATTGAGCTAGAGATTGCTCTAGAGCAAACAAATGATGGGGTTTTTAAACCATGGGGAAGGAACTGTGATAGGGTAGGAAATAGGAGGAGGTGTGTCTTCTGATTGATGATTGATTGTTGACTGATTGGGGAGTGATGGTTTTCACCTGTGAGGGGAGAAGGAGAGAAAAGAAACACACACAGGATACACACACACAGGATAACTGTATCCGTAACATCCATGATTATGAGGAAAAACATTTAGAACCACAATATTTATTCCATGGGACAAAACTAGATCCAGTGTATTTCTGTGGCAATGAGTATGTCCGGAGACATGTTGGACAAAACCCACTGAGTCGATGATGGCTCCGAAAGCCTTTTGGAGTGGGTCTGTAGACTTTTCCATGTGAATATTAAAATCACCAAAATTGTGAATATTATCTGCCATGTCTACAAGATCCGACAGAAATTCAGGGATTTCAGTGAGGAATGCTGTGTACGGCCCAGGAGGTCAGTAAACAGTATCTATACAAAGTGATTGAGTAGGCTGCATAGATTTCATGACTGACTAGTAGCTTAAAAGATGAAAACGCAGTCATTTTTTATTGTCAATTGAAAGTTGCTGTCATAAATGTTAGCAACACCTCTGCCTTTGCGGGATGCGTGTAAATAAATGAGAGGCCTCATTTAAGAGGTTTCCACAGTAAATTTATCAGTCTTGAGCCATGTTTCAGTCAGGCCAATCACATAAAGATGATGATCAGTGATTAGTTCATTGACTGTTGGTTTCTTGAGGAGGGGAGCGACTCAGGACATTTTGAAGTCCGAGGGGACGCAGCCAGTGGTCAGGGATGAGTTAATGAGTGGAGTGAGGAATGGGAGAAGGTCTCCAGAGATAGTCTCCCTACCAGGGAGGAGGGGATTGGGTCAAGCGGGCAGGTTGGTGGGCGGCCTGACTTCACTAGTTGCAGCATTTAATCTGGAGAGAGAGGGAAGAAAGAGATGAAGGCATAGGTTAGTTCTGTTTGAGTGGGTCCAGTGGCTCAATAGGCTGAGTGAATGAAAAGTGGAGGAAGGAGTTTCCTAGAAGCCTAATTAAAAAAACATTTTTTACTAACTCATCAACATGCTTTTTGAAAAATAGCTTTTCGTCAATATAGCTTTTCGTCAAAATAAAATATACTTGGTTTTACTTGCATTAAGTTCTGAAGGAGCCTGGTCAGCTGTGGGGCAATAGCATTCACCACAGTGTCATCTGCATACAGGTGAAAGTAAAATAAATTCTACAGTTAAATCAATATTGTTAATTTAAATAGTGAAAATAACCGGACCAAGAATCGATCCCTGTGGGACACCCTTTATTATGTCAAGAAACCCGGGTTTAAAAACACTGTTTTCTGTCCTTTAAATACATTTCAAACCAGCCTCTGAATAAGTAATGAATGAGCCACCGTGTCGAAGGCTTTAGACATGTCGGGGAAAAAAGTACCACAGAATGTTTATTTTTACCTGGTCTGAAACCTGACTGGTGTACATTTAGAATACATTTTATAGTTAAAGTATCTAAGTTGAGTATTTACCAAGGCTTCTAGAATTTTTGCTAGTCAATGACGGTCGGTGGCATTTATTTATATTTTTTGAGTATGGTCATTACTTCTATTACAGCATATTGGATGACTGTAATTCATTCACCCAGCTCAATGTAACATGGATAGATTTATGCAACTTACTACATGTATCACGCTTTAAGGTATGACTCAGGTGCAGACATTGTTGAAGAAACAAAATGTTATTCCTCAAACAGGGAGGCAAATGACAGGTCAAGGCAGGCAGGTGTCAATAATCCAGAGAGGGTGTAAGGTACAGGACAGCAGGCGGGCTCAGGGTCAGGTCAGGCAGAGGTCGGTAATCCAGAGTAGTGAGGCAAAGGTACAGGACGACAGGCAGGCTCAGGGTCAGGGCAGGCAGAACGGTCAGAACTGGGAAACTAGAAAAAAAGGAGCAAGGAACAGGCGGGAGCAGGGAAACAAAACGATGGTAGGTTCTATGAACAAAACGAACTGGCAACAGACAAACAGAGAACGAAGGAATAAATACACAAGGGATAATGGGGAACACCTGGAGGGAGGGTAGATAAACACAAAGACAGGTGAAACAGATCAGGGTGTGACAATGACACCAGTAGCCCAGTCAAAAGAGGGATTGTGTTGCTGGAGCCAAGAGAATCCCAATACCACGGGAACCTGCGGAGACTCAACTAGCAGGAATTGCATCGTCTCGCTGTGGTTCCCTGACACTCGTAGGTTGATGTGGGTGGTATGGTGGGTGACCCGGCCTATAGAGCACCCGTACAGCGCTCTAACATCCATGGAAATGGAGAGGGGTTGAGTGGGGATTCCCAGCTCAGACGCCAGGGTAACGTCCATAAGACTCACATCGGCCCCAAATTCGATGAGTACCTGGAGAGACTTGGACTGGTTGCCCCACAGCAGGATGGCATGGAGTGGGGGGGTGAGTAAGGGGAGAAGAAAAATTATCTTCAACCTCTCTGGGATGAAAATGCAGAGCGCCAAATTCAAATAAATTACTATAAAAATTTAACTTTCATGAAATCACACATGTAAGATACTAATATTATATTAAAGCTACACTTGTTATGAATCCAGCCAACATGTCAGATTTCAAAAAGGCTTTTTGGCAAAGGCAAAAGATGCTATTATCTGAGGATAGCACCTCCGTAAACAAAAAGAGAAAAGCATATTTCAACCCTGACCTCAAAAAACAAAAATGTCCTTGGGGTTTCGCCTGCTAAATAAGTTCTGTTATACTCACAGACATGATTCAAACAGTTTTAGGAACTTCGGAGTGTTTTACTAATACTATGCATATCTTATCTTCTGGGGATGAGTAGCAGGCAGTTGAATATGGGCATGCATTTCATCCGGAAGTGAAAATACTGCCCCCTGTAAACCAAGAAGTTAAGACCCACTGGAGTACTCACTTCAACGAATGAGCTAGGTCTCTTGAAGGTACGGGTAGACACATAATGACCAGCAGTACCACAGTACAGACAACTATGGGTGTTAAGTCAGTGTACGCGTTCAGCTGGAGACAACCTAGACCTGCCGAGCTGCATCGGCTCGGGAAGAGGTGAATCGGCAGTCTAAGCCTCTTGGAGGAATCTGGGTAAGCTCGGATCCTCTCAGGGACGTAGACACCGGGGACTTCCGGAGTTCATCAGATGCAAGGTGGGATCCTTGAGTGAGCAATTGGGACCGCAATCAGACCTCTTCTCCCTCCTACATTCCCGTAGCCGACCATCAATTCGGATAGTTAAAGCGATGAGTGAGTCGAGATCCGTCGATAGTTCATCCTTTACTTCCTCCGATAATCCGTTCAGGAACGTGTCGAACAGCGCTTCCGGGTTCCAGGCATCCTCCGCTGCAATCGTGCGGAAATCCACCGCATAGTCTGCCATACTGAGGGAGGCCTGCTGAAGCCGAAAAGAAAAATTTAAAGAAAAATGAAAATACAAAAGTGAAAACAATCTCTCTCTCTCTCTCTCTCTCTCTCTCTCTCTCTCTCTCTCTCTCTCTCTCTCTTTCTCGCTTCTCCTTCGTTTTTGAAGAAATGTACAGTATTTGTTCAAATGGTTTAACCATTGTCTTTCTCTTTGAGTAAAATACTACCACATTTTATGCACTGCAGTGCTAGCTAGCTCTAGCCTATGCTTTCAGTACTAGATTCATTCTCTGATCCTTTGATTGGGTGGACAACATGTCAGTTCATTTCATGCTGCAAGAGCTCTGATATGTTGGAGGACGTCCTCCGGAAGTTGTTATAATTACTGTGTATGTCTATGGAAGGGGGTGAGAACTACGAGCCTCCTAGGCTTTATATGGAAGTAAATGTACCTAGAGGAGGACGGAAACTTCCTCCCCTTTGGCTACACCATGGTTAGACCTTCATTACAAAACAGTGTGTCTTGTGAATATATTTAGTGTAGTTTTATCTAAAATTGGCAACTGTTTTTATATTTAACTTTTTTTTAAATGAAATTTACTGAGGAGAATGGTCGTCCCCTTCCTCCTCTGAGGAGCCTCCACTGTTGCTAGTGTAGGCTTTGAAAATGGGTAGAATTATTTAGGTCACACTGGTCACCACCTTTGTGAAGGGGGAATATATGGGCCACCTTCAAGACCCGCCTTCCAGACCTTGCCGAGATAAAATGCTGATAAAAAACATCACTTATTAAAATTTTCTCAGTAGTGATGCCAGTCTGACACAACTTGCTTCGGTGAGGAAGGAGAGTAATTTCCACGCTTCATTGCATTAACTGTTTTCCAACATTTAGACGGATCACTAGCGGAGTCTGAGATAGAACTTAGAAAGTATTTAGATTTAGCTTTCTTGATTGAGGAACTGCATTCATTTCTCAATTTCCTGAAAAACAGTTTTTTCTAGCCTTGGCCCAAGCCTGATTTATCATCATTACAAGATCTGAAAGTTCTGTAGAGAACCAAGGATTTCTTGTATTTTTTACTCTAAGGCATTTAATGGGAGCGTGTTTGTCTGCCAGAGAGATGAAATAGCACTCCCCCCATATTTTGGTTAGGCTCCCCTGCCCTCCCATGCCCCTCCCCCCTATGTTATGATGAGGCCTGCCTCCACCCTCCCATGTACTCTCCCCATTTTCTTTTTAGGCTTGCGTCTGCCCTCCCATGCACCCCCAACCCATATTTTGGTAAGGCCTGCCAACCCCCTCCCATGCACCCCCAACCCATATTTTGGTAAGGCCTGCCAACCCCCTCCCATGCACCCCCACCCCATATTTTGTTGAGGCCTGCCTTGCAGATATGCATCCCAGCCCGCCCCAGCATGGGGTGTGCAAATGGTATGATTTCCTGATTTAAGAAACTCTGATGATCCATCCTTCTCCTTCCTGCATTACACACCTCAGTAGCCTGCAGTCCACTTCCTAGCAATTAACGCTCACTTCATTACATGTTGGGTTGTTCCTAATGTAGCTCCTGTGTTTATGCACTATTACCTTGATGGATGTCTATCCCACAATTAGACATAATTGGCATATCAATATGCAGAAGCTAAATGGATTAACCTTCTCTAAAACTAATGAGCACTCCCATGACCAGCTGGGGAATGGACCAGAATTAGCATTTGTCATTTTTGGGGGGTTTGATGATGATATAGAAATAAATAATTTAACAAGGGGTTAGGGGGTATTTTCTTTGTCTTTGGTAACTTAACCCCAAGATTGTATGCATGTACAATATGTGTTAAATGTAGAGATACTCTACTAAGTAACGGTGATTGTTGATAATATTGGTTAATGCAGTAACATGTTAAAACAGGCAACATGAAAAGGTTTGCACAACAACACTACAATACTACTAACAACGCTATACTTCCAGTATACTGTACATTCTTATGCCATTGGAATATATCTGATTCCCTGATTCCTTCTAGTCTCGTTGCTCGTTTGGGCACCGCTCCAGTGAGAAGCTCCAGCTAGCTGAGTTAGCTAGTTACAGAGAATATTAACCGACCGACCTGACTGTGCTCAGTACCTTCTAACCCTGATTTCCGTGCATTCATTTCCAGAACTCTTTGTAATCTAATCACCGACAGCAGCCTTGGTGGTGCAGGGTTTGGTTGCTGGCAGGGACGATGATTTGTGGTTGTTCCTGTATATACCCTGAAAATCCAGGAGGACACATTGATTCACATTCTCTGCCAGATTCCCGTATTGAGGGGAGGTCTGTGTGTGTGTGTGTGTGTGTGTGTGTGTGTGTGTGTGTGTGTGTGTGTGTGTGTGTGTGTGTGTGTGTGTGTGTGTGTGTGTGTGTGTGTGTGTGTGTGTGTGTGTGTGTGTGTGTGTGTCAGCTGAATCACTATCAGCAGCGAGTCTTGTTAAACATCTGGCCTCTGACACCAGGGAGACTCAGATACCGGCAGCTTTAGCAGAGCGATCCGTCTCCCGTGCCAAACTCTGAAACACATCTGAGAACCTGCTCAAGTAGCAGCATCTACTCGCAGCTTCTACTCACGATACTTGCATGATTCATTCTGGAACTATCAGAAGAAGAGATATCATTGCAGTGTTGCAGCATTGGAAACAGCATGATTGCCTTGTTGAAATCATGGTATAATTTATCACTTGCTGAAGTGGGTGAAATATTTTAGACAAAATACGAAGCCATATAATAAGACAATGGTTATTAACCATATGGAATAAACATGATATACTAATACTGTACATTTTTTATCAAATCAGCCTTGACTGTTTAGCTCAGATTGTTTGTCAGAAAATTGAGAAACACCTCCTTCCTTTTGCACCTAACATCTTCCAGGTTATGACCCTTCCGTCTCTTTAGATTAGGCCTGGGGTATCGTTGCAGGGCTCATTACATAGACGGCCTGTGATATGAGCTTGAAATTCACGTCAAGTGACAGATGTAAAGCTTGACTAATTCACTCTGACACTTGGCATGAAGAAATGGCAGACTTCGTCTCCGACTGTTTGCGTTCCTGTACTATACAACGCACTCGAGCAAGTACATCTTGTGACATTTGGACCACTGCTGCTTCAGTGTGCATAGATGTGGTGGATTTGAAATCATTCCATTTTGTCACATTATCTCTTGCTCTCTCTCCCCTCTCTCTCTCTCTCTCTCGCTCCCTCTCTCTCCCTCTCTCATTTCCTCCCTCTCTCTACAAGGACATGTTAAACTTAGCTCCCAATTCAGTGCTCAGGGCAGTGAGTAGCATAGCTGCGGTCCTGCCAGCAAACTGCAGGTATAGTAATAGGGATTGAGAGCTGCATGCGTCAACCCTAATTACCTTAAATAGCAGCCCCTCCGGGTTCTTTCTGCACTCTGTGTGTCTCTGATTTGACAGCTTTAAAAGGTAGCCAGAGAGCGAGGTATGGGACTGTTCAACCTATTAATTCATTGTACGGGAACTAAACCGTGACAGCCAACCCTAGATAGGGAACTTTAGTGACCATTTCTCCAGACAGGTCTGGTCACACTATTGTACAGTCGCTAGCTTCACTAAGGACTGATTCCTTAGACGTATTTCTGAATGACATACAGTAATGGTGAGATACCGGTATTCAACTCTAGCTTAGGTATTCTGTCTCAAGTTAGTGACCGTATTCTGAGCATCACAGTGGTTTTGAAATCAAACCAGGGTTTTACTATATAGTATATCTCAAATCAAGCCGATTTAACCTGGTTTTACATGTTCCCGATTCAGTTTGAAGCATTGCACTTTTATCCCACTCATTTAGGTCCCCTTTCAGTCCGGCGGCAGCCTTACTAACTCTGTGAGAAATGGACAATAAGTTTCAGCTTCAAGTTTTCGAAGAGATCCATCAAAGGGCTTTGCACTTATCAAGAAGTGGATAAAAAGGCTTGCTTTCAGCCAGAAAAAGCAGCTTGTTGGGGGGGAAGAAAAAAAACAGCTTCATGAATAAGACAAAAGGAGAAATAAGAAATACGAGGCTAAATAGAAAGGAGTGCCTAAGAAAAGAAAGCTTTTTTTTCATGTTCAAATGATTTCCATCCCAAATCACATCCTATAACCTTGTTAGCATCTGAGCTGATTTCCATATTAACAACCTCTTCAGAACCCTCAAAGTCTTGAATAATTGACAACAAATGAAATGTTTTGATTGTCGCCGGTCGGAGCATAGCATGTTTAATGTTTTATACGTGGCTGGCTGCTTCCTCCTAGCTAATTATGCAGATGATACATTTGTCGGCTAGCTAGACCCCCTGTCCCTTCCTGTCCCTCCCTGTCCCTCCGATCTGTCAGCATTTGGTTCAGCGTTTTCAGACTGGAGAGCACACAGTGCATACTCACACACACACACACACACACACACACACACACACACACACACACACACACACACACACACACACACACACACACACACACACATACCCACATCTGAGCTAGTAATTAACTAGTAGGGGAATGCTCAATGACCTGCACCAGAGTCAAACGTCTGCCAATTCAGCCATTGTTTAGCCACAGATGTATTGGGATAATTAAAATCTTGAATGAGCTCATAGTTAAAAAGGGGTCTTATTTATAGTTCTGATTTTGTAATAGCTAGGTCAGCATAGGAGAGGACTGAGTTATTGATGACACACACACACACACACACACACAGAGTTATTGATGACTGTCTGTCAAGCCATTTACTGCATTTAATCTTCATTTCATAGTATTATGTGATTGTTTATGTGGACAGCACACACAGAGAGGTGTATAATTACAGTTAATATAACATGGAATGATTGCGGATACTTCTGCTGATATTGAATGACAGAGATCATGTACAAAGGAGACCGAGGGAGAGAGAGAGCTTGTGTGTGTTCCATAAGTGGATGCATGTGTGTGTGTGTGTGTGTGTGTGTGTGTGTGTGTGTGTGTGTGTGTGTGTGTGTGTGTGTGTGTGTGTGTGTGTGTGTGTGTGTGTGTGTGTGTGTGTGTGTGGATTGGTGGGTGGGTGGGTGGGTGGGTGGGTGTGTGTGTGCGCACATCCATTATGTGAGTGTCTCTGCATATAATACATGTGTTTGAAACAGATGACAGTCAGTGCCCAGTCAGGTCTGAGTATGTATCCTGAAGACACTGTCAGGCAGAATTGATTTCCACATTCCCAATTTAAACAAGTGTTCCTGTAATACAGCTGACCCCCACATTGCGTTACCTTGTCATTCTGCGAAACAGATCAAAGAAAGAACGAGCTGGAAATAGCCGGACTGTGACCTTGAACTCAGACCAGAACGGAGGAGAAGAAAGTGAGGAGTGACACACAGACACAGCACACACGACACACACCACACACACAGAGCAAAATAGGATTACGGATTATTTTGCCATTGGGACAGTAGAGGGCAGACCAACACTGTTAAAAATAGGAAAAAAGTGCTGGTTTTTGGCTGACCACAAACACATTGGGTTTCTCTGAAACATAGTGTTGGGTTTAACATTCTTAACATTAACAAGTCTCAACTGACCTGGCTGTATACAGATATAATTGTTAAATGTAGAAATTATATCATGATTGATACATATAGTGAAGTACACTGGGTGTACTAAACATCATGACAACAAAACATTATGAATACCTGCTCTTTCAATGATAACAACTACTGACCAGGCGAATCCAGGTGAAAGCTATGATTCCTTATTGACGGCACTAGTTAAATCCACTTCAACCAGTGTAGATGAAGGAGAGGAGACAGGTTAAAGAAGGATTTTTAAGCCTTAAGATAATTGAGACATGGATTGTGTGTGTGCCAGTCAGAGGGTGAATGGGCATGACAAAATATTGTAGTTCCTTTGAATGAGGTATGTTAGTAGTTGTGGTGGTCGGTGCTGTTTAAGATGAGGGAGGACCATTTTTTTTTCTTTTTCTATTACAGCATATTGGATGACTGCCATTCATGTTCCATTCACCCAGCACAATGTAACACTGACAGGTTTAGGCTACTACATGATACTAACATTTTCCCTATACCCATCATGAGGTTGCTATAACTTATCCTACGAATTAAAGTTTACAACGTTTGTGCACAGGTCACGAGACATTTGAGTAGTCAAGGTGACATACATTGATACATTCAATACCGCCTTGCACCCTCTTGCCTGTATCTAGCTGATCGCGGTTGTTAGTCCAACAGTTGCAAACTAAAGTTTCTATTGGACAAATTCAGGTATGTTTTCCCGCTTTTGTTCCATTTGTTTCCTTTTTAAAATACGTTTTTCATCCGATTCGGCAGAATGAATACACCCAAACACAGAACTAGCAGTCTCATATAAACGGCATGATTACTTTGCTCATTGCATTTATAATTCCTTCTCTCATCTACGCTCCCTCCTCCGCTCACCTTTGCTTTTAGACTTCAGTGCACAATACAACAGCTGCCTGTGACCAGGCGAGAACCTTTCCAAGCCAAACTTTCATACCATAACCGCTACACACAGCCTACATTGTTTTCACCATATTAATGTCATTGTCAACATAGCTACTAGAACTAATGTGCTAGTAAACCTGCCATAATCATGCAGTACACTATACAGCAAGCAGTTTAGCAGTTACACTAGCAGTCCCCAGTGGCAATAAATGAATGAAACCCGAAGCTTACATTGACTAGGAGGAGATCCAGTGTTGGATAGCCATAGCCAGCTAGCTAACATAGCATCCCTCTCTGTTTGAACCGGGTGTTTGAGTAGTCTAAACTAGCTAGATGCATTTGCTAGCTAAGTCAGTGAAAGTAAAACAAAATATACACTATGAAATATAGCTATCTCTCTCTCTCACACACACTCTCTCTCTCTCTCACTATCTCTCTCTCTCTAGCTTCTCCTTAATTTCTCCTTAATATTGTCTTTCTCTTGGAGTCAGCTAAAAACCACATTTTATGCACTGCAGTGCTAGCTAGATGTAGCTTATGCTTTCAATACTATATTAATTCTCTGAACCTTTGATTGGGTGGATAACATATCAGTTAATTTCATGCTGCAAGAGTTCTGATAGGTTGGAGGACGTCCTCCCGAAGTTGTCATAATTAGTGTAACTCTATGGAAGGGGGTAAGAACCATGAGTCTCCTAGGTTTTGTATTGAATTCAATGTAACCAGAGAAGCTAGCTGTCCTCCAGCTACACCATGGTGCTACCCTACAGAGTTTTGTTGAGGCTACTGTAGATCTTCATGGCAAAACCGTGTGTTTTAATCAATTATTTGGTGATGTGAATATATTTAGTACAGTTTTATAAAAAAAAAAAACTTTTTTAATGTTTCACTATTTAAAAATAAAAAAGGTATTCACTGAGGAGGATGGTCCTCCCCTTCCTCCTCTGAGGAGCCTCCACTGGCTAGTAGGCGTCAGGCACACCGGTTTGTGACAAGAAGTGCAACGCTGCTGGGGTTTTCATGCTCAACAGTTTCCCTTGTGTATCAAGAATGGTCCGCCACCCAATGTACATCCAGCCAACTTGACACAACTGCAGGAAGCATTGGAGACAACATGGGCCAGCATCCCTGTGGAACGCTTTCGACACCTTGTATATTCCATGCCCCTATGAATTGAGACTGTTCTGTGGGTAAAAGGGGGCAGTGCAACTCAATATTAGGAGTGCTCTTAATGTTCTGTAATCTCAGTGTATATGATTTAAAGCAAACTGTAAAAACAGACTGTCAAATCTGCTCCTAATAAGACAAGAGTCTTACAGAAAATGTAACGTTGGAATCCCGACTACACCAAACCGGGCGATGGTTTGGTGCAGTCGCCTGATGAAGCCCAGAACCTGAGAGAGAGAGAGAGAGAGAGAGAGAACAGGGGGGGAATGAGAGCGAGGATGGGAGAGCCCCAGCTGTGAGAGACGATTCTCTCTCTCTCTCTCTCTCTCTCTCTCTCTCTCTTCTCTCTCTCTATCTCTCTCTCTCTCTCTGAGATATTCGGTTCATTATAGTTCCCTGTAGAGGATGCCTCCTGTGAATGAGGCCCATTGCCAGGCCTTTGCTTGCACTGTGGTGGAGTGAGACTGAGTGAGAGACTATCTTTATGCCACTGTTTGGCAGTTCCACACACACAGTTCCAAAAGACAACAGTAGGGCTGTGAGGGAGACCGTGTTGGAGAGGACAAACATCTAGGTGTTTTAACTCCAACACTGGTGGATCTGTTGGATATCAGAAGCCTGTGGATGAGGTGATGTTCATGGTGGGAATAGAACTCCAATCATGCTGTCATCTATATCATTGACCTACTATAATGGTGTTTTAATCGGGGCATGGTTCATACATTGGCCTACTGCATAGGGTGATATATGTTTCACTGTAACACATTTTGGTAAGGGAGGGTATTCCCAATATTTTCAGAATAGTTTCTAATATTTTTCTGAACATTTTCTAAATATTTTTGGGAATATTTTTTCACAAGTACAGTATATTCTTTATTTCCACAGCTTTGAACACTCAGAGTTGACTGTGTCTCATTTAATTTAGCTCTACGGTTTGTAGTTGTCTATTTTTCTTCTCTCTCCTGCACAATTATCTGTCTCTAATATTTCCCATTGCTTAAGCTCGCTGCCGATTTTGGTTAGGAACTCATAAATAATTTACTGAAAGAGCGGCTGGAAATTCATGTGCAATTTGCAGCTGCTAAAATCCGGCTATTGTTTGCGGGGCTGTTCCACAGAACTACAGATATAATCTTAGAATGTTAGACAGTCACTTTGTACAACAGAGAACATGATCTAAAATTCTAACAGTCCCTCCCTGACAGGACAGACAATCATTAGTGGGCAAACTGCAAGTCACTGCCCACTAAGGGCTACAAGCTGTCTCCAGCTATCATTTTATATACCAGAGATACCCACATTTTCCTAATCTGTTTTGATACAGTGTGGTCACATTTATACTGTTTCACCGTGAAAGCTTGTTGAATTAAACAATGCTATGTACTGAATAATTTAATATGAGCATTATGGCATATCCTATTTGTATCAACTGCAGTCACCCTACTACAAAATATTTTCGCTATAACATAAATAAATAATATTGACAATATTTACTTTTACCCCACCAACCTAAATCTTCATGAAAGTAGTTTTACTGATTTGATATGATTATTTGGAGAAATGATTTGCCCCCTGAAATAATCATGAATGTCTATGTAAAAGTGTGATATTGTGTTCTGTGGATCTCTTGGGGGAGAGGATGAGTCAGAGAGTTAGGGTTATAGCATGGGGGTGAATAGAGCCTGCCGGCAGCTCCAGGTGCAACCTATCTCTCAGTGGCTCCTCGGCCCGGGTAAATACACCCTGACAGTCTGATCTCTCCGCCCTTGGACAGGTGGCCAGTCCTCTGGTTCAGAGGCTCCCCCTACCCTCTCTCGCCACCCTCTCTCCCCTCATCCCTCTCCCCTCTGTCTCCCCTCTGTCTCTCTCCCCTCATCCCTCTCCCCTCTGTCTCCCCTCTGTCTCCCCTCATCCCTCTCCCCTCTTCTCCTCTGTCTCCTCACCCAGCACCCCTGAATCTGATACACTGTGGGGAACTCAGCCAAGCCTGGCAGTGGATAAATGACCCCACAATCCACCACCTTAACTGTTGTCGTACACAGCAAACAGGAGACGGCTCTATAGTAGAGTGTGTGCTTGTGTGTGTTTGACGGCTATGGGGAAATAAAACCCCATTTCCGCCCCAGCAGCTCCCAGCTCCCTTTCTATACCCTGACCTATTTTGAGGATGTATCTCTTAACAGAAAGATTAAGGCTGTTTAATGGTAGGTGACACAGCAGTGTCCTGCAGTGTTTTTCTTGCTTAATCCTTAGCATCTTCGGTAAAAGAGCTTTCAGAAGAAATATTGTGAGTTTTTGGCATGCACCCCTCGAGGGAATGTGAAATTGTCAGAGTGCATTTTTCGATTCTCGGAAGCTATTTCTCAGGAGAGTCATGGAGGGCTTCTCCCCTCAGTGAGTTAGGTAAGAGAGTCAGGAATAGTTGCCAAAATAATTCCACCTAAAGCTCTGTTGGAAATTACAAAATGTTTCTTGTATATTAGTCTGTCACCTTGCCTCAAACGTCCCTGGAAACACTATAAACCGAAGACCACTGAAGTGAAGAATTTCCTTACGAGGAGCTCTTAAGAAGAGGAGACTATGTCCTGGGGCTATTTGGTGCCATGCTCAGAGACTCACAGACGAGGCCAGGGGATGTTTAGCAGCTACTGGGCAGTGACCATGTTGTGAAGCTGCCTGTGTGTGCTGGAAGCAGAATCAGATGTCCACTCTGGCCCTTATCCTATCCTCCTCTCAGGAATAAACAAATACAACAAAATATTATTTTCTTGCCAAAGCTTTCCAGCATTCATAAAGTAAAACAAATGTCAAATGTAAAGTTAAATGCCAAGATTTCTCAAAGTTCTTTTGTGGTTTGGTAGATTTGATAAGGGCTACACTAGTATTAACATTGTAATACATAGTCAGGTAAATGAATTACTGTGGCCTCCTGAGTGGCACAGCTGTCTAATGCACTGCATTGCAGTGCTAGCTGTGCCACTACAGATCCTGGTTCGATTCCAGGCTGTGTCACAGCCGGCCGTGTCCAGGTGCACAATTAGCCCAGCGTCGTCCGAATTAGGGGAGGGTTTGGCCGGCCAGGATGTCCTTCGCGCTCTAGCGACTCCTGTGGTGGGCTGGGCACATGCATGCTGACGCGGTCGCCAGGTGTACTGTGTTTCCTTCGACATATTGGTGCGGCTGGCTTCTGGGTTTAGTGGGTAGTGTGGCTTGGCGTGGTCGTGTTTAGGAGGACACGTGGCTCTCGACCTCCGCCTTTCCCGAGTCCGTACGGGAGTTGCAGTGATGGGACAAGACTGTAACTACCAATTGGATACCACAAAACTGGGGGTAAAAAAAATGTGTTAATAAATAATTCACAGAAATAACATTTCAAGATATACTGTATACTGTACTAGTTAATCACACAGTACCACTATAGAAAACATTTCAACCCACATGACATTAGAATACAGTATGTTGATGTTTACACTGAATTATGAAGTAGTACAGCTGGAGAACAGACTCAGAGGTATCCCAGCCAAAGAACAGCAGGCCAGGTTCAGAAAAGGAAATAGAGAGCAAATGGTCTATTCAGTTGCTACTCTTCTCTTTAAGATGTAAGGAGTTGACCTCTGTTATTCCATCTGTAAGGCCTGTTGGGCTCCATCTGTAAGGGCAATGTAATGTAATGGCTCCAGGATCCAGGAACTTCCCCCAATCAAATGTTCTATTAACCCAGTGTCATGTGGCCTAATTGAGACTGGATGAGGTTAGATACACCGATTGGTCATTTCTACTTGTGTTTGGTAATGTCCCAGCTAGCACATAATGTTCTGAGAACCATATGTTTCTCAGAGCTTGGTGAGAGCGTGGTTGTCGGTTATTTTTCACACAACTTTCCCACAATGTTCTGGGAATGGTACAGCGTAGTTGCTTGGCTTTGGAACATTCTCAGCACAATTAAGGAACTTGACAAAATAACTTTATTTTCGTGGTATTTTATTGCTTTAACAGAATGATTCCTCAAAGTCCAAACCTGGTTACATTTAATTACATTTTTGGTAATGTTCTAGGAATGTTCTCCAACTGGCTTGACATTGGGAATTTCCTACAGATTTCCTCATGGTTCTATCTAAACTAATGTTCTCAAATTGTTCTGAGAATGTTAAGAAACAACGTTTTTCTGTGGGAATTTCAGTGCTTCAGCGTAACGTTTCCTACAAGTTTCCTCTTGGTTCTATTTAAAGTTGTGTTCTCAGAAAACGTTCCATGAAACCACAAGAATACCGTAGTAACGATCAAATATCAAGAAAGTTAGTTAAAAACATATGCATTCCGCTCCCAGCATCAACAAAGCTCTCTCTCTCCTCTATGTGTTCAGGTGTGTTGGCTGCGCACAGTGATCTTAATGAGTGCTTGTTTGAATAGACTAAAATGAACAGCTTTGTATGAGTAAGAAAAAAACATGGCATGCTACAGTAGCTCCATCCGCAGTGGACTAATTCCCTGGATAGAGAACAGAAGATCATAATTTTGAATATCACTGATGCCGTGCCACAAGAAAAAATATGTGTTTGTAAGATGAATGGCTAAGTCAATTAATTTCCATGTGTTCTGTATGTGCTTGGAGTTCAAAAACAGTTAACCTAAGCTAGCAGTGTTATTAAAAGTCTTGTTGAAACATTGAGTGAAAGTTTCAAGTTATGCATCAACCTCCAAATAACCTATAATTTCTGTTCTCAGAACATCCCAGGAAAACTTTCAGGGAACCATAGTAAAACCTTCTCAGAACCTACCTGGAACCTTAAACTGTGCGTTCCCAGAACAGGTGACATTTTCTCTTCTGTTCTCAGAACATTTAAAAAACGTTCTGTTTTACCGGTCAGGAAATGTTGTCAACAGAACCAATGGGAATCCAAAAACGTATGTTCCCACAACATCTAAGGAACCAAATGTGCTAGCTGGGGTGCTATTACGTGCTATTCACTACAAGTGTCATATGAGGACATATCTGACAGTTTGTGTAATTATTTAACAACTTCTGAGATTTTATATTTGATCATGATTAGATTGTCTATTTTTCGGAGAATATACACTTGTAAGTAAATGCTTTGGATTTACAGATTTTTAAGCAAGTTGAGATACTCATATATAATATATATATATATATATATATATATATATATATATATATATATATATATAAAACATCTGATATATCCATTTATGTGTTATGCAATAAACAATTTATTTATGTTAGAGATGAATGCTTTATTTAGTGTGAACATTTAAATAGCCATGTGAAGTGTCATATAATTGACCATTTAACCTCAGACTCCCACATAAATGACAAGTTATAAAGTTGATTTGAATTCATGTTTCTACTCCATTTCAACATATTTTTTGTTTCTTCAGTGAGGAAATATATTGTTAAATAGTTATGATGCTTATGCCCCTTCCTGATTGTGTGTGTGAGTGTCTTTTATCCTTTAGAGGAGTAAAATGTTATAATCTGGTCTCCAATAGATTTAAGCTCCATATCTCCAGTACGTTAACTGTTGTTCAGCATAATCCCAGAACCCAGCACCCGGCAAGTAGGTCATGTGGTCACGTTTGTCAAACCCAGCTGAAGTGAACATGACATTTTTCCTGGCTTAATTCAGAGTAAAAAATGCATGCAGTTTTGAACTTTAGATCTCTGGAGAGTGGCGTAAACAAGTATGAAATTAAGTGTCTTTTAAAAATGCTGGGCCAGGGATGTGCATCGAATTGAGACGCGCGCATTATTCACGTTTACTGAGAGAGAGAGAGAGAGAGAGAGAGAGAGAGAGAGAGAGAGAGAGAGAGAGAGAGGCTCTTGAGGCCTCTTGAGTTGGATCACTGAAGTACGATGGCTAGAACGTTGCAGAGGATTCATGGTACAATGAATGGAAATGCCCATTATAGTAATTCTATACTATCTCTAGCATTATATTATCAATACTCTTTAGAACTGCTTATATTACAAATATTGTGGTCCTCTGTAGTTCAGTTGGTAGAGCATCGCACTTGCAACGCCAGGATAAAAAAATGTATGCATACATGATTGTAAGTCGCTTTGGATAAAAGGATCTGCTAAATGGCGTATATTATTATGGTATCTTGCAACGTCATCACGCCTGCAGTCCTTGGTTCTATCCCAGTATAGAACCGAGTTCCCTTTAGCTCTTCTCTCATTAGGAACAGCTAACTATGTTGGTCCCCATTTTAACAGTAGGTTACTCTGGGGTCATAATAATACCCCCAAGAAACAGAAAACATCCTGATAGCCCCCAGGACACTTTACCATCAGCCAGTTAGTTGTAGAGCAAATCTTAACATTTTAATAAGAGCTTAATAGTAATTTAATCTGGCCTTATTTGCAATGCACATTCAAGCCTAATAATACAAGTCTATTATGTGTTTTTAAATGTGTTTGATATACAGTAACTGGATGACTGGTTGACTGGAGCACTGATTTAACAACAAGGATACGATAATGCTCAACCATCAGGCCACAGAGCATGGATAATGGTGCAACCCTGGGTTCAAATAGTATTTGTTATCAATGAAATACTTTTAGAGTTTGATTGGGTCTGCCTGAAGAGCTACATATTAGAGGTTTGCATTTTTGGGACTGTTTAATTGGTTCCATTGTGCCAGGGAAGCCCAATCAAGCGCTGCGAACGTGTTTGATTTTTATTTTATTTTAAATACTACTTGAACCCACGTGTGGTATGGTGGACTGGACTACCTGACAGACAGTGTGACCAGACCAGACCAAAACAGACGAGACCAGACCAGACCAGTGGAACCTCCAGCCAGCCTCCCGATGAGGGATGGAACAGAGCAGGAAACTACAGCCCTTTATCAGTGGAAATTATCCCACAGCAGTAAGATACGGACAGGACTAGATGTTATCCCACTGTAATTTCCTCTGTGTGATGAATGGGTCTAGATACAGACCTTATTGTCTGTAACCCTTTGAAGACCTCTCTGATTATCACTTATGAACCATTTACCATCAGGGCCTTTCTGATACATGTTAGCAATTGCTCTCTCTGACCGCTCCCACGCCGGCACACTTTTCTGATGAAGCATTTTGGCCTCACAGACACACACAAACACTGAGTTACTCATACAATATATAATATATATTTTGTAACCCAGTGGTTCTGTCAACTCTGTTGTAGGTACATCAGGCATAAGCTACAAACTGTGTGTGTACAGCAGCTTGATGGTCTGTAGCCACTGTGAAAGCAGACCCTTTCTATGACAAAACTCCCTACAAAACCCCACAGTTGAGCTGCCACAGACATACAGGGAAACAGGGAAGCACCTATCTCTGTAAAAGCCATGCAGCTGTGTCAAGTAATTTCACAGCCACAAACCCATGGTGTGCAGTCATGTTCCCCTGCAGCCCCCCCCCCCAGCCCCCCAGCCATGAGTTAATTCATTACCTGTCTGGGACAGCCGTTGAGAGGACCGGGGACACGAGTGGTGGTGGGGGATGAAACGCCGAAACACCTCCTGGAAACGCTAGCGTTAAACAAGCTATTTAGGGGGAGATATGTCTCCTAAACGCCACAGTGGAAACAGACAGTGATGTAAAGCTCCCAGTGAAATGGTTCATCCTGGTCCTGGGGGCTAGAGGAAAGAGAGAGAGAGGAGGAGGAGGAGAAAAAAAAAGACCCACTGTGACAGACCTGGGTATCCTCAAATAGAAGCTAACCCGGGGAGGCATGCCAACTCACCTTGTAGCAACAGCAGTCAGAAAAAAAACACAAAAAACACACTGGCTCACCTCTGCTAGTCAGGCTGGGGTGAGGGGAGCCGCGAGCTGTCTGCCGTGACATTGCAGCGTTGCAGGGCTGGGGGAAGGAAGTGGGGGGCCTGGGTGTCTGACAATGTGTCCCCCTCAACCTCCTTGCTGTGTGGGAGCTGTCAGGGGGTGTGTGTGTGGGGGGCTGGGCCGGACCTGCCAGCACGCATCGGGCTGACAGGCGACTATGAAGGTGCACTGCAAGCGCACGTCACTATCAATAACCCCTGCCGTGGACGATGGGCGCAGGAACATACCCCTGGTACATAACATAGAGTCACCATGCACTCTCTGTTTGAATGTGTGTGTGTGTGTGTGTGTGTGTGTGTGTGTGTGTGTGTGTGTGTGTGTGTGTGTGTGTGTGTGTGTGTGTGTGTGTGTGTGTGTGTGTGTGTGTGTGTGTGTGTGTGTCATGTTTGCTAATACTGAGATTCAGGAATTCATTGGAAAAATACAGTGTATGAATAAATAGTGGTTTAGACTAACATGCAGGAGTACACACTACGAGATGAGGCCGTATACTGACAAATAGGTGCCGGTGAGAGGGAGAGGTGGAAAGGCATATGCTAAACTGTATCTTATTTGCCCGTTTGCTCACTCGGTCGATGTCAAACAGACAGACAGAAGTACACAACGGTTTTGTTAGGTCAGTTTGAGAGAGGGAGAGTGGGAGAGGGGGTCGGGAGGGCGATCGAGGGGAAGAATGAAGGATGCATTATATGAGTGCTTACAGTCAACAGCCAGTCAGTCCACCACGCTGTCTAACATTTACATATGTTACATTCATTTCCAGAAAGTTAGGAAATCCACCTGGGTGCCTGTGAGACTTGTATTCCTGGCACATCCGGCCACACACACACACACACACACACACACACACACACACACACACACACACACACACACACACACACTGCCACAGTAAATACAGTAGATAGAACAAGTAACCTCTGTAAAATGAGAGAATGTAAATGATGGCTGACACAGAAAACTCCAGACCTCTGATCGATACATGACATTACACTGCGCTCTCTGAAAACGGTCTGCTTCAGTCTATTATAGAACATCTTACTTTACAGTATAGTTGACACCTCCCTGGTTTTCTTTTTAATTCACCTTCCTTTAACAAGGCAAGTCAGTAAAGAACAAATTCTTATGATGGCCTGGCAAGTGATGAGGGGCAATAAATACATTGGTACCCTACATATTTACTGAAGTAAAATGCTAATGAAGTTCTCAGGAGTAACACTAGCAACACCCAAGCATTAGTCATTAAAAAACGGTTCAGACTTGCATTTTTTTTTTTTTTTCATCTCAGTCATGGAATATACAGTGGGGCCAAAAATAATTTAGTCAGCCACCAATTGTGCAAGTTCTCCCACTTAAAAAGATGAGAGAGGCCTGTAATTTTCATCATATGTACACTTCAACTATGACAGACAAAATGAGAAAAAAAATCCAGAAAATCACATTGTAGGATTTTTAATGAATTTATTTGCAAAATATGGTGGAAAATAAGTATTTGGTCACCTACAAACAAGCAAGATTTCTGGCTCTCAGAGACCTGTAACTTCTTCTTTAAGAGGCTCCTCTGTCCTCCACTCGTTACCTGTATTAATGGCACCTGTTTGAACTTGTTATCAGTATAAAAGACACCTGTCCACAACCTCAAACAGTCACACTCCAAACTCCACTATGGCCAAGACCAAAGATCTATCAAAGGACACCAGAAACAAAATTGTAGACCTGCACCAGGCTGGGAAGACTGAATCTGCAATAGGTAAGCAGCTGGTTTGAAGAAATCAACTGTGGGAGCAATTATTAGGAAATGGAAGACATACAAGACCACTGATAATCTCCCTCGACCTGGGGCTCCACGCAAGATCTCACCCCGTGGGGTCAAAATGATCACAAGAATGGTGAGCAAAAATCCCAGAACCACACGGGGGGACCTAGTGAATGACCTGCAGAGAGCTGGGACCAAAGTAACAAAGCAAAATATAACTTTTTGGTAAAAACTCAACTCGTCGTGTTTGGAGGACAAAGAATGCTGAGTTGCATCCAAAGAACACCATACCTACTGTGAAGCATGGGGGTGAAAACATCATGCTTTGGGGCTGTTTTTCTGCAAAGGGACCAGGACGACTGATCCGTGTAAAGGAAAGAATAAATGGGGCCATGTATCGTGAGATTTTGAGTGAAAACCTCCTTCCATCAGCAAGGTCATTGAAGATGAAACGTGGCTGGGTCTTTCAGCATGACAATGATCCCAAGCACACCGCCCGGGCAACGAAGGAGTGGCTTCGTAAGAAGCATTTCAATGTCCTGGAGTGGCCTAGCCAGTCTCCAGATCTCAACCCCATAGAAAATATTTGGAGGGAGTTGAAAGTCCGTGTTTCCCAGCAACAGCCCCAAAACATCACTGCTCTAGAGGAGATCTGCATGGAGGAATGGGCCAAAACACCAGCAACAGTGTGTGAAAACCTTGTGAAGACTTACAGAAAACGCTTGACCTCTGTCATTGCCAACAAAGGGTATATAACAAAGTATTGAGATAAACTTTTGTTATTGACCAAATACTTATTTTCCACCATAATTTGCAAATAAATTCATTAAAAATCCTACAATGTGATTTTCTGGATTTTTTTTTCTCATTTTGTCTGTCATAGTTGAAGTATACCTATGATGAAAATTACAGGCCACTCTCATCTTTTTAAGTGGGAGAACTTGCACAATTGGTGGCTGACTAAATACTTTTTTGGCCCACTGTATATTAGATTTGTTATTAATATGCCATTTAAATGCAAGATTTGAAATAGAATATTACAAAACTGCTTCTGATTGATCTTAAGCGATTAATTCCAAGCGCGTTAACTAGCAATACACTTATTTGGGACGTAGACAGTGGTAGAAACAATATTTTCCTGAATGAAGGCCCGTGTGAGATAATTAACCACATCCAAACCCAACATAGTGTCACATCACATAGTGTTTAAGTTGACACCGCCATAGTGTCCTCTGTCAGGTTCCTCTCCTTTCTACTGCTGTCAGATTCCAAACTAGCAAATTAACATGCTTTGATTTCGAGTTTCCGAGAAGCTCATCCCTTCAAAAGCCAATCAGAATGTTTACCAGTGTGGTCGTCGGGTAGAGAAGTTTAAAGTGTATAACTTTAATCCACAGTGGAGCCAGCGCTCTGATGTGGTCCTTTCGTGACAGCGACACACACACACACACGCACACACACACACACACACACACACACACACACACACACACACACACACACACGCACACGCACACACACACACGCACAAAAACGCATGTTCGCACGCCCACACACACACCTCGTCAATGATGAGATCGTCTCTGCACTTTTAATGAACCGCAGGGCAATTATCAAAGCCTCCCCGTATTGATCTCCCCTTAGTGAGAGGTTCAACAGCCACCAGCCTTACACACACACGTTTTAAGTCACTTTCCGCCCTGTTCATTACAGGGACCAGGCACCATGAAGCCAGTGTCAGGCTCAAGTCCTATTCCTCGGCCCACGCTCAAGTACAGTTACCCCACATATGGCAGTGGTGGAGAAGTGTGTGTGTGTGTGTGTGTGTGTGTGTGTGTGTGTGTGTGTGTGTGTGTGTGTGTGTGTGTGTGTGTGTGTGTGTGTGTGTGTGTGTGTGTGTGTGTGTGTGTGTGTGTGCGCGCACGTGTGCGTGTGCACGTACGTGTGTGTGTTTGCAAGACAAGAGCATGAGAACATACCCATGATTTCTCAGCCTTTGCAAAATCCCTCATTTTTTACACTGACTGACCTCCGTGGTTGCTGTCCGTGCAGTAATGTTGAGGTATACAACATGTCTCTGTTGTTTAACTGAAAAATGAAAGCTCCAGTCATTTCTGGGTTCTAAAATCAGTTGATACTTTGCACAATCATTGGAGATCTGCTTCCAAGCATCCATATATCCAGGCTGTTTTAGCTTAATATTTACCTTTCCCTATTCATTGTGTACATGGACTCTACCAATTTTTGCAATGCCACCTGTCACAAACTCTCATTTATAAAGTTACCAAGTTCTCTCTCTCCTCCAAACAATGCCAAAGCTGTGAGACCATGTGTTATATTTACGCCGAACGAAATATAAATATTTTGAGCAAAAGTTTAATGGAGTTTTTTGTGTAAATTAAGCTGTTCAATCATATAATATACAACCTCAATTGTTACCTTTATGAAATCACAAATAGTATTTACGCTGGGGTCAGAGTGAGTGATAACGACATCAGTGCTATGTTTGTAATATTAGAGAGCTAAGACCTGAACTGCTCCGGCTGAGACCGTTGTGTATGTATACAGAGTTTATATGAAAAACCTGTTTATATTGCAAAAGAAGTGTATTTTACAAGCTTTTTCCCTGTGTTTATTTTAAATGTAAAATATTTCTCTTCCCCTTTGCCTCGCAGCAAAGCTGGTCTGTCCACAGCAGTCGTATAAATCACCTAATGCCGGGTCACAGCCATTTCAACAGCATGCAACATCGTGTGGATTTATTAAGCATTGTACCAAATCTGTATTTATGGTTTACTTTGTGTAGCTCTTCTGGAATTTCACATAGATTAATGTCCATTGGTGTTGATATTGATTGGTGGGTTGTAGAATCATTCTAAACGCGGAACCGTGTAATTCCGACCATGTGACCACGCTGAGACAGGCTTCTCATGTACCTCTTGTCTTAACTCTTAACGGGCCTCCTTTGAAAACTGTACATTCTCAATTATTATCCCTGTATCTGTCACTAGTCCATCTGTCAGCTGTGGTTGGTAAAGTAGCAGGATGGAGGATGCACATGGTTATGGAATGTATGGACTCCTCTGTAATCTCCATAGACGGTAATCTCCCTAATCTCCTCAGAGCTAGACGTATCTTCATGACTTCCACATGCATTCTGTAACTTCAGTAGCTCCAAAACGCATAGGGATAAAGACAGAGGACCTTTGAAGATTGGAGCTGCATTCAAAATGGCAACCTTTCCCCTAAATAGCATACTACTTTTGACCGGGGCTTTGGTCAAAAGTAGTGCACCATAAAGTGAATAGGGTGCGATTTGGGATACTGTCTGATTCTTTCATGCTCGTTATATTATGAATTTCTAACAGTTGTAGGAGAACACAGAAGACCAATCATGGGGCATTTAAAAGTTATTTTATTCTATGTTATTTTCCAGTGCCTGTTATTTGGCTCTTTCTTCAAAGAGATGTTCTCTAGCCACAGGAAACAGAGAAAGTTTCAAATGACCATTTCAAATGGCATTTCCTACAATTGTTTCACATTAAAGAAGATGATTTCATAACAAAGTACAATCGTTTGACACATCTTTCATTCCAAAGAAATACCATCAGCTATTGGATTGCAATTCATTTTTGTGTGTGTGTGTGAAAAACTTCATACAAGATTAGGACGCAAGTGAAGAATTGTTTTTATTTATGAAATTATTTTTGCATAGATTTACAAAGGTTTCTCAGTCAAGTATTGCTCGTTGTTATTACACGCACAACAGAGTATTCTGCATACTGAGCCTCATCTTTTAGCCTTTTGTTTTTCATTTTTCTAGGAGAGCTTGGTGTCTTTTTGGTAATTTTGTACCTACTATTTACTAACAGATTTTGTGTATTTGAGAATGACATAGAAACCACCTAAATGTTCTTATGTCTTTAGAATCTACAATAGGATGAAAGACGGATGTCTCTTATGCAATATCTCTTTGGTCTTTTATAATGTGAACCCTACTGTTAAATACTCTGTCCTTAAACTTCTATTAAACTAAAGGCCAGATCGACCAAAAAGGAGAGATTATAAAATGTTAAGGCCTTTTCAAATGGTACCTAAGTTGTGTATCATATAACCAATATGTCTTTTTATGGATTAGTAGTTTATGCCTTTTTCTGGAACCTTCCCCAAAACCACACAGACTGGGCATTGTGAATTCTGTTTTGGAGTGCTGTATGTGTGGCTCGTCTCCAAGTGCCTGTGGTCTTCCTGTTTATTTGTCCTGCAGTGCAGGTTTAGAGTGAGGTAGGTCTGAGGACTCCAGCTGAACAAGGGTAAACACACTGTCCTGGGACCTGCGGCAAAAAAAGTGGATATTTCTACTCAAGAGGGATTTCAACTGGCCCATTGTTTTTAACAGAGAGACTGAGAGAGCCGACCTCTTTAAAACATTGGACACTTTCTCATCGTCCCTTGTGCTGGGCTAAAAAGTGTTTTGTATATGTCTATTGACAAAAATATTCCTGTGTTATGGCATGTGTATACTAAGGCTTATGTAAACTAAAGAAAACTAGTACTTTGGCAAGTAACATCAACATTTTTAGACAGTGTTCCCTGCAAATCTCTCTGGATATTGGAAGCGCAATTCAAACAAGAATACTGATATATACCCTATACTCTCACATATCTTCCCAGTGTTATCTCAATGAAGATCCCTCTCTCTCTCACATGATTACACTTTGTCCGTAGAACATTTAGGTAATACCTTTGCTAAGCTGTGTAACCTACGTAAGTCAACTCCTAAAATAGGTCACCAAACAAGAGACAAGCATCAGACGTATTATCAACTAACTTCGTCCAAAAGCTCACAACCACAGGCCCTTGTCCTAAGCCAATCAAACCCTCTCATACTCTTGCAGAGAAATGAATCATTGACTACAACAGACAGGCAGTGCCTCCAAAATAGAGATTGTTCACCGCCACTGGATGGAAGCCAGGGACTCGAGACAAGCCCCAGCCGCACGGCTACTAGTCTAGTCTAGATTCAATAGGAGAAAAACAACATGTCACATCTGTATAAAGACAGCTAGGGTCCATGTTTGAGTTTGTAGTTATGTGAAAGCCACTCTAGGCAGCCAGTGCACTCTGACCGGTGGTTGTGGCCTACAGGCCAGGCCAGTCAGGCTGTAAGGGGAGAAAGGGGATAGGGAGCCAACCTGCTGTGGGGGTCTGGGACTAGGAACCCAGCCAGGGTCATGCGGGTGACTCTAAAAGCAAACAGTAACCTACTTTTCCCCCGGGACAACAAGTCCTGAGTCAGAGAGAGTTCTGGCTGGCTCCAAGGTTCTCTCTCTATGTTGCAATGTCAACAGGAGAGAAACAGTGATGGTACACACACAAATGTCTCTGAAAAGTCATTGGTTTTCTATGGAAATATATTTTTTAAATCAGTGATAATGGTCGCATGAATGTTATATTTGGGACTAAACTGCTGTGCAATTTAGGTCCAGTTTATCCCTTGTTTCATTAACAGAAATTCTAAACATAACATGCAGTAATGTGCAACACTTTGCTTTGAAATACTTATCGTTCCCAGGTCAAACTTATTAATTATAAACCACATTTGAGCTACATGGGATGGCCTGTTCAAAACACTTCAAAGTCCACACCCAACCTCAATCACGTTGGTAACAATGATTCGGGAGACAGGCGCACGAATGCGTAATAGGGCTTTTTATTATACGCCAAATGACGGCGTCGGCGTGCCGTGATGACGGCGTGCTGTGTAAGGGCACGGGGACGATGACCAAACAAACACGGAACAAAAACACAGGGTTGAAACCCAAACAAAAGAGCGAGGAGTACCTCGAATAAATACACACGTGCACAATGATTAACCCACGGGACGAGACCCGTAATCATCTGCGAAGTCCACAAGGGCACGAAAGCCCAAAACACACAGCACAGGTACTCACACGCACCAACGAACATTGGAACAATAATCGAAGCACCATGGTGAACAAAGGGCACATATGTACAAATATAATCAGTGGGAATGGGGGCCAGGTGTGCGCAATGAAAGTTCCAGAGGAATCCGTGACAACCTCTCAAAGTGTACTATACTGGCTGTTGAGTTCTGCCTGCTGGTGGTATCAGTATGAGTATGTAACGCCACTATTAGCCAGTAGCGTTAAGACAAGATATCCTCCACGTAAGATCTTCATCCATTTTCTGTATTGTTTCCAGGGTAAAGAAGGAGATGTTATACAATATGACGTTTCAGCTCCGACCACAAACACCCAACCACCATCCAACCCTTTAATTAAGCTCCAAGCTCTCCCCCCCTTCGCATACACAGAAGTAGCTATTAGAGATTGGCTGAAGAAAAAAAAAACATTTCTGGAAGCCAAATGTGCACTTCTTTTGTAGCGAGAAATATGCAGATCAACAGAGCATCAGTAATCATGTTAGGGCCAGGCCAGGGTGATGTCAAACTCCCTCCAAACTAATCCTGCTCCTTCCTGCTCATTGATGTATATCACCGCCATCTGATAGACCCTCTGGCTAGTCCATGGATTCCCTTTCCTCTCACTCTCATATTCACATTCGATTTGTTACATGTGCCGAATACAACAGGTGTAGTAGACTTTACCGTGAAATGCTTAGTCATTATACTCACTTAATTTAATTTGTTGGATGTTACATCAGTGACTTAAAGTACATCTCTTTGCATAGTGCATCCAATAATGTTTAAGGAAACAAATATAATATCTGCATGTGCATTCATGTCATAGAGTATATACAGTTGAAGTTGGAAGTTTACATACACTTAGGTTGGAGTCATTAAAACTAGTTTTTCAACCACAAACTATAGTTTTGGCAAGTCGTTTAGGACATCTACTTTGTGCATGACACAAGTCATTTTTCCAACAATTGTTTACAGACAGATTATTTCACTTAAAATTTACTTTATCACAATTCCAGTGGGTCAGAAGTTTACATACACTAAGTTGACTGTGCCTTTAAAGAGTTTGGAAAATTCCAGAAAATGATGCTATAGCTTTAGAAACTTCTGATAGGCTATTGACATCATTTGAGTCAATTGGAGGTTTAGCTGTGGATGTATTTCAAGGCCTACCTTCAAACTCAGTGCCTCTTTGCTTGACATCATGGGAAAATCTAAAGAAATCAGCCAAGACCTCAAAAAAGACATGTTAGACCTCCACAAGTCTGATTCATCCTTGGGAGCAATTCCAAATGCCTGAAGGTACCACGTTCATCTGTATAACCAATAGTACGCAAGTATAAACACCATAGGACCACGCAGCCATCACACCGCTCAGGAAGGAGACACGTTCTGTCTCCTATAGTTTAACTTTCTTTGGTGCGAAAAGTTCAAATCAATCCCAGAACAACAGCAAAGGACCTTGTTAAGATGCTGGAGGAAACACGTACAAAAGTATGTATATCCACAGTAGAATGAGTCCTATATCGACATAACCTGAAAGGCCACTTAGCAAGGAAGAAGCCACTGCTCCAAAACCGCCATAGAAAAAGCCAGACTATGGTTTGCAACTGCACATGGGTACTTTTTGGAGAAATGTCCTCTGGTCTGATGAAACAAAAATAGAACTGTTTGGCCATAAGGACCATTGTTATGTTTGGATGGAAAAGGGGGAGGCTTGCAAGCCGAAGAATACCATCCCAAACGTGAAGCATGGGCGTGGCAGCATCATGTTGTGGGGGAGCTTCGCTACAGGAGGGACTGGTGCACTTTACATTTCACAAATAGATGGCACTATGAGGAAAGAAAATTAGTCAGGAAGTTAAAGCATGGTTGCAAATGGGTCTTCCAAATGTAAAATGACCCCGAGCATACTTCCAAAGTTGTGGGAAAATGGCTTAAGGACAACAAAGCCAAGGTATTGGAGTGGCCATCACAAAGCCCTGACCCTCAATCCCATAGAAAATGTGTGGGCAGAACTGAAAAAGCGTGTGTGAGCAAGGAGGCCTTACAAACCTGACTCAGTTACACCATCTCTGTCAGGCCAAAATTCACCCAATTTATTGTGGGAAGCTTGTGGAAGGCTACCTGAAACGTTTGACCCAAGTTAAACAATTTAAAGCCAATGCTACCAAATACTAATTGAGTGTATGTAAACTTCTGACCCACTGGGAATGTGATGAAAGAAATAAAAGCTGAAATAAATCATTCTCTCTACTATTATTCTGACATTTCACATTCTTGAAATAAAATGGTGATCCTAACTGACCTAAGACGGCATTTTTCTAGGATTACATGGAATTGTGAAAAACTGAGTTTAAATGTATTTGGCTAAGGTGTATGTAAACTTCCGACTTCACCTGCAGACATTAGCCAGAGACAGAATAAGGAATACGTCAAGCCTGACAGCCAAGCCAGACAATGGATGTATTAGAGTTGGGAAATATTGGACAGAGTGTGGTCCAGAGGCTGTAGCCTATTATCAATTTGTCTTTTAGGAGAAGAGCAGAGAGATGCAAAGCCTGGCTGGAGACACTCTTAGTCTCAGCAGGACATGCATGGGGCAGAGATGTGGGTTATACAGACAGTACAGAAGGAGAATATCAGTGGTGCTGGAGAAATTATAAAACCTCAGAGGTTACGATCGAACAGAAACAGGGGGTGCTCCTCTGGCGTCAACACATTTTCCTCAGAAAGTTTTAAGGATCATTTTTTACTCTTTCATACCCTGCGTGTTTCATGAGTTTTCCCTCAGCGTGATATTCCTTCTTTCTTTGGTTTGTCTCTCTGTGATTTCTTCCGAGTTTGGTAAATATGTGTTTGTCATAGTGATTGGGATGAGAGGGATGCGTCCTTTTGAAATATTCCATTGTCACTGCTGTGAGCAAATGGAACTGTTGCTCATCGGTCTATTGACAATGTAGACTTTTCGCACAGAATAAATAAGAGAAAGTGAAATTAAGACAGCTTCCCCAATCACCTAACATGCCTAAGACTTCATTGCTGCTGAGTCGTACTTTACTGTTCCAGTATTTTGACCGAAACTTAATGCAATGAGGATTAAACGGATTACAACATAATCTTGAATAATCCAAAGTGCTATGGACAGAGAAATGCTTGTAATAACTGTAAAAACCCGTCGTGAGGTCTGGCAACATTGCCAGTCAATGCTAGGATTAAATATTTGTGGAAAAAGTTTAAACTAATGCCTTAGCATCACAGAAAGCACAGTCCAGAAAGCAATTTGTAATTTAAGAGACATAACTCTTAAATTAATAGCTGGCCATCTCCTGCAGGAGAAATGCTAACAGTAGATGAAGGGTAGATGGTCCTAAGAAGATTTATTTCTCTTAATTTTGGTTTTTGATCACCAATGTTGAACAGGTTCATTATACATGTAAAGCATCCTAGGTTTGTGAAATACTAAGAATCGATTTTCATTAAAGGGCTTTTCAAAAATTCCATCAGCTTGTCCATTACTTAACCTATGAATGTATTTTTTAAAGAGTTAAAGAAATGTGATCGCTATTTCTCGTATATTTTAAGGATTATGGAAAAATATTTATCTTTTGAACTAAATAAACTGGCATTCATCTGTGATATTGACATGATGTTTTGACATTTTCCAACCCACAGTTTCTTTAAACCCCTTAATGACTAACCTTCACTCAATAAGATATGCTAAGTTATGTTATTAAGGCACATTACTGTGTTTTGCAGTAGACTTAGTTATGAATACTGATATATTGATGTTGTGAAGCATGGAATGGATAAAAGTTCAGGTTTATGAACATGCAATAATATAGCAAAGGCCATAGCCCTGTCAAAAGAACAGATAACCATTCCCCTAACAAATAACAAATGTAGTTGTCAGTTGTTTTCCCAAATTTGGATACCTAAAGTTATTACAGTTTTGCATACTATGGCCAATAACCCACGGCTAAGGGCTGTTCTTATGCACGACACAATGCGGAGTGCCTGGATACAGCATTGGCCACATACCTTAAACCCTGATGTGCTTTATTGCAATTATTGACCAAAGTAATAAATCGAGCTCAAATATTTTTTTCGTCATAACTATGGTATACAGTCTGTTATATAACAGGTTGGTCTAATCCTGAATGCTGTTTGGTTAAAACTGCATTCCAGCCGGGTTCTATTCCACAAGTTACAACCGGCTAAATCTATGATGTTAAAATGCCTATTTACTCTGTTCCATCTGCGGCGCAATCCACTGTCTCATAAATTTAGCCAGGCAATTTATAAGCTATTAAAAATAATCTAGACGTTACATCTTCAACAGCGGAGATTTGTAGACCTTGCTGTCTGTCTCTCCGACATTAGCAACATTGCTTCTAAGGGCTGTTCTTACGCACAACACAATGCGGAGTGCCTGGATACAGCCATTAGCCGTGGTATATTGGCCATATACCACAACCCCCCGAGGTGCCTTATTGTGATAATAAACTGATTTCCAACGTAATTGCATGAGTAAAAAGAAAATTGTTGTTAAACCCGCCAATCAGCATTCAAGGCTCTATAATTTAACACATTTGCTGCTAGAATTGTGTTCATTTGTGTTCAACATCCACTGAATTACAGTAGCTAGCAAGTTTACTAGATAGTTAAAGTAGTTGCCTCAGTAACCCAACAGACTTGCTAGTTTTGTCACACCTTGATCTGTTTAACCTGTCTTTATGCTTGTCTCCACCCCCTCCAGGTGTCACCCATCTTCCCCATTATCCCCAGTGAATTTATACCTGTGTTCTCTGTTTGTCTGTTGCCAGTTCGTTTTGTTCGTCAAGCCTACCAGCGGTTTTCCCCTTGTTCCTGTTTTCTAGTTTTCCCGGTTTTGACCGTTCTTCCTTTCCTGACCCTGAGCCTGCCTGCCATTCTATACCTTGTCACGCCACACTGGATTACTGACCTCTGCCTACCCTTGACCTGTCGTTTTACCTACCCCCTGTTCTAGCAATACACTTTTGTTACTTCGACACTGTCTGCATCTGGGTCTTCCCTAAAACGTGATAAGTTTAACTAACCAAACCATCAGTCCTAGCTTGCTATTATGACAATCGAATTAAAAAATGCCAATAATGTTTTCAATTCAACTTTTACTTTCAAAAGCAGCTCAAACATAGAACATGTAAGAATGAACTAAAGCCATTTTATAATCATTTTTATAATAAAAAAATATTTGAAAGAAGAGAGATGCGATTACATATTTACAGATATATTGAATCCTCAAACATAGAACATGTAACAATGAACTAATACAATTTTATGATTAAAAATTTTATAATTCGAGCCCTGAATGTTGATTGGCTAACAGCCAATATCAGACCATATAACACTAGTATGACAAAACATACATTTTAACTGCTCTAATTACATTGGTAACCAGTTTATAATAGCAAAAAGGCACCTTGGGGGCTTGAGATATACAGTTGTAGTTGGAAGTTTACATACACCTTAAACTCGGTTTTTCAAAATTCCTGACATTTAATCCTAGTAAAAATTCGCTGTTTTAGGTCAGTTAGGATCACCACTTTATTTCAAGAATGTGAAATGTCAGAATAATAGTAGAGAGAATTATTTATTTAAGCTTTTATTTCCTTCATCACATTCCCAGTGGTTCAGGAGTTTACATACACTCAATTAGTATTTGGTAGCATTGCCTTTAAATTGTTTAACTTGGGTCAAACATTTCGTGTAGCCTTCCACAAGCATCCCACAATAAGTTGGGTGAATTTTGGCCCGTTCCTCCTGACAGAGCTGGTGTAACTGAGTCAGGTTTGTAGGCCACCTTTCTCACACACGCTTTTTTCAGTTCTACCCACACATTTTATATAGGGTTGTGGTCAGGGCTTTGTGATGGCCACTCCAATACCTTGAATTTGTTGTCCTTAAGCCATTTTGTCACAACTTTAAAATCAAATCAAATCAAATTTTATTTGTCACATACACATGGTTAGCAGATGTTAATGCGAGTGTAGCGAAATGCTTGTGCTTCTAGTTCCGACAATGCAGTGATAACCAACAAGTAATCTAACTAACAATTCCAAAACTACTGTCTTATACACAGTGTAAGGGGATAAAGAATATGTACATAAGGATATATGAATGAGTGATGGTACAGAGCAGCATACATGAGATGAGAATGTAGACAAAGTAAACAAAGTGGCATAGTTAAAGTGGCTAGTGATACATGTATTACATAAGGATGCAGTCGATGATGTAGAGTACAGTATATACGTATGCATATGAGATGAATAATGTAGGGTAAGTAACATTATATAAGGTAGCATTGTTTAAAGTGGCTAGTGATATATTTACAACATTTCCCATCAATTCCCATTATTAAAGTGGCTGGAGTTGGGTCAGTGTCAATGACAGTGTGTTGGCAGCAGCCACTCAATGTTAGTGGTGGCTGTTTAACAGTCTGATGGCCTTGAGATAGAAGCTGTTTTTCAGTCTCTCGGTCCCAGCTTTGATGCACCTGTACTGACCTCGCCTTCTGGATGATAGCGGGGTGAACAGGCAGTGGTTCGGGTGGTTGATGTCCTTGATGATCTTTATGGCCTTCCTGTAACATCGGGTGGTGTAGGTGTCCTGGAGGGCAGGTAGTTTGCCCCGGTGATGCGTTGTGCAGACCTCACTACCCTCTGGAGAGCCTTACGGTTGAGGGCGGAGCAGTTGCCGTACCAGGCGGTGATACAGCCCACCAGGATGCTCTCGATTGTGCATCTGTAGAAGTTTGTGAGTGCTTTTGGTGACAAGCCGAATTTCTTCAGCCTCCTGAGGTTGAAGAGGCGCTGCTGCGCCTTCTTCACGACGCTGTCAGTGTGAGTGGACCAATTCAGTTTGTCTGTGATGTGTATGCCGAGGAACTTAAAACTTGCTACCCTCTCCACTACTGTTCCATCGATGTGGATAGGGGGTGTTCCCTCTGCTGTTTCCTGAAGTCCACAATCATCTCCTTAGTTTTGTTGACGTTGAGTGTGAGGTTATTTTCCTGACACCACACTCCGAGGGCCCTCACCTCCTCCCTGTAGGCCGTCTCGTCGTTGTTGGTAATCAAGCCTACCACTGTTGTGTCGTCCGCAAACTTGACGATTGAGTTGGAGGCGTGCGTGGCCACACAGTCGTGGGTGAACAGGGAGTACAGGAGAGGGCTCAGAACGCACCCTTGTGGGGCCCCCGTGTTGAGGATCAGCGGGGAGGAGATGTTGTTGCCTACCCTCACCACCTGGGGGCGGCCCGTCAGGAAGTCCAGTACCCAGTTGCACAGGGCGGGGTCGAGACCCAGGGTCTCGAGCTTGATGACGAGCTTGGAGGGTACTATGGTGTTGAATGCCGAGCTGTAGTCGATGAACAGCATTCTCACATAGGTATTCCTCTTGTCCAGGTGGGTTAGGGCAGTGTGCAGTGTGGTTGAGATTGCATCGTCTGTGGACCTATTTGGGCGGTAAGCAAATTGGAGTGGGTCTAGGGTGTCAGGTAGGGTGGAGGTGATATGGTCCTTGACTAGTCTCTCAAAGCACTTCAAGATGACGGAAGTGAGTGCTACGGGGCGGTAGTCGTTTAGCTCAGTTACCTTAGCTTTCTTGGGAACAGGAACAATGGTGGCCCTCTTGAAGCATGTGGGAACAGCAGACTGGTATAGGGATTGATTGAATATGTCCGTAAACACACCGGCCAGCTGGTCTGCGCATGCTCTGAGGGCGCGGCTGGGGATGCCGTCTGGGCCTGCAGCCTTGCGAGGGTTAACACGTTTAAAAAAGTTATTTAGTCTGCCTGGGAGCAAGACATCCTGGTCCGTGACTGGGCTGGATTTCTTCTTGTAGTCCGTGATTGACTGTAGACCCTGCCACATGCCTCTTGTGTCTGAGCCGTTGAATTGAGATTCTACTTTGTCTCTGTACTGACGTTTAGCTTGTTTAATAGCCTTGTGGAGGGAATAGCTGCACTGTTTGTATTCGGTCATGTTGCCAGACACCTTGCCCTGATTAAAAGCAGTGGTTCGCGCTTTCAGTTTCACGCGAATGCTGCCATCAATCCACGGTTTCTGGTTAGGGAATGTTTTTATCGTTGCTATGGGAACGACATCTTCAACGCACGTTCTAATGAACTCGCACACCGAATCAGCGTATTCGTCAATATTTTTATCTGACGCAATACGAAACATGTCCCAGTCCACGTGATGGAAGCAGTCTTGGAGTGTGGAGTCAGCTTGGTCTGACCAGCGTTGGACAGACCTCAGCGTGGGAGCCTCTTGTTTAAGTTTCTGCCTGTAGGCAGGGATCAACAAAATGGAGTCGTGGTCTGCTTTTCCGAAAGGGGGGCGGGGCAGGGCCTTATATGCGTCGCGGAAGTTAGAGTAACAATGATCCAAGGTTTTACCACCCCTGGTTGCGCAATCGATATGCTGATAAAATTTAGGGAGTCTTGTTTTCAGATTAGCTTTGTTAAAATCCCCAGCTACAATGAATGCAGCCTCCGGATAAATGGTTTCCAGTTTGCAAAGAGTTAAATAAAGTTTGTTCAGAGCCATCGATGTGTCTGCTTGGGGGGGATATATACGGCTGTGATTATAATCGAAGAGAATTCTCTTGGAAGATAATGCGGTCTACATTTGATTGTGAGGAATTCTAAATCAGGTGAACAGAAGGATTTGAGTTCCTGTATGTTTCCTTCATCACACCATGTCTCGTTAGTCATGAGGCATACGCCCCCGCCACTCTTCTTACCAGAAAGATGTTTGTTTCTGTCGGCGTGATGCGTGGAGAAACCCGTTGGCTGCACCGCCCCGGATAGCGTCTTTCCAGTGAGCCATGTTTCCGTGAAGCAGAGAACGTTGCAGTCTCTGATGTCCCTCTGGAATGCTACCCTTGCTCGGATTTCATCAACCTTGTTGTCAAGAGACTGGACATTGGCAAGAAGAATGCTGGGGAGTGGTGCGCGATGTGCCCTTGTCCTGAGTCTGACCAGAAGACCGCTACGTTTCCCTCTTTTTCGGAGTCGTTTCCTTGGGTCGCTGCATGCGATCCATTCCGTTGTCCTGTTTGTAAGGCAGAACACAGGATCCGCGTCGCGGAAAACATATTCTTGGTCGTACTGATGGTGAGTTGACGCTGATCTTATATTCAGTAGTTCTTCTCGACTGTATGTAATGAAACCTAAGATGACCTGGGGTACTAATGTAAGAAATAACACGTAAAATAACAAAAAACTGCATAGTTTCCTAGGAACGCGAAGCGAGGCGGCCATCTCTGTCGGCGCCGGAAGTGTTGCATTTGGAAGTATGCTTGAGGTCATTGTCCATTTGGAAGACCCATTTACATTTACATTTAAGTCATTTAGCAGACGCTCTTATCCAGAGCGACTTACAAATTGGTGCGTTCACCTTAAGACATCCAGTGGAACAGCCACTTTACAATAGTGCATCTAAATCTTTTAAGGGGGGAGGGTGAGAAGGATTACTTTATCCTATCCTAGGTATTCCTGAAAGAGGTGGGGTTTCAGGTGTCTCCGGAAGGTGGTGATTGACTCCGCTGTCCTGGCGTCGTGAGGGAGTTTGTTCCACCATTGGGGGGCCAGAGCAGCGAACAGTTTTGACTGGGCTGCGCAGGAACTGTACTTCCTCAGTGGTAGGGAGGCGAGCAGGCCAGAGGTGGATGAACGCAGTGCCCTTGTTTGGGTGTAGGGCCTGATCAGAGCCTGGAGGTACTGAGGTGCCGTTCCCCTCACAGCTCCGTAGGCAAGCACCATGGTCTTGTAGCGGATGCGAGCTTCAACTGGAAGCCAGTGGAGAGAGCGGAGGAGCGGGGTGACGTGAGAGAACTTGGGAAGGTTGAACACCAGACGGTGTTCACGGTGTGACCCATTTGCGATCAAGCTTTAACTTTCTGACTGATGTCTTGAAATGTTGCTTTAGTAAATCCGCATAATTTTCCTTCCTTCCTCATCTATTTTGTGAAGTGCACCAGCCCCTCCTGCAGCGACGCACCCCCACAACATAATGCTTTCACCCCCGTGCTTCACGGTTGGGATGGTGTTCTTTGGCTTGCAAGCTTCACCCTTTTTCCTCCAAACATAACAATGGTCGTTATGGCCAAACAGAGGGAGGACATTTCTCCAAAAAGTATGATCTTTGTCCCCATATGCAGTTGCAAACCATAGTCTGGATTTTTTTTTATGGCGGTTTTGGAGCAGTGGCTTCTTCCTTGCTGTGCGGCCTTCTTCCTTGCTGTGTCGATATAGGACTCGTTCTACTTGGGATATAGACACTTTTGTACCTGTTTCCTCCAGCATCTTCACAAGGTTCTCTTCTGTTGTTCTGGGATTGATATGCACTTTTTGCACCAAAGTACATTCATCTCTAGGAGACAGAACGCGTCTCCTTCCTGAGCGTTATGTCGGCTGCGTGGTCCCATGGTGTTTATACTCGTACTATTGGTTGTACAGATGAACATGGTACCTTCAGGCATTTGGAAATTGCTCCCAAGGATGAACCAGACTTCTGGAGGTCTACAATTTTTTTCTGAGATCTTGGCTGATTTCTTTAGATTTTCCCATGATGTCAAGCAAAGAGGCCCTGAATGTGAAGGTAGGCCTTGAAATACATCCACTGGTACACCTCCAATTAATTCAAATGTTGTCAATTAGCCTACCAGAAGCTTCTAAAGCTATGACATAATTTTCTGGAATTTTCCAAGCTGTTTAAAGGCACAGTCAACTTAGTGTTTGTAAACTTTTGACCCACTGGAATTGTGATACATTGAATTATAAGTGAAATAATCTTATTGTTGGAAAAATTGTTGGAAAAATTACTTGTGTCATGTCAAAGTAGATGTCCTAAACGACTTGCCAAAACTATAGTTTGTTAACAAGAAATATGTGGAGTGGTTGAAAAATATGTTTTAATGACTCCAACCTAAGTGTATGTAAACTTCAACTTCAACTGTATGGCCATTATACAGTACCACGGCAAAGGGCTGTGTCCAGGCACTCCGCGTTGCATCATGGTAAGAACAACCCTTAGCCATGCTATATTCACCTTATACCACACCTCCTCTGGCCTTAATTATGCCATGGAATTGTTGTATTGGCTAAGGGTATTCTAGAGTGTGCATTATTTAAGTGCTAATGCCCGAGAAGCCAGTGTTTGGAGCATATATTGGCACGGGTGTTGTTTAGTCCGAGACGAAGTTGAGTTTGCAAACCGTGCCAATATATCCTCCGAACACCAGCTTCGAGGGCATTATCACTTTTATACAGATTACCAACATATTCAAATAATGATTGACATATTTCCATAATAAAATAGATTTTGATGAATTTATTCATACTATTTTATCCTTCCACGAGATATATTCCCGACACAAATCTAGGGATGCTACCCAAGCCGGCTGGTTGTTTGTTCTATTGGTTCGGTTGCCATACTGACTGGCAATGTCTTATCCCTTGCTAGCTAGCTAGCCAACTACGGCTAACTGAGGCTACAATCCCGTCAAAAAGTGCTTCCAGAAGAACAGCAAAGTAGCTGCATTTGCATTTCTTTAAGCTGTTTTCTAGTGACGTTTATTTGGAGACATCCATAACAAAGAGCTAATGAGGCGCGATTTCGACTGGCATAGAAAATGTGCTCACTCGTCAGGACACTGTTGTTCAGAGGAGCTAGCCAACAACACAGCTAACACAATCACTTCAAACTGAAGCTGGAAAGACTGCAAACTAGCTGCACTTCTTATGCCAGCTGATTCATGATTTCGACTGGCTGAGAAACACTGCCCGACTATCTGTCTTGTCCCGACTCCCGACTTGTTCATTACTATGGGACAGCTGGAGATCGAATTTGAATATTGAAACAATGTTGCAAATGTCGTGGAGACAGAGAGCCAGGTTTATGCAAATCTCAGCTGTTGAAAACTAAATGTTAGTGTAAAAGAAATGTGAGATAATGTGTAGATAATGTGTAGATCATTTTAATAGTGGATATCAAGTTTATAAATTGCCTGGCAGGGCTGATGAGACAGTGGATTGCACAGTCAGATGGAACCGAGTAAATATGCATTTTAATGTCATAGATTTAACCGGTGGAAACTTGTAGAATAGACACCGGCTGGAATGCGGTTTTAACCAATCAACATTCAGGATTTGACTCACCCGTATATAATTTTCTATAATGGATGGCGAATCAACACAGTAGAATTCAATGGTTTTGGTTAATTCTTACATGTTCTATGTTTGAGCTTCTTTTGAAAGTAAAAGTCGAATTGAAAACATTACTGGTATTGTTGAATTTGATTTTCATAATAGCAAGCTAGGACTGATGGTTTGGTGAGCAAAACTACAGCAGCAAGTCTGTTTGGTTACTACGGCAACTGATGTAGCTATCTAGTAAACTTGATAGCTTCTTCAGTGGATGTTCGACACGTCTACCTGCAAATGAACACATTTTGTAGCGGCGAATGTGTTCAATTATAGCCATGGTATAAAAGGGATAATCAACTTGGGACTTTTTGAATATTGTAGCTCCGTGGAAGGTTAGTTCCACTTCGCTAGCGTGTTGTTGAACACAGCTTCCATGTCGTTAATTATTTTCCATAGAACATATAGTCCCTCGCTGATTATCCCTTACATATTTGTAAATTCCATACATTTACTTTAGATTTTGTGTGTAATTGTTTTTTATTGTCAGATATTACTTCACTGTTGGAGCTACAGTAAGAACATAAGCATTTTGCTACAGCCGCAATAACATGTGCTTAATGTGTGTATGCAACCAATAACATTTGATTTTATTTGAAATAAAATATGTAAACATTTTGTATAAATAAGATGTTCACACAGTATTGCAAGGTGATTTTCTTCAGCTAGAATGCATTTTTTACCTACATGTAAGCTTGTATTAGTGAAAAATAAATACAATACATTCTATGTTGAGAAGAAAACACCTCATTAACAGAGGTCTGCATTCTGAGGTCATTTATTATGAATAAACGGGCAACTTTTTGTTGGCATTTGTTGCTATAGATCAAATCAGCAGCCATATGAGTCATGTCTCTTTTCTATTCTTCTAATTTCTTCTCTTCTCTGTTGTTAGTAAGATTCTGAAATGCTTTATCCTTTCCTGTTTAAAAAAAAATCAACAACACATCATTCATTTGAATAATTTGTGATGTTCTTAAACGTATTGAATTTCCTGACATAGCAAAATCTTGAAAATGTATTGATATTTTTAAAGAACGATTTAGGTATGATAATTATATGTAAAAAATAAATAAATCTGAATACTCTTATTTGTTGGACTGTGAAAGCCACAGTTCACAAGCACTTTCACACAGAGGTTTGAGGAAGTCACAGTGCTGCCACCCAGTGGAAATCTTCATAACAGCACTTTTACAAACCTCCCCATCCTACCCTGTCAACTCAGCCAGGATAATGAACCCCTTCGTAAATGTATATAACTATTTATCCACTGTATCTTATGTTTGAGTAAAAAACATTATAAGTCATGAAAAAGTTGGCAGTTGGCACTTCCACCTACTGTAGCCTACTAATTCCTAATCTCTCAGTGGAGACATTAGCCTCAGAACCCAGACAGTTTATTTTCCTGCCTATGAGCTGTAATGAGCTCGCCCCCCAGGGAACCACTGGGGGTGGGGGTGGGGGGGGGGGGGTGTTATTACTGTCTCAGAAATGTACAGCACCTTCTTTCTAAGTGGCATAAAAAGCAGGAAAACTACTGTCAAACAATTAAACTGAAGTGAATTCCCAAGATTGGAAAAAAACAACTGGTGGCGATGGAAATGTGGGACAGAAAGGTTTACTTTAGGATGTGAGAAAGAGGAGGGGTGTAGGGGGGGGGGGATGATCTGGCTTCTCACCGACTGCGAGTTATGTGAATGTTATCTGCTGCGGTAGTATGAACAAAAAAGACCTGGGACCTTTTCCATGGTGAATGCATGGGAACCAAAAGGACGACTTTGAATGATAAGGGGGTAAGGAGGGAGAGGGATAAAAACGTGTATGAATTACTCTTACTCTTCTTTCCTATGTGGGAAAAGAATAGCTCAGCTGCCTGGACAAAGGATGTAATAAGTCTGTAAATATGTCATCTCATCTCCTGTCAAATGTTTTTCCCTGAGCCCTTTTCCTACCGATTGTTACAGTAAATGCCAGTGCTTCCTTAATAGTCATGTTTTAAGAAAGTTGAATCATGAACGCCTCTTCTGAGCTGACCTTTGTGCAATGTTTGCAGTTCCGTTGTTGAAGAGGATTTTGACATATTTACGAACTCTCAGGAGGATTATCACAAACACTATCTTACTTCACAGGGCCGTTGTAAAGTATAAATGTGTATCAGATATTTTAGAGTTAACAAGTATCAGTCTTTCATAAAAAATATTGTATGGTAGATAGTAGTCAGATGGTTGTACTTTTTGCCCCTAGAACATATTTAACTTAACATGATACCCGCCCCCCCAAAAAGTCAGTTAAGGTTTCCATTTAATTTCCCCCTTTTTTTTCCAAATAGCACAGCAACCCCATCCATTGTTCCTTAGTTCCCGTCAGTCAGGACAGCATCCTCACCAGTCCGGATGGCTTTGTCATCATCAAACTACAGCACCGAGGCAGGTCGGGACCCTGAAAGCGTTGCACTTCATTGTTAGCTCTCACCTTTGTGTGTGTCTGTCTTTATGTCTTTAGGTTTTGTCATGTAACAACGTGCCAAACATGCCCTTCATGAGCCTGTCTGGGAAATGATGTTCATCAAATGAGGATCCCACAGGAAGTCAGGAGGTAGGGGGGAAAGAGCAGGAAGCAGCATATCAAACAGGCCCCTGGAAGGATTGTGATACAACTAGAGGAAATAATAAAAAGGATGTCTAGTCATTTTGACATTTCACATGAATAGGCAATTCCAGGTGCATTTGCACACAGTCAGGTATATTTACATTTGTGAAATTACTGAGTTTGGCTTTCAAGGTAGAATCACACATACTGTATCCCAAGACATGAAGCGAACAAATAAAAAGTCAAGTTAACCCTACCATTGTAATAAGTGTCTACACTTGGTGCAACATATCTTCCAATCTCTACTGGGGTCCCATGTCATACCCATCAACTCAGATCTGCTGAAGAAACCCTCATTAATTTACAATAGGCAACCACACAGAAGGGTAGCACAGTTTGAACTAAAATATCATAAATCGTGGTCTTTTTTCCCTAAAGGTCCCATGTAGACTGCTTCTGTGTTAGTTACTGTACAGTACAGGCCTCTTATTGATGGTTTGTTGGGACTTTCTCGCTCTCTCTCTCTCTCTCTCTCTCTCTCTCTCTCTCTCTCTCAGAGCCGTGCATCCATGATGGCCTAACCACCACACCAGAGGCCTTTTGTGTTTCTGCACACTTTACAAAATAGCTATAAGCCTGTCATGGACCACATCAAGGTTCACTGGTCCGTCAACATTTACGGTGAGATAAAGACAGAGAGGGGAAAATTCCAGACTCTGGGGAGATTTCCTTAAAAAGAAGTAAGCGAGCAAGGAGTGTTTGCGAAAGAGTTCTTATGTGTGTTTTCTGCGGTGACAAGTCGAAGTTGAACAGAAAATACTTAGAGCATGCAAAGGGAAAACAGTGTGGAGTAGATTAGACCCCCGTGACATGATGAATCGGAGCCTTGACAAACACAATTGGATACTGCATCCCCCTGGGTTCAAATAGAGCAGCGTTTTGCGCTTTTTTCCTTAGTTGGGGAGCAATATCACAAGCTCAGTAGGCTCAGACGTGTTGAAACAACACACGCTTTGGAGATTCAGTTGAAGAACTGGGATTTCTATCTGTTCTTCCATCTCCCATCACTGACAACACCCGAACTAATAAACAACATGGGATTCAGTAACATGCAATTGCTTTCTTTGAAATCGTACTTTATGGGTGTAAGAAGAATACTGCAGAGTGGAATTATTATAGTCAAAAGACCCTAATGATCATCCACCTACACTACTCCTACTGTGTGCTGTGAAATATGCTAATTCTGTCACAGATTACAAAGGGTGCTTCATTACAATGTGTTCCACTTCTGTGAAGTTTTGTCATGACTTTGACCTCCATAATTTCGACAGGGAAATTGCTTCTTGTTTGTCTATAGTTACCTTTGAGCAGTACATTTTAGAAATGATATATTAATGAAGGATATCTATGTTTATCATTGGAATCCATATAGAAACAGTCACACGTCATTAAGCATAAGTGGTTTCACATAGCAATTATTCTAGCTGCGTTATCTATTTTAGTTGGCAAGTGTAAGTACAGATCATGTGATCTAAGCCGTCTTCCCATCATATTCTGGTTTCCACATATGTGTCACCTGTCCTAGCAATTACGGCTGTCCTCTGGCCAGAACATGTGACTTGACTGGGGAAGACAAAAAGGCATCTATCACTGTAGTGTCCGATGCCGTTGTGTCATGGTCACTCTCAGGGTAATGGAAGTGACATGAGTGGAGACCGGTCGGTCCGTGTCTCTCAGGGAGAGATCATAAAGCAGATACAGTATATTACAAAGAAGGATCAGTGAGTGTATCCTGCTTGTACTCAGTTCCCTTAGAATGGTGTGTTTGAATAGGTTTGAATGCAGTTTAAGTACTTTGAAAAACGAATGTGCAATTGCAATTTGGAGCTTATTGAGTTTGGTATTTCTTTATCCACATTTTTTTTAAATGAGTCAAACATTCAAGTTACATTTTCACATGTATTTATCGTACATAAATGTGTTTTTGTTTCTTAAAAGTCAAACGTTCAAGTAACATGAGATACGTAAGTGTTTAAGTGGGAAAGTGTTGCTTTTATAACATAGTGCCCAGTTTTCTGATGTCGGTTACTGTACCCAAGCAGGGATGAAATGATTTACTGTGGGGAGAATGTGAACACTGTGTGAACAGAATATACAGTATAACCTATGAGGAATAGTTATGGAATGTGATGGGATACCTGGGTTGGGTTTCAGAGGCAGCAGGTGTTTTCATTCATTCACAATGTAGGGGTTTGACCACCTGTTCTCTCCCTGCCAGTTATTCCAGTGGGTGGACTCATAGCTTTCCCCAAGCCAGGAAACAAGGGCGAATCTGCTTGAGGACGAGGAAAAGACACTGTGTGTGTGTGTGTGTGTGTGTGTGTGTGTGTGTGTGTGTGGCATTTGTGCATGTGCTTGCATGTATGTGTGTGTGTGTGTGTCTCTGAGCTCTCCTTCTCCCTGTGCACTGCGTACATGGTTTTCCATGTTTTTGTCAGCCATACACTTGTCAATGTATTTGTTCAGGCAACTCAACTGCGCCATCCCAGTGAGCGCTGTGCACCACTGGCTTTTTCCCTTTTAAAAAAGGATGCGCTGCTTGCTTGAATGGTTGCTATGTCCAAGCCCAGTGCCTTAATCCTGCCCTGCTCTTCCTATAAGCAGGGTGTTAACTTAATCCCCCTCATTTAGGCAGCTGCACTGCCGGGGAACTGAGAGAAAAAAAAGTTATAATTCTGTGACTGACACTTTCAGCTGTTGTGACATCCCCTCTGATTCTGCTTTACATCGTCTTAAGATACAACTCGACCTCCGTTCACTACCCTGACCTCCTTGGGGACATTTAAAGCAAGGAGGAAAGTAGGTATTTATACATAAAGTGCTGTACATATATACTTTAGGCCTACTGTTCATACGCATACACTATTCTTACAATCGAATGTATATGTAAACTCAGCAAAAAAAGAAACGTCCTCTCACTGTCAACTGTGTTTATTTTCAGCAAACTTAACATGTGTAAATATTTGTATGAACAGAACAAGATTCAACAACTGAGACATAAACTGAACAAGTTCCACAGACATGTGACTAACAGAAATGGTATAACATGTCCCTGGACAAAAGGGGGGTCAAAAGGGGATTCAAAATCAAAAGTAACAGTCAGTATCTTGTGTGGCCACCAGCTGCATTAAGCCTGCAGGAGGGAGGAGGATGTCTTCCCTGTAACGCACAGGGTTGAGATTGCCTGCACTGACAACAAGCTCAGTCCGATGATGCTGTGACACACTGCCCTAGACCGTGACGGACCCTCTACCTCCAAATTGATCCCGCTCCAGAGTACAGGCCTCGGTGTAACACTCATTCCTTCGACGATAAACGCAAATCCGACCATCATCCCTGGTGAGACAAAACCGCAACTCGTCAGTGAAGAGCACTATTTGCCAGTCCTGTCTGGTTCAGCCACGGTGGGCTTGTGCCTTAGGCGATGTTGTTGCCGGTGATGTCTGGTGAGGACCTGCCTTTACAACAGGCCTACAAGCCCTCAGTCCAGCCTCTCTCAGCCTATTGCGGACAGTCTGAGCACTGATGGAGGGATTATGTGTTCCTGGTGTAACTCGGGCAGTTGTTATTGCCATCTTGTACCTGTCCTACAGGTGTGATGTTCGGATGTACCGATCCTGTGCAGGTGTTGTTACACATGGTCTGCCACTGCGAGGACAATCAGCTGTCCGTCCTGTCTCCCTGTAGCTCTGTCTTAGGTGTCTCACAGTACGGACATTGCAAGTTATTGCCCTGGCCACATCTGCAGTCTTCATGCATCCTTGCATCATGCCTAAGGCATGTTCACGCAGATGAGCAGGGACCCTGGGCATCTTTCTTTTGGTGTTTTTCAAAGTCCGTAGAAAGGCCTCTTTAGTGTCCTAAGTTTTCATAACTGTGACCTTAATTGCCTACCGTCTGTAAGCTGTTACTGTCTTAATGACCGTTCCACAGGTACATGTTCATTAATTGTTTATGGTTCAATGAACAAGCATGGGAAACAATGTTTAAATTCCCTCCAATGAGGATCTGTGAAGTTGTTTGGATTTTCACAAATTATCTTTGAAAGACAGGGTCCTGAAAAGGGACGTTTCTTTTTTTGCTGAGTTTTTGAGCATTATCCTAAATAAATACAATGGTCGAAAAAGGGAACGACCTTTGCATTTCTTGAAAATACATCTTCTCCTACCTTTGCCTAAATTCCCTGATTTTGGGGATTTGTGAGTATTGTTTTGTATTGTTAGGTATTACTGCACTGTTGGAGCTAGGAAAATAAGCAATAACCAATATTATTTGATTTGATTTAATGATGCTGAAACATCGCAGAAACGTTGCAATTTACAATCTCTATGAACACCTGAGCTGCTGTAGCTACTCCCCTTACAGAAAAAAAACACATGATTTCACCTGTTTTTGGAACACTTCACGTGGTCACGTTTTAACATAGTTTCATATTATCATGTGTTACTTTGCATGTTGTCTGTCACCAGTTATGACATTAACTTCACATAACATCACGTGGTCACGTGTTTTTGGAACACTTCACACGTGTTCACATGTGAAATACATGTGGTTTTTCCATAAGGGCTTATCCGTGAAATTCTCAAACACAACAAATGTTTCGAGGGCATCACACATCACAGCCAGTCCAGTGGTGGTAACCTAGCCTACTGTATCATCCCACCCAATCTGCCTTCTCTAGCTTATAAACATTGGTAATAGGTCTCAATTAGACCAAGAGGAAAGATAACATAATATGGCTGACACAGGCCTCTGGAATGCTGTCAAGAAGACGGTCAAAATCGGGAAGAAAAATAAAGGTAAATTACTCCCAGTGTGCCTCTTCACTGTCACCCTGCTTGTTACCTTGAGCACTAAAAGGTATTTATCTGATTTGCCCTCTGGGTTCTCTCTCTGAGCCGTTTAACTAGGACCCTGTAGCTAGCTTCTACAGGCCCTAATTGCAGAGCGACTCTCTGGAGCTCACTTGGCAGGGTGCAGGTGCGGCATCCAAGAAAAATAATTGAACAAACAATTATAATGTGGATTCCCACACCATCCTGTACGCTACAGTCTCTGGCTCTCTAGTTGGAGACAGGATGGCTGGAGGCCTTTGCGGGTTGTCAGAGGGCTGCGTATTGACTATTTAGCTTCGCCAATCCAAAGTATACCACGTCTTCCTACGCCTTCGCTGTAGGAGTGAGGGAAGCGTTGAAATTACAAAGATCTATGGCCGAGCGGTGTATACTCTGGCAGCCAGCGTACACAGAATACCATCTACACCCTGGGAAAGAATGAGTGTCCCTGCAACTATGTGAGACATTTATCCCTCTCCCTTTTTTCAGCATTTGGAAAAACAATGAGAAGTTCCTGTCTAGTGCACCTAAAACGTAGCAATCAGTGTCCCTGCGATGTTGACACGGCAAACTCAGGAGAGGAAGAAGGGAAAGGAGGACCACCTTAAACTCACAACGGGTGTCAACTTGCCAACTTTTACTCCTCAGGCCATTTGACAACATCAACATCTACTGGACCTCAGTGCCTGCCACGTCTGTGGAAAGATCCCTGTACCCAAACAGATGGAAGAAACCGAATCGGCCTGTCAGAAAATCTGTCCATCCTCAGGTCATTGTTATTTATGTACTCAGAGCCAGAACTGCCTCATTGTTCAACTGGCTCAGATAAAATAAGAGAGGAAAAAAACTGTAACGTGATATGGAACAAGTCAATCGTTTGTCCCCACTTTAATCATTCAATGTCTACAAAGCTCTGTGGTTCGTATGTGAGTAATACGGGAAGCTGATTGAAAAGAATGACTTGCATGAACGTTATATATTATGTCATGAGGAGGAGTGCAAATCAAATCAAATGTTATTCGTCACATGGTTCGTAAACAACAGATGTAAACTATCAGTGAAATGCTTACTTACTTACTTCATAACAATTTAGAGAGAAAGAAAATAGAGAAGTAATAGAAAAGTACCGTGGAATTTGGTTAGGCAGTCTTGTGATCCAATGAAACCTGACAGTTTTGCCTGTTTCAATTTGTACATTTCATATACTGCAGTATCGAGCCAACATAAGACATGAACAGACTTCAAACTCTATGGGTATTGATAATAAAACATAAAGATACATATCGCCAGACATACAGTACAGTAAACAGTACTGAAACACAACAGAGTGGGGTACAGCATTGCTCTAAATGTTTCTCTACCAGTGGAGGCTGCTGAGGGACGGCTCATAATAATGGCTGGAATGGAGCGAATGGAAGGGCATCTAACCATCTGTTTGATGTATTTGATACCATTCCACCGATTCCACTCCAGCCGTTACCACGAGCCCGTCCTCCGCAATTAAGGTGCCACCAACCTCCTGTGTTCTCAACCCTCTGTACCAAATCTTTCACACAGTTAATTTGATTTTTACACCGTCTATCTCCAAGGACTTGTTCTCTTCCCAAAGTTGTGGTTGGTTATCCCCCCTCCTCTTTCTCCTTCTTCTCTCTTTTCTTCCTGAACATGTAGACATTGGCATCGGTTCTGTAAAAACAGATGGAAGCTGAAATTAACACATCTTGTCTTGTTATTCTCTAGTCTTTTTTATTTTCAATGCTGCATGTGAGTGTGAGAGGCGGGGAGGCCAGGGAAGGTGTGTGTGTGTGTGTGTGTGTGTGTGTGTGTGTGTGTGTGTGTGTGTGTGTGTGTGTGTGTGTGTGTGTGTGTGTGTGTGTGCGTGTCCGTGTGTGGCCAGTAGCACCTGTCAGGAGTGGTAGTAGCAGTAATATTATGTGCCTAATTAGCTAGCACACAAGGAATTTGGTCACACGAACAAACTTACGAACGCAGGAACGCGGAGGATCTGTGGGAAAGGAAAGAGTGTAATTAGACATTGTTGGCATCTACTGTACACTCAGTGACAACGCCATATCTTGTTTCCGAAAGAGAGCGAGAGAGAGAGAGAATAGTCCCTCTCTTATACACTGTCAGATTTTCTCCTAGAAAAGGGGGGCATGTTTTGACAAAAGCTGCATCATGTATGTTTATTTTTTAAAAGATTTATACGTTGCATACTGTATAGTGTACATTTGCAAGATTTACAGACTCCCAACTCCCTGAAACACAAACACACACATACTCCCACTCCCCCTCCCCCACACACACACACACACACACCACTGGGACAGCCCTGGCCCTGTGTTTTCACCCAGCCGTCGATATCCTTCCCTGCACAACATGGGAAGCCATTAAAGAGGAGCATCGGGATAAGTGCAGAGACTACAGGCTACAGCCTAGAGCCCAAGGTTTTCCGTCCCACCGCAGTCCACTGAGCAGCCTCCCCAACACACTCCGAACGAGGCTGCCAGTCTGCCACACGCTTCACGGCTCAGCAGGGCTTCTTGCATAGGTTTGACTTTAAACCCCTGTTTAAAATGCCACTTTTCTCGTGTGGATCTAACCTTATCCTTGCATTTCAGCACAACACAGATTTTCAGACAAATTGTGAGATACGCTTTGTTCTAAAAAGATGCCGAAAAAGATGCTGGGGTAAAATGGTGGGGTGTGGGCTCCAAATTCAGACTGGTGTAAATAGGGTGTTATACCTTTAACTGTCTCAGGGACTTAACATGTGCTAGTCTTGACTCTTCAGTGGAATTTGTTTAGGCATTGATTGCTCATTAAAATCATAACAAAGTGTTGATATACGGAGAGTATTCAGAGAAGAAGACATTAAATCAAAATAATTTCAAAACGATTATGTCAAGGTTTACATCATTTCTATGTAACTCCTACTGATAATGTCCACTCTGTCTTTGTCATGGGAAAACTAATATAATTTATTCATCAAACCGGCTGCCACATCTTCACAGTTTGATAGGGGCAGGGGGGAGTTGAAAAGAGTTGGACTTCTAAGACTGTCAAAGGGACGAAAATTGCATAAGAAATATACATGACCTTACTGTAGACTATCCCGAATCAAAAAGATAATGATGGCACTTTTGCACCACAACACTAAAAGGGAACAAATGTGTCTTTCATATTTTCCATGAATACAAAATCCCCCCCTCCCCAAAAAACATGAAAAACATCAAATGAATAAAACAAAAGAAGGGAAAATGATAAAGGGCCACTGTCATGCACTGTCTTTGTAACGCGTAAGTAGGGAATATCTGTGATGTCAAAAGCCTTCCCATTTTATCTGCCGGGCACAGCAGCGATTGTAGTGTTTCCACCAAGCCCCCACTTCAATAATTGAAGAGAGTTTGGACATCACCTGCTGAGCGCCCAAATCACTGCTCCACTTTGAACAAACTGCTGTGACATTACAGCGTTAGGCATGGCAGCTCCGGCATCTTAGAAATATAGATAGAGAAACAAGAGAAAGGAGATGGATCCATCTGAGCTGAGGAGAGAGAGAGAGAGAGAGAGAGAGAGAGAGAGAGAGGAGCGCCTCAGGCTGGAAAGTAATGAGCAGATTTCCATGGAGGGTTTTAAGAGACCCACTTGTTAAAAAATTGTTTCTTGTCTTAATAAATCCTAAAAGTGTAATTTACTTCCAAAAGAGAAACAACAAAGGCCCTCATGACATTCCTGTCTGTGAAAAAATGAAAACACTTGTAAGGGCTGATATGCCTCGTGCTTTTCAGACGGCGGAGGGCTTGTCGGTTTCTTATTTCCTCAGGTGGGACCACGGAGCCCCTCAGATCTCCACCGATCGCTGATTCACACAGTCACGACGTCATTGAAAGTTTCCGACGGTTTTACTGAAATTAGAGAGCCTTCCAAATCAATTAGGACATCAGTGTGTTGAATACATATAGCATGTACTGTGTTAAAGGACGCTCATGTAGTAAACAGTTGTTTTTCAGAGTTGGAAACCTTGTCAGTTTGATACTAGAACATACAAACTACTGTTTTCAACTATACCCATGGTGTTAGACAGAAAACGCAGTGCAATTCTATATTAAAAAGGTCTCTTTTTTTCAAAGTTATTTTTGTATGTTGTTCAGAGAGCATTAACACATCGGCAAAAGGTTTAAGACATTAGAACATACACATTGTGCAAGTATAATTATATATTCCAAGTAATTCCTTGTCTTCTGCAGAAGAAGGTACATTAACACAAAATGAATCCTGCTAGGTCTCCTATTAAGTTGAATTTTATTTCACTGTTTTATCTCAACTAGTGCCTAAGGGTTCTACAGCTCTGCCATCTCTTTAGTTCCCCATTAGGACATTTGTGAAGTGAAAATTAAGACTTGTTTTTGCCTGCTGCCAGAATGTTTGCAATATCCACAACAGCGTTAAATACAAGAGAAAGAAAGCATTGTAATAGAGAAACAGCCCAAACACCAAAGATGGTTTGAAATATAATAAAGCTCTTTGAAATTAACCACATTCTCTAATGCACTGCCATATCGAGACAGCAGACCCCACTTTGCTGTACTCACACAATACTGATCTATGGATGTTTTCCTCTAAGTTTTCTATGTTGTTAGATAGAATCATAATTTATTCAATTTTGATGCAGTTATTTAAGCATCATCGTGGATGTGGGGGTTCTAGTTTGTGTGCTATTCCTCTGCTTGCCAGATCCCCAGGCCGTGCTGTCTGTGTTTGTCTTTCCATACAGGGATTGTTGTTTCTCTTAGAGGCAAAGAGACAGGGGGGGGGGACTAGCCAGGGAACCCTAGAGCCAGGACCCTTCCTGAACTGAACCCCGGGTCAGTCTACACCTTAGGTAAAGCAGTTCCACTCCATTCTCCTCCAGGGTGAAGGCTGACTGGTGGAGCAGGAGGTGGAAGGAGGGGAGGCAGGAGAGGAGTCAGGATGAGAGGCTGGAGAGGAGGCAGGAGGGGAGGCAGGGGCGGCTGCCCCCGCGTGTCTTGTGTAATCAACATTTAGAGAAGAGCTGGAGGCAGGACTTGTATTCCCCGCTGAGTGACAGGCAGCGCTCAGAGCGAAGATAAAGCTTTACTCTCCATCCCAGCATTCCAAGGGTCAATATAGCCTGCCTGGGATTACAATTTTGCAAATGAAATAACTCATAACTCAGAGAGCCCAAACATTTGAAGTAATTTTAAATCCTCTTTACATAAAAAAATTGAAATATTTGATGACAAATTAAACAATTACAGGATTGTAATTGTTTCTTGTTTACGTGTCATGCTCCTCTCAATCTCGGGAGAAACAATACTATTTGTTCAGTCAAGATATTGCTACATGAGGTTTGTTTTACTGAATATTTCTCATATATATTAAATGGATGTTCCATTGGAAATGCAACAAGCTTAAAAAAAAATAGGGTGGTGATACACACAACAGTGTCAAATCCAATAATGATCCACCTGACGAATTAACTGTTTTTGTGACCATAGCAAATGACTACAGGCAACCTGTGAGCCCCTCAAACGGCTGTTCCACAGGAACAAGAGACCTTTTCATTGTTCACATAGGACATAATCAATCATTTCCATAATTTTGAGCATATAAACAGAATGAACCAGCAGAGGAAACAAAGCCATGGCCTGGGCAGCGCCAGCTACAGCCTCCATCAGCACCAGAGGCTCAGCCTCCGAGGCTGCTGCCTGCCCCCGAGAAATACAACACCACCCAGCCATCTAAACAACAGCCTCTGCAGCTGGTGGCACAAATGCATCTTTCAGGCAGCATTCAGAGGCCTCATTCTGCCCAGTTTACCGTGCTAAATGTATGGAATCAGCCACTTGCTAAAAACTACAATTACAGGTGATATACAGATTGAAATCACAGGGCTGTTTTTTTTGTGTTTTTTTTTTTTGAAGAAAATTGTCCTAATGACCGGTTTGGCGGTTCAGCGATGGGAGGGGATAGGGAGGGAAGAAAGAGGGAGGGAGGCGGGAGGGTTGCGTCTCTCTTTTTTTCTTTGCCCATGATGGGAATAGCTGAAACAGCTGCACCTGCTGATGCGCCGTGCTCTGCAACACTTAATGATATCGGATGATATCATTAGGCAAAGTGTTCACAAACAGATGTTGAGCCGCTGCCTAAATAGTGTCAGCTGAGCCCGCGCATCCCGGAACAGTATTATTTATATAGAACATTTAAGTTTGTTATGTTAATAACCCTGCTATTAGCACACTGGTGTTGTGGTAGGAATATAAATGCCACCAATAGGGCCATGCCAGGAATCACAGAATGCCAAATTAAATACGTCTTAGGAGCTCTCGGGGTGGCGGATGACTGGAGTGAATAGCATGTAGGGCTATGTTTAGGTGTATTGTTTGCCTTTTCTCCCCAACACCTTACACCTTATTTGAGAAAACATCTGAGGAGGCAAAGGAAGGTTTGCGTGTGTGTTACTCTGGCGTTGTGCTCTGGAAGTAGTTTCACTAGCTCAGACACCTTGTACCTTACCGGCTTCAAGAAGAGAACTTGATGTGTGAGAGTCTTCAGAGTCTGCAACGTGGTCTCAGAGCATTTCGTATTATTCTGTACGAAAATCCAGAACACTCCACAAAATCCACAATACTCCATATGTTACGGTTCGTGTGGTATGTATTAAACCATCACCCATTTCGCATGACACCAGTGTGTTACTAATTACAATTCATATGATATGTTACGAATTTGGAAAACGTATGATATGTTACGAATTCCAATAAGTCAAACTAGGTGGTTAGGTGGCCAATGCTTATGTTAGCCAGCTCAAGGAGTTAGGATTAGGGGTTAAGCTAGGGTAAGGTTAGGAGTTAGTTTAAATGGTTAAGGTTAGGATTAGAGGAAGGGTTAGCTAAAAGGTTTAAGGTTAGGGTAAGGATTAGGGGAAAGGTTAGTAGTTGCAAGTAGTAGCTAAAAATAAGTAAGTAGTTGCAAAGTTGCTAATTTGCTAACATTCTAAAGTTGTCCGTGATGAGATTCAAACACGAAACCTTTGGGTTGCTAGACGTTTGCATTATAAACCCACCCATCCACCCACAACCAACAACCCACCCCCAACCCTGACCCGACCATCCAACATCCTTTTGTTTTGCCTCAAGTAGCCTTTTATCTTATGTAACCATACCAGACGTAACATATCGTACTGATTTGAATGTCCTGGATTTACATTTACTATGTTACGTCTAGAGTTGTTTGGCTGACTAAAAATCAAATCAAACTTGTAAACTGTGAAATGCTTACTTTACAAGCCCTTAACCAACAGTGCAGTTCAAGAAGAGTTCAAAAAATATTTACCAAGTAGACCAAATAAAAAGTAATAGTAAAAACTAACACAATAAGAATAACAATAGCAAGGTTATATACAAGGGGCACCGGTACCGAGTCAGTGTGCAGGGGTACAGGCTAGTCAAGGTAATTTGTAAATGTAGGTGGCGGTGAAGTGACTATGTATAGATAATAAACAGCGAGTAGCAGCAGTGTGCAAAAGGGAAGGGGGGGTCAATGTAAATTGTCTGGTGGCAATTTTATTAATTGTTCAGCAGTCTTATGGCTTGGGGGTAGAAGCTGTTGAGGAGCCTTTTGGTCCTAGACTTGGCGCTCCGGTACCACTTTGCCGTGCGGTAGCAGAGAGAACAGTCTATAACTTGGGTGATTGGAGTCTCTGACAATTTTATGGGCTTTCCTCTGACACCGCCTATTATATAGGTCCTGGATGGCAGAAGGCTTGGCCCCAGTGATGTACTGGACCGTTCGCACTACCCTCTGTAGCACCTTACGGTCAGATGCCGAGCAGTTGCCATACCAGGCGGTGATGCAACCGGTCAGGATGCTCTCGATGGTGCAGCTGTAGAACCTTTTGAGGATCTGGGGACCCATGCCAAATCTTTTCAGACTCCTGAAGGGGAAAAGGTTTTGTCGTGCCCTCTTTACAACTGTCTTGGTATGTTTGGACCATGTGGTCAGAGTGGCGAACATATAGAGCTCATCTCTCTGTATGTTACGTGGGATTAAACAATAAGAGGAATGGGAAGATAGACAGGCACTCTGGAGTTAACTCAACATGCTGTGACCTTTTGAAGTTCAAATATACAGTACCTTGAAAAAGTATTCAGACCCCTTGGATTTCTTCACAATGTATTGTGTTACAAAGTGAGATTAACATGGATGTAAATGTGTTTTATTTTCACCAATCTACACACAATACTCTGAAATGTCCAAATGGAAGAAAAATGCTATATATTTTTAAGATGAATGCAACATTTCTAACTAAAATACAATCATTGCGTCAGTATTCAGCCCCTTTGCTTAGGCAAGCCTAAATAATTTAAGGAGTCAAATTTGGCTTAACAAATCACATAATAAATTACATGGACTCACTCTGTGTGAAATAACCAAGGTTGACATGATTTTTGAATGGCTAATCCTTCCTCTGTCCCCTATACATACAACATCTTTAAGGTCCCTCAGTCAAGCATTGAATTTCAAGCACAGATTCAACTGCAAAGACTAGGAAGCGTTCATCTTTCTGAACTGAGCTGCAGGAGAGTAAGGAAACTGCTCAGGGATGTTACCATGAGGCCATTGGTGATTTTAAAACAGCTACGGAGTTAAAGGTCTGTGATGGTAGAAAACTGAGGGTGGATCAACTACATTGTAGTGACTTCACAATAATGACCTAAATGACAGAACGAAAAGAAGATTACAAATATACACAATATTTTCTTTCTCCAAAACATATATCTTGTATGCAAAAAGGCATTAAAGTAATACTGCAAAAGAAGCGCAAAGGAATACACTTTTTGGCCAAAATGTAAAGCCTTATGTTTGGGGCAAATCCAACCCAACACATCACTGATTAAGTCTCTCCTTATTTGCAAGTATGGTGGTAACTGCATAATGGTATGGGTATGCTTGACATCGGCAAATAATGTGGAGGCAAAGAATAATGTAAAGAATAATGGGCCAATATAGCACAATCCAGGTGTGCAAGGTCTTGGAGACTTACCCAAGAAGACTTACCCAAGAAGACTTACCCAAGAAGACTCACAGTTGCCTGTAATCGATGCCAATGGTGTTTCAAACATGCATTGAATCAGGGAGCTGAATGCTTTTGCAACAACTATATTTTAGTTATTTCATTTCTATTCATCTTTTTTTTTAATGCATGTGTTATTATAGAGTATTTTGTGTAGGTTGTTGACCAAATATACAATTAAATACATTCCAATCCCACTTTGTAGCAAAATAAAATGTGAAAAAATCCAAGGGGTCTGAATACTTTTCAAAGCACTGTGTGATGTGGTGAGTAAATTGATGCTGGCTTCTTGCTGGACCTGCACCTACAAAAATCTACACAATGCATTGATAGTGAAAGAGAACAAATCCTAAAAAGCTTTTTAACATTTTAAGCTACATTACACTAGAGATTTGTGTTGCCTTTCCCATTGCTGACAACTGGAATGTATAAGCCTCCATTCATGAGCATGAATCCTAATAGTGGTCAATGAAATCATAAAACCTCACATCAGCGGACCTATTGGAATGAACATGAGTGGGAGAGCAACATCTCCGGCAAGCAGAGGCCGGGGTAAATAAGATAAAACCCGATTGCCTGCATGTTAAAATACTCCTAATACACGTGTTAACAGATTTATGTAAAGGTTAGGAGCCATGCACCATTCTCCTCATGCAGTTGCCATTCTATCCCCCTGAAAGGCACACAAGACAGGCACCCATTTCCACGCTAGCTATTATGCTCATTTGTCCTGTCAGGCCTGACAGCCTGTTTGACTCTTCCCCAGATACGGCCATTAGGTACCGCTCTGTCATCTGACAGGAGGCATTCTGCTGCTCCTAAAAACCTCTAATTATTTCCTTCGCCAGAGACAAGCGGGTGCTGAGAAGGTAATTTTTAACCTTTCACGTGCACCTGGGGAACGCTCCTCCTGGGAGCCAAGGTGCCTGTGTGGCATTCAGTCATCAAAACATGACCTTTAATGGCCGCGCGGAGAGCAGTTGGCACCGGGTGCCATGCGCGGGGTAATGCTAATGTTGATGGCTAATTTATGCGTCAGACGCCCTGACTCTTGCCGCCTGAGCCGGAGCCCGCCTGATGCATCTGTGGTCGGTAAGTTTAGATGGTGGTCGAGGTGTTGCCTTGTTGTACGGCAGTTAGATTTAACAATGTGGGGAAATGGGGATAGGGTAAATGGGGAAAGGGGGGGGGGGGATCTAGGGATCTGCCCCAGAGCAGCAATCTAGAGGTTAAAGGCATTTTGGGGAGGGGGATGATTTTTACTGGCACGATCCCGGGAGCCGGTGGTGGGGGAATTGAGGGGGCTAATTATGTAGCAGGGAATACATTTGGCGTGACCACTGAGCCTTTTAGAATTTGTGGAGCGCACATCTGACTAACGTGCCTGACCTTTACTTGTTCAGCCCAAATTGCAGGAGCCTAGAGAGGATGCAAGACGGATGCAGATTCCATGACCTAATTGCCCTTTATTCTTAGCAGGGTGGATAGGATGGGATAGAGGCAATACCTTGTTGAATGTGCCAAAGTAGAAGTGGCATTTTGTTCTTATGTCAAAATATTTATGACAAACGATTGTCCTCCTCCCTCGATATACATCCCATATTTTACTTATTGGCCAATACACCTGACAATCTCTCTCTATACTTTTCATAGATCCAACCGCCCTCTATAAGTTGATTAGATACAATGCCTCTACACTGTGTACACTTCATAGATACCGGACTCGAGGAAAGGCCTGTGTGATACGTCTGCTCTCCCCATTCCCAGCTAAAGCACATCTCCATTCTACAGCATCTTGTGCCACATTTCACGTCATGGCCATGAGGCTCTTCAAAGAGCTCCCTGCCTGTCGCATCATATCGCAAGGTTGGTTTCCTTGACAGCAACCATGCCCAGCGTATGTTATTACATGCGACCTCTATAACGTCTGCGCCTTCGCCAGCTGGTGCGCACATGCAGACAGGAGAGGAGGCCAAAGAGGAGAGGACAAAGGTAGCAGAGTACAGTAACGTGCACTGTATGTAGAAATGTAAGAATATAGGAAACATATTAGAATTAGCATGCATATAATCAAATCAAATCCAATTGTATTTGTCACATGCGCCGAATACAACAGGTGTAGACCTTACCGCGAAATATTTACTTACAAGCCCTTAACCAACAATGCAGTTTTAAGAAAATAGAGTTAAGAAAATGTTTACTAAATAAACTAAACTAAAAATCTATTTAAAATAGTAACACAATAAAATAACAATTATGAGGCTATATACAGGTTGGTACCGGTATCAAGTCAATGTGCGGGGGTACAGGTTAGTCGAGATAATTTGTAGATACTACTAATGTAGAGTAGTATGCTAAATAGTATGCTAAATATCCAAAAGTGACCCTTATCTTGAGAACAACTACTTATGCGATGAATGCAACTAGTTTAAGCTCTGATTATCCGATGAAGATGGGAGACATTGTGAAGGCATATGGAGCACAATCAGGTTGTTTATCTATGATGGGGTTATGAGTTGCAAACAAGACTCTGCCTTAGGCTTCAGTACAGATTGCAAGCTATCTGTCTTTAATCCTCCAAACTCTTAGTCGCATAATACAATTATGTATATATAATATTGTTTATGAACATAAGGAAATCCTAATTTGTCATTTTTATAAAAGAGCTCCAATTGTAGTAATTTGGTAAAAGGAGTTGAAGTTGATTATTGTCGTAAACGTATATGCAAAACCATAAAAACATCCAACCACAATAACACGATCAGCCAATCAAACACAGCAAATGATGGCATTATCTTGATTGAAAACGTACAGAGAAATGTGTATTGTCTTCAAATACTTACATACATATGTAATTCTGTAATATGCTGCCAGGCAAATCTGTTTTCAGTTCATTTACACTTTCTGTCATATTGCTTGAAAGACACTGATGAGCACTGTGTCAGACGATCTGTAATTCTGTGCCATTTATTTTTCATGCAAAACAATGTTTTCCCTGTTCATATTTTCAAGTTTCAACTTCCCCAAGCACATGAAAAGGTCAGTGTAAAGTGTTTCCCAAACCCCTTCCAGCAAAATAATGTAATAAATATAAGAAATAAGTCAACATAATGCAAGATAGATTAAGCATATAGCCTTAGATTTAGACAGGCATTAATGATTTAGTATCCTAGTCCTAATCCCTTGTTCAACCCACCATCACCATTAAACTTCAAAATTACACATTCTATCACTACCACCCTCCTCACCTGAGTATTGGATTACTGAAATAAAGAATGAATAATTAATGACGAGAAATAGGTTCCTGGCATCTGCAATGGCTGCAATTTAATAATGAGCATTAGGTTTCTTGTTTTTCCCCCCCTCCCCTCCCCTCCCTCCTTCACTCCGTCCTCCCCTTTGGTCCACTGGTGTTTGAGCCTCTCATATGTCTAACAGGGGAGATGACCGCAGGAGCCACGAGGCAGGTATCATTTTCTTATATCCTGGAGCGAAGTAAGAGAGTGACTGAACTGAACACTCCTCCCAGGCAGAAGCTGGAAGGACAGAGAGAGAGAGAGACCTGCCTGTTTCTTTCTTTCTTTCTCTCTCTCTCTTTTTTAATAAGCCTGTCGTTAAATAAATTAGAATATTCACCCAGGGGTGATAAGACGACCACAAACCCTCTGTCATCTGTTTCCGAGCACTGCCAGACAAATAGAGCCAGGGCCTAGCTACAGCTCTCTTCTCTGTGGCCTAGCTCAACCTCTCTCTCTCTCTCTCTCTCTCTCTCTCTCTCTCTCTCCTCTCTCTCTTCTCTCTCTCTGTCTGTCTCTTTTTTCTCTCTCTCTCTCTCTCTCTCTCTCTCTCTCTCTCTCTCTCGCGCGCTCTGTCTCTCTGTCTCTCTCTCTGGCCTAGCTCTCTGGCTGTGTATTCTCTCTGTCTGAGGTTAGGATAGAGAGACACTGATAATATGCTCCACCTCATTTCTGTATCGTACTGTCCTCAACATGCAGTGTACATACACATTATGTATAAAGAGACACCGTCCACATATTCATATTTAGTTAATGCGCTGAGAGAATAAATAAAGAAGAAGATGAAGGATAAAGGCAGAGGGGGAAAAAGCAAACTTTGTTACATATGGACTGCTTCTTACAAGTAATCAGCAGAATGATGGTGATTGGCTGCAGGCGCCAGGCAGCCAGGTTGGCCAGGGCTGGGAGTTAGCACGGTGCCCAGGTCTTTGCTGCAGGCAGGCTGGAGCTCGATCAGCAGCCCAGGTTGGCCCTGACTCTGCTGGGGAGCAGATGGCTAGCCAAAGCTTGTAGTCACACTTACCTTCCCCACTAAATCCCTAATCCCTCAGTGGACGCTCCTCCAAGGCAGGTTTTGGAGGCAGAAATAGGGGTTACAATCTGGACGAGGGTGCCGACTGCCAAAATACTCACAACACAGAAATGCAAATTAACTTATTTGTGTTGTCTGCCAGCCAAAAGAACTGGGCTTCTTTAGCAAGTAATTAAGATACCTTGAAAAATATTTGTAAAAGTTCAATAATTTCTGAAATTGACAAATAACAATGATAAAGAATAGAACAGACAGTGTGTCCTGCTCCGCTCCTGTATTTAACATCTGTGCTCCGCCCTGATTGTGTTTATCCACAGATGTGTATATTTGTGGCAAGTCCCTTGGGTTCAGACCAGGGCCAGTTGATGTCATCCTCTCTGAAGCGGTTGATTACTTTAAATCGCTCTCTGTCATCGTGGCTGTTGAATGGGACTGGTCGACACAACACAGAGGTAGCCGTTGGATATTGTACATACCGCACATAACATGGATTTGGTGCAGATATTTATCCTTTTAAAGCAAACAGCTTGAAGCTGTATAGAGCGACCCAAATCAACAACTGCTCAGAGGAGGCCCAGGAACCTGGCTGACACTGCTCAGCTGCGCAAGTTGGCTGGAGCTAGCATCGAACAGACACTGTTATTAGCCCGGTGTTAGCATCTAAATGGTGTGCAGATGTTAATGTGCTGTTTAGGATACAACATCTAGATAAAGAGGCAGAGATAAACACCCTTTCACATCATATAGCAAATTAATGAGAATTATGATTAGTGGTAAAAAAAAATGTTTGCGTCAAAAAAAACATAGCACAAATGATACCAACGTCAATATTTTAATAAATTGTTCGTAAGTCCTTATGGGGAAAATTTGTGCAATGTGTTTATAAAATAGTTAAAATACGGTATTAAATACAATTGGGTCAGTCAGGCATTTCAAATATATGAGCATTGTAAGCAACATAATACATGTTGGTTACAAATGTATGTAAAGTGAAATTTATGAAAGTGAAAATGACATGGTTCAGAATTTTTTTTTGTGGGTTGGGCCTTTACAATTACCCTCTCATAAACAGTATGAGCGGTATTTGAATAATCCTTCCTTTTGCTTACTGTACTGTAGTAACGGTTGAGGGCCACTGAAAGGCTTGTGGCCTAGTGAAGCAGAGACAACAACCACCCTGGTTCAGGAGCAGATGTCCTGCACGGCCAGTCTCAGATGGTCACAGTCAGAGTCTGGGGAAAGGTCAGCCTCATACAGTGGGTTAAACTGGGCCATCATTACTTTTGCTTCAGGTCTTTCGGGCTAATGGTTTTTCAGAGCATCGACATGATTCTATTTTAATGAAAGGTTAGGCTATGGTACTGTGTCGCCATTGAAGCACACAATGCTATACAACTACCGAAGTGCATGGTGGATTGTGTCTGAGAATTGAACTTTGGAAATCAACATTTATTGGACGAAAACAAAATCAGTTCTCAGCCCAGGAGAAATGGTCAAATCTGTGACGTTATTATCAAAGTTAAAGACCAAAATATGTAATCCATGTTATCTTCTTATGGCTGGGGGCAGTATTGAGTAGCTTGGATGAATAAGGTGCCCAGAGTAAACTGCCTGCTCCTCAGTCCCAGTTGCTAATATATGCATATTATTAGAATATTTGGGTAGAAAACACTCGGAAGTTTCTAAAACTGTTTGAATGATGTCTGTGAGTATCAGAACTCATATGGCAGGCAAAAACCTGAGAAAAAATCCAACCAGGAAGTAGAAAATCTGAGGTTGGTCGATTTTCAACTCAGCCCCTATTGAAGATACAGTGGGATATTGGTCATGTTGCACTTCCTAAGGCTTCCACTAGATGTCAACCGTCTTTAGAAACTTGTTTGAGGCTTCTGCTGTAAAGGAGGGGCTCACAAGGGCTCTTTGAGTCAGTGGTCTGGCAGAGTGCCACGAGCTGGTCATGCGCATTCACATGAGAGGTAGCTCGCGTTCCATTGCTTTTCTACAGACAAAGGAATTCTCCGGTTAGAACATTATTGAAGATTTATGTTAAAAACATCCTAAAGATTGATTCTATACATCGTTTGACATGTTTCTACGGACTGTAACGGAACTTTTTGACATTTCGTCTGCTCCTAAGTGAACGCGCTTCACGACTTTGTTTACAAAACGCGCTAACAAAATGTGCTATTTGGACATAAATGATGGACATTATCGAACAAAACAAACATTTATTGTGGAACTGTGATTCCTGGGAGTGCATTCTGATGAATATCATCAAAGGTAAGTGAATATTTATGATATTATTTCAGACTTCTGTTGACTGCACAATATGGCGGATATGTTTTTGGCTTGTTGAGTCTCTGAGCGCCGTACTCAGATTGTTGCATGGTTTGCTTTTTCCGTAAAGCTTTTTTGAAATCTGACACAGCGGTTGCATTAAGGAGAAGTTTATCTAAAGTTCCATGTATAACACTTGTATTTTCATCAACATTTATAATGAGTATTTCTGTAAATTGATGTGGCTCTCTGCAAAATCACTGGATGTTTTTGGAACTACTGAACATAACGCGCCAATGTTTACTGAGATTTTAAAAATATAAATATGATCTTTATCAAACAAAACATACATGTATTGTGTAACATGAAGTCCTATGAGTGTCATCTGATAAAGATCATCAAAGGTTAGTGATTAAGTCTATCTATATTTCTGATTTTTGTGACTCCTCTCTTTGGCTGGAAAAATGGCTGTGTTTTTCTGTGACTTGGCTCTGACCTAACATAATCTTTTGTGGTGCTTTCGCTGTAAAGCCTATTTGAAATCTGTGGTGGGATTAACAACATGATTACCTTTAAAATGGTATAAGATACTTGTATGTTTGAGGAATTTGAATTTTGAGATTTCTGTTGTTTGAATTTGGTGCCCTGCACTTTCACTAGCTGTTGTCATATCGATCCCGTTAACAGGATCTCAGCCCTAAGAATATTTATGGCATTGACTAAGTAAAACATGTGCACTGAAAGGACCATTACGCAAGCCATGCATCACATCACATGTATAGGACTTGAAAGACATTATACTGTAGGTTCAGAACCACAACCCAATCTAAGTTATTCAATGTTTCGGACATGAATAACATTAAGGGTCCGTACTTAGCACAGACTTAAAATGCATCGGGGTGATCTGACAATCAGATGGCATTTCACCTGTGGGTATTTGGATTGATTGAGATGCACCAGAGTGGCCGTGTGTGTGAGGCTATGTGAGAGGCAAAGAGTTAGCTAATTGGCCTTAGAGTGCAGCTAATTCTTACTGAGCCTCTATGAGACCTACATTTGAAAGTAGCATCAATCCATTAATGGGACGTTAATGGGTTACTCATTTTCATAGAGGGGTTGGGGTAGACCAATGTGGAAAATCAGATATCGCCACCTTTAACTCCGACAGCGAATAGTCCGAGTTACATGTCTAGAAGCATAGTACATATATTTAGCTATCCATCAATGAAAAACGGGGGCACTGACTAGCATGAGCTGCCTTAACCCAACAGCTATAACTTTCTATTCCCTTTGAACAACCAGGTAACATGACAGATTCACTAACAGCTTTGCTCACGTGTAGCTACTGGAACGTTCACACACACACACACACACACACACACACACACACACACACACACACACACACACACACACACACACCACTTAAGGTAAAACAAGGTACAACCCCCTCTGTTTATTTTCTTATATAGCCCTCTCTTAAAAGATGAATGAGCAGGCAGACTATACATCATGTTCGCTGACATGTTACATTAACATTTATAAAGAACTTCATCAAAAAGCACTTTCTCCTTTCCTGGTGCACGGTAGACAGATTTGTTCTGACATCGGCGCAGCTACATGGCTGGTTGCGGTCTCAGATTAATGCGGTAGGGACGGGGGGAACGGGGGACTCCGGCGCTCCGGCAGCAGTGATTCCATTTAGACTTTAGCTTATGAAATAATACCTGTCATTTGCCGTCGCTGATCCCAGAAAAGGGGGCAGGTTTCCGAGGTCATCCTTCCATCTGTCAGTGCAGCAGAAGCATGCTGTGTCCCTCCATCCCTCTCTCCTCCATCCCTCCACATTAGCATGTGATAGGCTGTAACAGGGCTCTCATGGAGGGCCTCGGCCCCCATCGTCCCCCATCCGGCCCCATCTCCCAGTGGGACTAGACACAGCAGTAGTCACGGGGACAGCCGACACAACCTGGGAGTCACTGATATGATTACTGGCTAAACGATGTAGACACAGGGCATAATCTCTACATTCATATGGGTTTTATGATTTCCCTGGTTATCAGATGACTTAGAGAGAGAAGAGAGAAAGATAGAGGCTTATGGTCGCTACCAGTATCACATGGCATTTGAAATAGTAGATTATTGTAGTTTGGGTGAGAGAATGCACTGTTCTATAATGCCTTCTGTGTTGGGCTTATGCCAGGTGAAATGCAGGCACGCAGAGGTCAATTTGAACTAACATTGTGGCGAGAGTAACGAGGTACATTTGAAAACAAACACAATTTACAAGAATAAATGTCATTTTTCTAAAGTCCATGAGCAGAACTACGTCTGATTCCTGACTAAAAATGAGCTAATTAGATATAATTTACCTTGCCAATCTTGAGAGCCTCAAAGTTATATTGTTCCCTTTATGAAGCGGCGCAATCAATGTTTAATTCAACAGCAGAATGCAAATTCTTAGCCACAGATATGATTCATATTCGTACGGCTACTTAAATATTAATGCTGCATCCAGAAGAAGGTCTAGACATTTAACATGCAAAGTGACTCCTACGGCCTCTTCTCTTGATGGGAAGATTCTGCAGGTTAAGACAATCATCAGATAATGTGATAGATCATTATTTATCTTAATCTTTCCCTGCATACTTATTTAAATACTTTTTGTCAACATAATTTTCCACTCAACCTTAATCCTTTATCATTTTTCATACAATTCAGTAGTAAAAAAAGAAAATAATAAAAACAAACTATAGTTTATGTTTAGACTGAATCCAATGGGTTGTTAAATTATTTTGTCTATCTATTCTGGGGGTACCGTAAAAGGTTTTTGCTGAAGGCTTGAATAAGTAAAAGGACAGGAACAAAGTAGGTTGGGGTGAACGTCAGTTCCAGACACAAAGGAGGATTGATAGCTGTAGTTCCTTACTGCTTCTTCTTCTTCTTCCTCCTCCTCCTCTTCCTCCTCCTCCTTCTCATCTTCCTCCCCCTTACCAGTCTTTTGGATTAGATCTACTTGCATTTGAACAAACAGGTTGGGGTATATTAAGTTGAGCTACAGTACAACTATATTATGTTAAGCTACAGTACAACTATATTATGTTAAGCTACAGTACAACTATATTATGTTAAGCTACAGTACAACTATTTTATGTTAAGCTACAGTACAACTATATTATGTTGAGCTACAGTACAACTATATTATGTTAAGCTACAGTACAACTATATTATGTTAAGCTGCAGTACAACTATATTATGTTAAGCTACAGTACAACTATATTATGTTGAGCTACAGTACAACTATATTATGTTAAGCTACAGTAATACCATATTATGTTAAGCTACAGTACAACTATATTACGTTAAGCTACAGTACAACTATATTATGTTAAGCTACAGTACAACCATATTATGTGAAGCTACAGTACAACTATATTATGTTAAGCTACAGTACAACCATATTATGTTAAGCTACAGTACAACTATATTACGTTGAGCTACAGTACAACCATATTATGTTAAGCTACAGTACAACTATATTACGTTAAGCTACAGTACAACTATATTACGTTGAGCTACAGTACAACTATATTACGTTAAGCTACAGTACAACTATATTATGTTAAGCTACAGTACAACTATATTACGTTGAGCTACAGTACAACTATATTATGTTAAGCTACAGTACAACTATATTACGTTGAGCTACAGTACAACTATATTATGTTAAGATACAGTACAACTATATTACGTTAAGCTACAGTACAACTATATTATGTTAAGCTACAGTACAACTATATTATGTTCAGCTACAGTACAACTATATTATGTTAAGCTACAGTACATGGTGGGGGAGTGCATACCTGCCTTGGGGCCTGCAAATACATCAGAGAAATAAAATCATGAAATGACCTGGTTTATTACAGCACTATCTCAAATCCTCATACAACACATTCCATGCCCCAAATTGATAAATACATAGAAAAAACCCCACTGTGTATTCTTAATTTGAATATTAGTCAATGGCATGTTAGGAAGTTTTGAGGTGGGCCTTCAGTCTCTTACAGTGGTCAAAAATATATATATATTCCTGGACACTTTGTGATCTGTACGATTCCGGCTACGCCAACGATGGTGTTTGTCAAGTCTTCCTAAGAATTTATCAAACGAGCTCATTCGCTACCCGCTGCCTTTTAATAGTACTGGATATATTTTAAAGTAGTTTGTCTGACTTTGATCAAAGCTCACAGAAGATTCTAATCAGAAGTCAGACAAATAGATTTGAGCCTAAACCAGACGTCATAGCATAAATCTTGCATGTAATGTGAGGGAGAGGGTGAGGCACTCATTGGGTACATATTCCACTGTAATTTACCACTATATGATTAAAACAATTATTTCCTGTCTGTGCTTGACTTGGACTGAAATTGGTTCCGGTACTCATTTTGGGTGCCTGTACTGTTCATATTTAGGTGCAGGAGTTGTACAATACTATTGAGCAAATATTCTATAACAGGAACAGGAGCTCTAGCAGTAGAACATTTGAGGTCCCGGTACTCAGCTCTGGTGAGCTCCTGCCCAAGTCAAACACTGTTACCTGGTTTCTAAAATCATTGATGCAGGATGATGGTTTATACTACAATGTGTCACATGGTTTAAGGTACTGCTATATACTGTATAAAATATTACATTGTGTTTTCTGTTTGTTTCTCACTGTAAAGCCTATTCTGTTGAGTACATGGATCCAAAATGTGCATATTTGTAAGTCGCTCTGGATAAGAGCGTCTGCTAAATGACTTAAATGTAAATGTTAAATGTATATTTCCCAATCTCATTCTTCAACATGTTATATGGTTTATTTGACTAGATCACTTTGTAACAAAAGGATATAACAATGCCACATTTTTTATTTTCTCTTGCCAAAATACCCACTGCTATTTGTTGCTAAATAATGCAGTGTTAAGGAGACAGCATGCTTCAGTTCAGCTGGCGAACTCGGCTAAGAGAACCGAACAATTGTGATTGCATACTTGCATACTTAAAAGCCCTTTGCTTGGAAAACGATAAAAACGTGGTATTGTTTGTCTATTTTGAGACGAGGTATGCAGGAAACACTTCCTCAAAACAGTCCGAATTATTCTAAGATAACTCAAGAAATCTGTCAATAATTCTGATGTTTTTGCCGAGGAGATCTTAGTTGCGCAATTTTACATCTAACAAAGATGGGTGCAGTATTTCTCAATAAAAAAATGTGCATGAAAATGAGTCGACTCTTGTTGAATGACAACAAAGACTTTATTGAAGAATCCCTACTGTTGACCAATCACAGAAGGGGCGTAGACTTTGGCTACCGACTTTGGCTTATTATGTCGTCATAATTTATGCATGAACTCTTCTGCGGCTGGGAAGCATGCAGACGCCTTTACTCTGTAGTGGCTGAGCCCACTCATCCCCCTCCAGTGTGCGCACACTAGGACCTCCAGTGTAGAGCTTCTGTGACAGACAGCCGTGGTAAATAGCGGTGAGAAGGTAACATGTTGTAGTTTGTGTATTACATCTGACCTGGCTGGAGCCTGTGTGTGGCTGAACAGAAGCGCTGTGGCCTTCTGGAACAGAACAGAACAGAGAGGACAGGGCTGGAGCTGTACGTGTCTGGCTCCCATCCCCGCTCCCATTGACCAAACAGCTGAACAGGGGACTGAGTGTGTGTGTGTGTGTGTGTGTGTGTGTGTGTGTGTGTGTGTGTGTGTGTGTGTGTGTGTGTGTGTGTGTGTGTGTGTGTGTGTGTGTGTGTGTGTGTGTGTGTGTGTGTGTGTGTGTGTGTGTGTCTGTGTGTTTCTCAAAGGCAGGCAGGCAGGCTGTGGGAGGGAGGCAGCAGGACCTAGGCTCATTGTCCTCCCCTACTCAGGCTGGTTAAACTCTGTTGGCAACGCCACGTCCCCGGGGATGATTTGGAATCCCAGTAACAGGAATTTTAGCACGACAGGTGTTAATATCGAAAAGTCACACATACAGAAACACATAGAAACGTTTCAACACATGCACCGCACACACAAAAAGGTTCAAGATAAAAGCATAGTCTACTTTCACCATACACACACGCTGGTGGTGCGTGTCCTTTGTGTCGATCCTAGTCAAAGGTCCTGCCTGGCCTGGCCCACCACATTAGCTACCCAGGTGCCGAGCAGATACAGTTGCACTACATAATGGCTAATTCAGGGGCCGGCTATGGGAACACCAGCTGGCCCTGTATTTGTCAGAAATGAAATTATTTTGGATTCACATGTCAACAGAAGGACCTGACATGCAAGACTGAAACAAACTCATTTCGGCCTCTTCTTTCCCACATCAATAAAAATCTGCCCATTGCTTTAGTGCAGTGTTTTCCAAACTCTATCCTCTGGACCCCAAGGTGGGACACGTTTTGGTTTTTGCCCTAACACTACACAGCTGATTCAAATATTCAACTAATCATCAAGCTTGGATTATTTGAATGAGCTACAGTATGTATTGTTGAGCTAGGTCAAAAATCGAAACACTGCTTTAGTGACATGGAGCTGGCTTATACGTTTTCCAAAGGAATACGCATTAACGCTTTATGAAAGGATAGAGGAATTGAACAGTAGGACTATCACATCATATACCATTTTTTTTTCATAAAGCTGTAGAGAGACCCACGATGACTTGCCAAAAATGAAGAGAACCTTCATATAACCCACTACAAACCTGATCTCACGGAAGCCATAGTAATGCTCTCAGAACTGTATGGATGTCAGTGCATGTAATGTTATCACTGCACACTCTAACAGCCTGTAGATTTCTAAGGCAGATGTATACTTTGAAGAGTTGACCTGGGCGATTAACCAACCTCAAAATCATTATACATGTAACTGACCTGTGAAAAATTCTATTTTTTTTTTATCTGATTACAACAGCTGATAGGTGGGTCTCTATAAAGCATATCTGATGCACCATAACTAAAAGGCACCCATTTTTTTTTTACACCCACACAAAACATTAAGAACACCTGCTCTTTCCATGACATAGACTGACCAGGTGAATCCAGGTGTAAAAGCAATGATCCTTTATTGATGTCACTTGTTAAATCCACTTCAATCAGTGTAGATGAAGGAGAGGACACAGGTTAAATACAGATTTTTGAGCCTTGAGATGGTTTAGACATGGATTGTGTATCAAATCAAATCAAACATATGTTATTTTGTTACAGTGAAATGCTTATTTTCAAGCCCTAACCAACAATGCAGTTTTACGAAAAGGAAGTGTTAAGAAAGTATTTAAAATTTCAAAATTAATGGAAGAGGCAAGTGGTAGGGGGAAAAGACAGCATTCAGAGGTCAAGGCAGCGCTGCTCTGCGACAAGCATGGGGACTGGTCTTGATAAATCAATGAGAGTTTTATTTTCACTGTGAGTCTCCGTTTGGGTATTGGTTAGACTACAATTAGGGTGTGGAAATGTTAGAACTATTTTGCTCTTACTGTAGTACTGTAGCCTACTCCCAGCCATTCATGTTGTACAGCGCCATTATGGGCTATTAGCAGGACAATAGATACTTTGTGCAAGGCAATTGATGATGGGGCCTCCCGAGTTGCTCATTTGTCTAAGATGCAAACTGTGTTGCTACAGATGCTGGTTCGCTACCGGGAGACTCATGAGGCGACAGTGGGCTATTGGTTTCTCTCCCTCAAAAAACAGAAATAAATCATTATAAATAACAAACTGGCTTTATTTACAAATTAGTAAGAATGTCTCACCACATGAAAAATATTGACCTTTTTCCCCGCTCACTTTCGGTTATTTGAAAACTAAATCTCCAAAATGACGTTATTTTTTTAAACAAGCCATAGAAAGTTGGTTGCAATTTCAGATTAATCCACCAGAAAAGACAGAACAAATAATACAACACGTTTTGTGGTTAAACTCAAATATACTAATTGATTAAAAAATCGGAACCTTTAACAAGTGGAAGGGGGAAAAGCATTATTATTATTATTAACCCTGTTTTTCACAAGCGTAGCAGGCTGTGAATCATAGGATGGGCTATTAGCAGGACAATATATTTTGGTCACGAGTGGCTCAGTGGTCTTAATTAAGACACTGCATCTCAGTGCAAGAGGCATCACTACTGTCCCTTGTTTGAATCCAGGCTGTATCACATCCGACCGTGATTGGGAGTCCCATAAGGTGGAGTACAATTGGCCCAGCATCGTCCAGGTTAGGGGTTATAATAGTTACTTTTTAAACAAGGGGGGAGAAGTAAGGAACATCTCTGTCGGCCCTAGGGGCCTATTGAAGGGCTATAAACAGGACAATAGACACAATGTGGTCCCAAAACACATCCCTGACGTAGGGTCCAGCATAGCTCTTGATGATGATCGGGCTCGGGCCGACAAGGGCTGCTTTATATAATTAACATTTAATTATTTATAGATTTTTTCATGTTTTCTCATTGTTTCTGTGATCCAAAAATATAATGGACATTTAAATACACTTCTTTAAGTGTCCTGTTTAAGTAGTATTTTAGTATTTTGATAAAACCGGGAGAGAAAACAAGTGTAGCAGGCTGTGAATTCTGCAAACAATGTTTCTAGGATGTGCTATTAGCAGGACAACAGACTTTTTCCTTTTATTCAGGTTACAACTGCTGATATTTTTTAAACAAGGACATGAAAATGAGATTGTGAACTCTGCAAACAACGTTTCCGGTCCGAGAATGAGAATGGTAAATGACTTCAATATATTGAAATACAAAATAAGCCAACCATCCGACCATTATGAGCCGAAGCTGAGAGGATCACCAAAACTAAAGGTATTTTGGTTTCAGTACATTTAAAAAAACATTATAACCTATCAATGTGTAGGCATGTGTTTTGCAATGTTTTGTTGTTTTGTTTTTCTTGGAATAGAAACACCATAATATTAATCAAATTAATTAAGCTAAATTTTTATTCTTTAGTAACGCCAATAATACAAAGAGTCAAATGCTTCTCAAAGATGCCCTCTGGTTATCAAACTAGCACTAACTAGCATTAATGGCAACAATGGCTGACATTTAAATAACGTGACATAGAATTCTGCAGCAGCCCGCAAGGTGTGCTGCAGTGTGACACAACTTTTACAGGAAGAGCCACTGTACATGTAGGTAGAGGTAAATTAACTATGCATAGATAACAAACAGAGAGTAGCAGCAGTGTAAAAATGGGCGTGGGTGGGGGGTTTTGGGGACAATGCAAATAGTCCGGGTAAGTATTTGATTAGCTTTTCAAGAGTAATGGCTTGGGGGTAGAAGCTGTTAAGAAGGCTTTTGGACCTAGACTTGGTGCTCCGGTACCGTTTCTATGACTAGGGTGGCTGGAGTCTTAGGCAATTTTTAGGGCCTTCCTCTGACACTGCCTGGTATAGAGGTCCTGGATGGCAGAAAGCTTGGCCCCAGTGATGTACTGGGCCATACGCACTACCCTCTGTAGTGCCTTGCAGTCTGAGGCCGAGCAGTTGCCATACCAGGCGGTGATTCAACATGCTCTCATTGTTGCAGCTTTAGAACTTTTTGAGGATCTGAGGACCCATGCCAAATCTTTTCAGTCTCCTGAGGAGGAATAGGTGTCATGCCCTCTTCACGATGGTGTGTTTGGACCATGATGGTTCATTGGTGATGTGGACACCAAGGATCTTGAAGCTCTCAACCTGCTCCACTACAGCCCCATCGATGAGAATGGGGGCGTGCTCAGTCCTCCTTTTCCTGTAGTCATAATCATCACAATCATCTCATTTGTCTTGATCACATTGAGGGAGAGGTCGTTATCCTGGCATCACACTGCCAGGTCTTTGACCTCCTCCCTATAGGCTGCCTCATCTTTGTCTGTGATCAGGCCTACCACTGTTGTGTGTGATATTCAGAGGGTGAATGGCTAAGATAAATCTTTAAGGACCTTTTAAATGGGGTATGGTAGTATGTGCCAGGTGCACCGGTTTGTGTCAAGAACTGCAACGCTGCTGGGTTTTTCACGCTCAACAGTGTTCCATGTTTATTAAGAATGGTCCACCACCCAAAGGACATCCAGCCAACCTGTGGGAGGCATTGGGGTCAACATGGGCCTGCATCCATATGAAAAGTTTTCAACACCTTGTAGAGACCATATCCTGATGAATTGAGGCTGTTCTGAGGGCAAAAGGCGGTGTGCAGCTCAATATTAGAAAGGTGTTCCTAATGTTTGGTATTGTCAGTGTATATGGGCGCTTAGTTGTGCCAAAATAACTACTGTTCCTGATTAGTCCCCCCCCCTTTTCCGCTTCTAAACACAAGATGTTGAATATCGCCACCATTCAAAATGATCAATCACTCATATAGTGTTTCTTTCAGTGACTCTTTTTTTTGTAACAATTAAAGATGCATTTTGTGTCTGTAAAAGCACATTGCACGTTTGGACTTCCATCAATAGGAACGAGGCAATTCTCCATTTGTGTGAAATGGTGTTGGCAATCTGAGCCATTTGCATTCGTTTCCTATAAAGTGCTTTTCCAAGTGACTCAGACACAATAGTCTCACTGAGTAATGACGATTAGCACGTAAAAGCAATGCGGGGAATACAAGTGCATTGCATTCATACAATGCCAAGAAGTTCTAAGGGAGTCTGCATATCTGATGGATGCTGATTTGTTAGGGGGTCTTCACTTCACTTCTGTCTCACGCCCAATCAGATTACGCCACAGAAAGACAAAGGCTGCTACAGTATATGCCATTATGGATTTCAAACCGTTTCACTTCAGGCACTAAGAGATAAATCAAGTGCCATCGTCTCACTTTCTTTCTAGTCTTGCAAAAGTAGATTTTGTTTGCACTTATTTCAGTGGGTAAAATTATTCTTATATGCAGTGGCTCATTTTGAAGAATACTGCAGCTTTCACATGCACAATGACATTTACAATGATTAAAGGCCAATCATTAAATTAATCTGACAACATGTATGAATTTAAATTATATGCAATTGACACAATAATACTAATGCAATGGTATCAAACAGTAGTCCACAGTCATTAACATCCATATCAACGTCAACTTTAAATCATAAACCGCCCAACTAATTAGCAAATGTTTGCGCATCCGCATGTCTAGGCTATACTCTGCTTTGCCAAGTTTCTTTTCCATTCTATATGTCAGTCTGACATCATATAGGACTAGGATGCACACACACACACGCGCGCGCGCACGATCGCACGCACATGCACACACACACACACACACACACACACACACACACACACACACACACACACACACACACACACACACACACACACACACACACACACATTGATTTGGAGCAGGCCAAAAAAGCAGAGTGCTACGGTTCTCACAGAGCACCTTCAAATCAATTGTCAACAGCCCAGTCTGTGCCTAACTGCTCTCGGTTGACATTTGAACAAATAGTATAACTGAACTCATACCGTATTCACAAACGTAATCTATATCTATAAAACATTTTTCATAAAAAAAATGTTATCCTTGTATACTGCATGAGCTCCTTAGTTTGTTCACTATCAAACGTTTATAATAGTAACATTATTGACTATCTTGCAGTAATACCAGTAGTGGTGGTCCTTGTGAAATGTTTCTCCATGTATTAACCCCATTTATCCTCTGATGTAAATCAATCCTGGGAGACTGCACACGGAGCCATGAAAAGGCACCTCTGCACCCTCTCCTGTGAGCGTCTCCACAAAAATGTATATTTGCCAGTTCAAACAAAGCTAACTCTCCAGTGACTCCAGCAACACAGGACTTCCGCAAACCTATTAGCATTGCTTCTTCCAAGGGCACCCTCAGGAAAGACATGATTCCCCAACAAAACCAGCTCGCTGTACATTTTACACACGGAAATATAGAACGTGCTGCAAATGCACTGTGACATGGAGAGTGCCTGGAACGATGTATCCTGTTGTGGTATGACAGAGGGAAATACAGTAACAATATAGATTGTGACATCTAGAAATCTAGAAATCAAACATGTAAGGTCTAGTTTAAAAAAAATCTACAGCCACGTGTACTGCATTGGCTTCTGGGTAGAAGTATCCGTTCACATTTACAGAGACACTGTTCACGTACTGTTGAGTTGGTTGTCAAAAGTGAGGTGACTTTGGAGTCATCTGAACGGTTTTCTAAGGTTTTGATCTCAAGCTTTGTCGCACAGTACTCATTCAGCAGTGGTTCTGGCGACTGATCAGAAACGGGATCCAGGAAAGTAGTTCAGAAAAGTAAGTAAAGTACCGCGCAGGCCAAGTTCCACGGGATGTTAAACTACAAAGAAACACACCGATGAAAGAGTATAAAACAGATCAATTATTCCATAAAGATCATTAGCTCCAAAAGTGATTAAGATTATGGTCAGAACATTTTTCAGGAGGAACATTTAGTAGCTCCAATTCATGATAATTAATGCTCTTTCCCGGAGGTATTTACATTTTGATGGTCTAAAGTACAATTAGGGTTTTGAAACACTGTCCAACACTACGCTGTATTTCCCATGCAGGCAGGAAGTATATGAACATTGGGAAATATCCACTTCTTCAAGTGGGATTTACAAGCCAAATCCTTTGGATGTGTTCAAGCTGTCACTGATTGGAGCAGAGTGACTGGCTTTCTTTGGCTGAATCCACGGAGGGAGGAAGGGAGGGAGGGGGAGAGAGAGAGAAAAAGGACCGATGTTGGATCTTACCCTGTTGAAGGATAAATGTAAAACCTGTAGTGTTTTTTGGCTTAGAAAGGCTTCTGAAGTTTGCAATTTCCACTTGAAATTTCAGACTTGATTTTCCCTCACAAAAATGTTCATTTATTATAAATCCACATAATAGTTCACATTTCCTGTTGCTGCAGGATTATTTTCATGGTGTAGTAAACTGGCTCAAATTAAGATCCTACATCTGTAAGCAGCATGTAGGCGATTGGGAGAGAGGGAAATGGGAGGAGAGAGAGTGTAAAGGAGAGACATTTTTAAACTGTAGGGAGCAGCAGCAGCCTTTCAAATAAGGCAAGTGCAGTTATTATGCTACAGGACAGCAGTGAGAAATGTGAGATATGTAGACAAGAGCCTCTGCCCTGCTTACAGCTATGAAATAACTACCACAAAAATGCAAATAATAGGGGAGGGACTAATTTATATTAGCAGATTACATACCAACACACTGTCATAATTGATGTTACTTAATATCATTTTGTGATGTACGTATTCAAGTCATGTGCTTTAGAACTGATTACACCAACACTGTGTGTGTGTGTGTGTGTGTGTGTGTGTGTGTGTGTGTGTGTGTGTGTGTGTGTGTGTGTGTGTGTGTGTGTGTGTGTGTGCGTGTGTGTGTGTGTGTGTGTGTGTGTGTGTGTGTGTGTGTGTGTGTGTGTGTGTGTGTGAACGTGCAAGTGTGTGTGTTTCACTACAAACTATGCCTATTTTCTTGTCTTATATTAGATGAGAACATGCTCATGCAACTATATGCCAGAACAGTTACTCATAGAAGAATGAAACTATACAATTCCATCTTGCTCTATATCTGTCAGCTTTGAAAAATAGTCTTAAAAAACATATGGTAGTATGTAAATGTTAAATATGACATTACAGGAGTTACGTTGTTCTGTGATTATGCCATAATAACCACTTCTTATTAAACTGATCTCAACCACATCAAACACAGACAGATGGTCAGGAGAGAAGCATTCTTTTATGTGTTTTTTATCTCTTCAAAAAGTATTTTCCAGGCATTTAAAAACTGGACATCTAGACACAGCAGAAGGACAGGCCCTGGCATCCTCTCATACCTCATCCAATGATTGGTGGCTTCAACGGTTTGATACTTCCTGGATCTGGACCATGGAGTCCCCAGGGTCCACTCTGGTCGGCTAGGGAGACAGGGGAGAGGCACGCATACTCATTTATTCACAAGACTAAAATGAGGGAAAATTCCAATTTTTAAAGAGGCTAAGGAACTGTGGTCAGGGGAGAGTAAGTAATTCTACCTGGGCAGCAACATCGTCTCAGTGACTTCGCTCCGCTGGTATGGTGTCCATACCAGTCACACAGGTACAGGGTTCATATTAGGGTGGGAAATGAGTTGATGATCTTCCTCCTTTTGGTACTTTTCTCTGTTTACGAACACTAGAAAGCTGATATGATATCTCACCATCAAATTCAACATAACCTCACATTTCTAAAGAAGTGTACTAAATATTTTTTCGGTCTGTTTATGTTGTTTGTTATAAATGGATATTTGATGTCTGATAAATGTAGAGCCTGGTTCAAAGTTCAAGTGGGTTTTAATAAAATATTGATTTTGGGATGTTCATTTAAAATAGAAATGGAGTATCCTCAGGCAGAAACGAGTTACTTGCTTGATCTGTTACTTGTTTGCAAGATGTTTTTAAATGGTAACGTGTCAAGTCAAGCTAAGTACTGACAAGCTAAACCCCGGCTCATCTGTTTGTAATTGCCATCCATGTCATTACGTCATTCATCACTTCATCTGGTAAACACTCAGGTGAAATAAACATAATCAATACATTTAGCTTTTGGGTTAAAATATGAACATGCATAATACAAGTGATGTGATATTATAGTCATCTATTCTGCCTGTAAATAGCCTTCGTGTACTGTAGCCAAATAGCCTTGATTTACACACACTTTTCTGAGTCGGATTTGCTCTTTTGTGCTCGTGCATGTTTATTCTAAGCTTCCACCCTGCTGGTTTGTCGTGACCTCTGCACAGGTCAGCCCTGCAGCAGCTAGCCGTGAATGAATCACCGCTACACATGACACTGGCAAGGCACTGGTATGAGTCAATACTGATTTCTTGTTGCCTAGAATGTAAATGTAGCTGATCATAGGGGTTCTCTCGCCTTGCAACCGTTTCACGAACTACGGCATGCCAACCCTTAGGCGGGAATGCCATCTAGCAAGAACCCGGTCATGTTTTTTTTTTATATAACGCTTTCACTGTCAAGGTGAGTTCATCCTGGCAGGCATAATGAAACGTGTTTGATTGTAACACTTGATATATTTCCATTTACGTCTGACACGTCTGCAAATCAAGTGGGCACATCGTTTTTTTTTTCTCCAGTTTTCGCTTTTGTGCAAGCAAGCACAAACGTGGGCTAGCGTGGATGTCCATAGCGCTGCTGACAGTGACAAGACACATTAGTAAATAACTACGCTGGATAACAGTCAAAATAGACCATCAAGTCTGCTTCATAATAGTTTTTGGGCCACTGTCGAATGACATTTATGTATAGCTTTTAAGAGGCGAGCCAATGAAACGCCGGCTTTAAAATAAAGTCGGCTATGATTCATGTCATCTAGCTGTCAGTCTTACATGAATATTATGACCATATCCGTCATGTTGTACAGCTATAATCTACTCCAGCTGTAAAATAGAATGCGGCATGACATCACGGAGGATATTTCCTTGGTGGCAGGCTGTTGCCTGCAAATGAGAGGTACACCAGGTGAATACAACTACATCACAAAACAATGGGTGTAACAGGAACTGAAATGACAATTGTAAGGGGGAAGAAATGTGTGTTACATGCTTACTGGTTAGCTATGAACTAGGACAGAGAGTCGTATTCATCTAATATGTTGAGGTGTAGGTTTCTGTGATTTTAGCTACTCTTTCATCAAAGAGCTCTCATTGTGTTGAATTCACTCCAGCAGACAAAATACATAATCAACCTGACCTTTTTTTTTTTTAAGTTAGAAAGTTAGGAAGAGAGACGATTGTACCATAGAGTTTTGCATTACTGTACTTTCCTAAGCAGTCATCTGGGCACATACGATAACTACACGGTTGTTTTTCAAAATGCTAATTATTGATAAATGCATCCTCAGTGTTTCCTTATCAGCCAAGGAAGGGGTGTCTATTTATTCTGAATATTTCTTTGATTTCCTCCTCACCAGATTCCTTTGAAAATTGCAGAACTTGTTTTGTATGCAAAGGTGCCTAGCTTACAGTCATTTATTTTATTTGTATGCCTCTTTCTCCTCTAATGTGACAAATAAGAAATGGCAATCTCTGCCCCGGGAAATGTGTCAGGCACCGGAGCAGCACTGTCAGTCATATTAAAGTATAAGCTGCTCCTTTAAAAAAGCATGTTGATTCTCCATACTCCAATATTGACTAACTGTCTCTGTTTGATGTATGCATTACTAGCCCCATGCAAACGCAATGTTTGGGCTTAGGTTGTTAGTTCTGCCACTGTAACCGATGCAGAGTAACTACTGATGCCCCCAGATATAACAATTGACTGTCCCCATGGACTGAGAGAGAGAATTTGCTTGTGACTGAAATTACTGCCCAGCTAGCACATTTAATTCCTTGGAAGTTGTGGGAACGTTTTTTTTGGTTTCACATTGGTTGTGGGAACGAAGACAGAATTTTCCTGACCAGTTAAACTAAACATTTTTTATTTTTTATTGCCTATTCTGGGAATATTTATTTTTAGGTTGCACAGCACAGATGGGATACATGGTAATTAATTTCCCTAGGCATTAATCATGCAAAGACATTTCTTTTTTTTTATTGTGACACAGCATCAGTGAGATTCAAATCCATGATTTTCTGTTCTCTATCCATTGAATTAGTCCACTTCGCCACCAGGATGGAGCAAGCATACCATGTTTTCTTTATGCATACAAAGCTGTTTTATTCTATTCAAACAGACCCCATTTCCAAGGAAACAAGCACTCTTTAAGATCAGGTGTGGCCAATTAGTAGGCGCACCTGAACAGACTTAGATAGATAGAGGATATAATTAGTTTTGTTGACGCTGAGAATAGCATGTATATGTTTTTAAATAACATTATTAGAATGTTCTTGGAAATTTACTAACGTTTTCTTGTGGTTTTTATGGAACATTTTCTTAATCTTCTGAGGATAGAGCTTATTGTGTACGATTCCATTTTTTTACATTTCCAGAATATTGCCAATAATTGACATCACAGAAAACCATACATTCTCTGAACGTTCTGAGAACATCGCTTATGTTAGACCATTTTTGAGAACAGTCCCAGAACGTAGTAAAAATATGATGTTAAGTAGAACTTGTGTGGAATGTTCTGTGGAAGAACTGAAATTCCCACAGAAGAACATTGTTTCTTAATGTTCTCTAATCTATTTTAGAACATGTGCAATGTTAATCCAGTTGGAGAATGTTCCTAGAAAATGACCAAAATTTAAATAAAATGTAACCATGTTAGAATTTTATGGAAATGTTCTGTTAAAATTATATTTTTTGGTAAAGTTCCTTTTTTGTAATGAGAATATTCCAAAGCCAAGCAATCATCCTGCACCAAGACTGTATGAAAAATAACCATGGGACAACCACACACTCACCAAGCTCTAAGAAACATGTTCTCAGAACGTTATGTGCTAGCTAGGTGAAATCTGGCAAAACCCAATAATGTAATGACATACACTGAGTGTACAAAACATTAAGAAAGCCTTCCTAATATTGAGTTGAACAGAACAGCCTCAATTCGTTGAGACATGGACTCTCCAAGATGTCGAAAGCGTTCCACAGGGAAGCTGGTCCATTTTGAGTCCAATGCTTCCCACAGTTGGGTTAAGTTGGCTGGATGTTCTTTTGGTGGTGGACCACTTTTGATACACAAAACTGTGTATCAACTGTTGAGCGTGAAAAACCCAGCAGTGTTGCAGTTCTTCACACAAACTGGTGCACCTGGCACCTACTAACATACCCAGTTCAAAGACATAAATCTTTTATCTTTCCCATTTACATATACACAATCTATGTCCCAAATGGCTAATGGCTTAACAATCCTTCTTTAACCTGTCTCCTCCCCTTCATCTACACTGATTGAAGTGGACTTAAAAAGTGACATCAATAAGGTATCATAGCTTTCACCTGGATTCACCTGGTCAGCCCATGTCACGGAGAGAGCAGGCGCTCATATTGTTTTGTACACTCCGTGTACAGTTTTGAATTCAGGTTTGTGGGAAAGTGCTATGAGAAACAAAATATTTATCAATGAATGTTATCGTTAGGAGATAAACAATTTGACTTGGTATTTGTAATAATATTGTTTTAAAAGGCATGTGTCAGAGATGCCACATTTCAAGTATCCTGGTCGTTGAACTAGTCCTCAGGTGTAGAATGTGTCTGTCTTTTCCTTTGATTTACCGTTTGTTTATGGAAACACTTCAGAAGTTACAAAAGGTCCGACGAGGAACAAATGTTTAGCCGCCCTGCTTTCAGTTTCATCATAGATGACGTTGTCTGATGTGCAGTTCACTAGGGCAGGGTTGTGGCTATGGGGCTTGTAGCCAGAATGGAGCAGCTAACCAAAATCAAAGAAGAAAAAAAACTGAACACAAGTTACATTGTGGGGTCAGTGCTGACCTTGTCACAGATGAGGTTTTACCATCATTCAAACCTTGCTCATCTCTGCTGGACCTAAATGATTTTAGCGCTTGAATGAATTGGTAAATGACCAATACTAATCTATGACATTGATATCCTCTCAGTTTTTGTTTCACCCGTTGATGGTTAATTGAATACAATTGTTAATGAATGACAAATGGAATTGGAAATGTATATACATATTAGTCATACATTCAAGCCTGGATTTCTTTCTATATTCTTTTACAGGACCTAACCCCCTCGTTTAGGCAACGAAGGGTTACTCTTCTGGAGTCCGTCCACTCTTAATGAAGCCTTATCTTTCTCACTTTAATCGGTCACCAGATGTGTTTCTTCCCCGTTTTCACAGTTGACATTTTTCTGTTTGACATAATACAGATTCAGGTTCAGAAGTCTGTTTATATAAAGAGAGTTGAGGTTGTTGGCTTTGAAACGACGTGTTCCTCAACATGTGCGATCAGCACTTTCCCAGGGTTATTTCCACATTGTTCGCCAGAGACAAGCAGAGGGACACACACACACACACACACACACACACACACACACACACACACACACACACACACACGCACACACACGCACACATACACACACACACACACACACACACACACACACACACACGCACGCACGCACGCACGCACGCACGCACACACACACACACACACACACACACACACACACACACAATGACCGACTGATGGACTTGGCCTTTCTTTGAGGCAGACACTTTTTATTACAAAATATTCACTTTGATTCCTGTCCCATTTGGTGTCCATTCCGAACTGTTTACAACCCATTAAAAGAGTATGAATTATATGTTTGTGCAATACATTCTATTGTGGTTTTAATGTATGTTGTTTGTGTTGCACAATTAGCTATGTTAGGCTAAAATACTAAAGGACTTTGACCTGAAAAGAGAACTCTGCCTGCATGCAGTACCTTACCTCAAACATCTTTCCCCAAGTGTGGCATGTGTTTGTGTGTGTGTGTATGTTAGTGCCTGCATGCATGAGCGTGTGTCTGTCCCCCACATTCCATATTTACTGACTTGAGTAACTAAAGCGCTGAATACTGTAGCCCACATGAACCCAAGTTCTCATCCAAGCAGCTGTACCTACATATGTCCTTATTTTCCTCTGACCTCCTCTGATATGCAGTAAGCATATGGAGGGATTTCACAACATAAATAAACCAGGCCAGAGACAGTATGATGTAAGAACCCACAGCACTCCAATGTTGTCCCTTTGAAGTATGTGTTATTATTGAACAAGCAACAACAGAGCTGATATGATCTGTATCTTCAGTTTTAACCTCTGGTCTCGTTGCAAAGACGTTTCATGGAGTAGGAAAATATACTTGTTTATTAAAATTGTGAAAGATGAGAATAAATCTAATTACATTGAAGTAGGTCAGAAATCAGCTACTGAGTATACAAGTAACCAAACTGAATATTTAATTGGGAATACCCCCCTATTCCCCCCTATTCCCCCCTATTCTGCCTCCCCCTCTCTCTTTCTTCTCAACCTGCACTCCTTTCGGAGACTTCCTGTAATTTATTTAATCAAAATCACCTGAACATTGTTGGATTGTTATCAAATGGCTTTTGGAGTAATAAAAAAGGAAGAAGAAGGAAGAATACTTTTCTATAAATAGACCAGAGACCAGAGGCCTCATGGTGCCCAGATGACAGGAAGCAACTGAGGCCTATCATGTGGGGAATGCCTTTTTCTCCCAGAAAGGAAATTAATTTATTGTGATTTTAGAAAACGTTCACAAGTGTTTTGTTTAAAGGCTGGAGTCAGGGTTCTCTTTCTTCATTGATGTTGTGATGAGAGATGCCTTTCTACCAAGATATCCCTCCTATTGTAACCCAAATACTGCTCTTTCTCAAAGCATTGGCCAAGATATCACAGTTTCCGAAATCGCTCCGTCCATGGTGGACCGACCAGGCTTTGGTGTTGTGCTTCCTCCCTGCATTCAAACGTCTTCATTAAATTCTGGAATGTATTGTGTTATCATTTGATGTTGGAAGCTTGGGAAGCAAGAAAGCACTTCTGTCACTTCTGTTTGCTTTGAACCTGTCCCTGTATGTGACATGCTTGGAGTACGCCCGGTATGGTGGCTGATGGGATATCGTTTTATCATCTCAACTCTCTGGAGATAATCTACTAACAAAGACCATATTGGAAAACTTTTCATGTGATCACGAATTAAAGGTTTTCGTCAGACGTTTAAACCAACAGTGCCATAGGCCTTTTATAAATATGTAGGCCACAATGCCTGCTGTGAAACCCAAAGCAGATATACAGGGTCAGAAAATGACATTACTGTTTATCTTTTCTAATTGTTAAGGGATCTAAATGTATACACGTTTCTTTGGCATGGAACCTAGAGCTCTGTGTTGACAAGAAATGGACGTCTTCAATGGATAATGGTCTCTTCAACAAAGAACACAGAGATCCATAAATTACATTTCAGTCTCTGACTTTAAAATATTGTCCATATTAACTGATTCTGTCTTCCTTAGAAGGCCTTTAGAGTGTAAATTATTGCTCCATAATATGTAATTGTTCTGTGATGTTGTGAGAACTTCCCTTTGCGTTTGGAGGGAATGTATGTGTCTGTGTGTATGTGTGTATGTGTGTGTGTGTTTAGTTTTGTGAAATTACACAGACAGAGTTGATTTCCATGATAATAAAATGCTTCCAATCGAAAAGGGACCATGTGGTCAATGAAAGGATGGCCAATTCCGCCAACTCTTATTGGTTTAGTCTGGTTTGGCTACGATGTCCCATGTTCTTGGAACTAAAATCCAATGGGCACGTGAACACTATAATCTTCAACTTCCGTCACATAGAAATAGATCCAGATGGAATCCTGGTCCAACCACCAACTTAGGCCTTATTTCAACTTTTGATTCCAAAACAGTTAATGATCTGGATCAAAGCGACTTAAAAAGTATATTTTCGCATCACATACATTTCTCTCACTCTCCTTTGAATATAGAAGAAACATGCACATCAGATGGAGCAGCAATGTAACGTATGTACAGTACCAGACAAAAGTTTGGACACAGCTACTCGTTCAAGGGTTTTTCTTTCTTTATGGTATTTTCTACATTGTAGAATAATAGTGAAGACATCAACACTATAAAATAACACATGTGGAATCATGTAGTATCCAAAAAAGTGTTAAACAAATCAAATTCTATTTTATATTTCAGATTCTTCAAAGTAGCCACTCTGCGTTGATGAGAGCTTTGCACACTCTTGGCATTCTCTCAACCAGCTTCATGGGGAAGGCTTTTCCAACAGTCATGAAGGAGTTCCCACATATGCTGAACACCTGCTTTACCTTCACTCTGCGGTCCAACTCATCCCAAACCATTTCAATTCGGTTGAGGTCGGGTAATTGTAGAGGCAAGGTCATCTGATGCAGCACTCCATCACTCTCCTTCTTGGTCAAATAGCCCATGCACAGCCTGGAGGTGTGTTTTGGGTCATTGTCCTGTTGAAAAATAAATGATAGTCCTACCAAGTGCAAACCAGATAGGATGGCGTATCGCTGCAGAATGCTGTGGTAGCCATGCTGGTTAAGTGTGCTTTGAATTCTAAATAAATCACAGACAGTATCACCAGCAAAGCACCCCCACACAATCACACCTCCTCCTCCATGCTTCACGGTGGGAACCACACATGCGGAGATCATCCGTTCACCTAATCTGTCTCACAAATAAAAAAAATAAAAATCTGAAATTTGGACTCATTAGTCCATTGGTCATGTTTCTTTGCACAAGCAAGTCTCTTATTCTTATTGGTGTCCTTTAGTAGTAGTTTGTTTGTAGCAATTCAACCATAAAGGCCTGATTCACGCAGTCTCCTCTGAACAGTTGATGTTAAGATGAGATGTGTCTGTTACTTGAATTCTGTGAAGCATTTATTTGGGCTGCAATCTGAGGTGCAGTTAACTCTAATGAACTTATCCTCTTCCTTTCCTGTGGTGGTCCTCATGAACACCAGTTTCATCATAGCGCTTGATGGTTTTTGCGACTGCACTTGAAGAAACCTTCAAAGTTCTTGAAATGTTCCGCATTGACTGACCTTCATGTCTTAAAATAATGATGGACTGTCGATTCTCTTTAAATTGTACTTTTATTTAACTAGGCGTATCAGTTAAGAACAAATTCTTATTTACAATGACGGTCTACCCCGGCCAAACCTGGACGATGCTGGGCCAATTGTGCACCGCCCTATGGGACTCCCAATCACGGCTGAATGTAATATAGCCTGGATTCAATCCAGGGACTGTAGTGACTCCTCTTGCACTCGGGAGCCCCATTCCAGGTGACTACCTCATGAAGCTGGTTGAGAGAATGCCAAGGGTGTGCAAAGCTTGTCATCAAGGCAAAGGGTGGCTACTTTGAAGAATCTGAAATATAAAATATATTTTGATTTGCTTAACACTTTTTTCTGTTACTACAGGAGTCCATATGTGTTATTTCATAGTTTTTATGTCTTTACTATTATTCTACAATGTAGAACATTGTAAAAAAAAAAAAAAAAAAAAAAAACCTTGAATGAGTAGGTGTGTCCATACTTTTGACTGGTACTGTAGGCTGCTCAAATGTGGTGCTATTCTATAATATGTATAGTGATGTAACTATCATGACGCTATTAAGCTTTTTTCATTTGCGATTTTCAGTTATTAACAATTAATAACGTCTAGAACATGTCGCCAACTAAACTATTACAATAAACTACTTGGACAGTAGTAAGACACTTGATCAAATCTATGGTAAGCATACAGTAGCTTGCCTGTCTCCTGCATGTATGACTTTGGTTCTTTAGCTTCTTCTTCTCTCCGGTAGTAAGATTCTCTGCATGTGATGTGGACCGAGAATACTTTTGACACATCTCCTGAAACCGACTTCTAATTTGTCCCTGGGGCAGTAGTTATGACTTGAGTGACACGGAGGTCTGACAACATGACTTTTCTCTCTTCAGGCCAAGTCTCCAATTCTAGACTCCAGTCTACAAAACCAGGGTGTCTTACGATTTGGTATTTATTTATTTTCTTCTCATATGGGACATCGGTTCGAATTAGAACAGCGGCCATCTGTCATTCCTGACTCTCAGGGGCTCATCGATGACAGACAGACAGAGCCACGTATACAACACCAGGTGTTTTATCCTCATTGAGGTGGCTATGATATGACACCTATCTGTTTTTTTTTTAGCCTCAACCTGTCAAGGGAGCCAGATTTAATTAATGTAATGATCAAAGAAGGAAAAGCAAGTTTAGCCCTGAGGTACGGATCCCAGGGAGCCTTGCATGCTGCTAATTATTTAGCATTAAGGTAGACAGGCCTACGTGTAGATGACTACTTCAAGGATTTGATTGGGGTTTAGTTTGTTACAACAAGTACAGAGCCCGGAGGTGTCTGTAGTGACATCAAAACATCAGGGTGGATAAATCTGCTCTTGTAAACTGTCTCTAGGCAGCCACAGGTAAGAAGAAGCCTTTATCCACTCTGACAGGGGATGTGAAAAACAAATATGTAGGCTAGAGCATAGAGGATCTGGGCTGGCTGATGGAACATCTGTGGCAACTTTTAATGTCAAAGTGTAACTTTTTGTTCATAAGATGTTGGTAATCTTGTCAATGTACAGTAACTGATACTACAGTATGTGGGTGGTAAGATGGCTCTGGAGAGGATGTAGAATAAACAGAGTTGTTTAGTCTGGTTTGTAACCATATACACTATTTCTCCTGGCTTGTGCTATAACAGGGTTTTGTGTTATTCACAACTCATAACAGTCATAACATTTCATAAGAGAGAATAAAATACAAAATATGCACCAGCAACACACCACGTGAGCTAAACTTGCATTCATTTAAAAAATATATATATATTCCTACTGAATCAAACCTGGAACCTTATTCAGAGAACAAATATCTAGTTTCCATAATTCTCTATGCTGGCTGACAGTCGTTGGCACATTTGGTACAATAGGGACATTTCTTCATGAAGAACATCAGCATGTATATAATAATTTGTCAACAGAGCAACAATGTAAGTAAATCATTCTGAACTTGCCCAGATTTACACTACAGCCTGCCAACAGCTAATTACGGTACGTCCCGTCTGTTTTACGATAGCTGTTTTTTTTTTCACGAGTTCTGGCCAAGGGGTTGTCACCAGGGTCCCGATGAGACACTAGGTTTCCAACAAGGCATTCTTCCTGGCCATCTGAAGAGTGAATACCATGACAACAGATTTCTGGGAGAATGAAATGCATGTCGAAATGAAATGCATTCTTGAAAAAAAAGGGGGTAGAAGTCAAGTTGGCGTTATATTGACATGCTTTACAGCAAATGTGGACGTTTCGGCGGTGTGGATGAATGTGTTAAAGGCAGCCTGATGAATGTCTTACATGGACAACGTTGCAGTGGTGGACATATTTGGGACAAAGAGAGGAAAAAGACATACAGGTGGAGGATAGTAGGAAGGAACCAGAGTGGATATTGCACTTCCAAAAAGGAAACTCATATTGAGGCCTTCACATTCCGTTGTGAACAAAATGGCCTCTGAGAAACGCCAAAACTTTGACCAACAGTGTTCTTCAAATTCAAGTGCAGCAAGCCAGAAATGCAATAATTCTCCACAGTACACAGAAGCAGAGACTGTAAAGTCCCCACGATGTTCCTTGAACACGTAAAGTCCGCTTATATGTTTGTATCAACCACCCATCATGGTTGATCAGAGCTACTTAACTGGTGTCATATAAATAACAATTGTGCCAATTCAATTGTTCACTGCCTCGCATATCTCCACCATTGTGAAGCACGCCACCATTTTTCAAAGCTGTAATCGAGGTTGCTATAATGGCACATTAAAGAGAGAAAAATGTGATCAGATTGCCATAACCAAACCTGATAAAATGAGCCCTATCGTTTTATATTAAACAATTACGTATGTTTGGTTTAAAGGGAGCTCCTTCACTGTGAGTACTTAGGTGTCTTTTATTCTGTGAAATGTGCCTGAGGAGAGGAGTCTGTGTTACCATGTGGAGATCTCGGCTCGAATCATTTGAAAGCCCCTCTGTACCTCCGAGGCATTCAATCGCCTGCCTTGCTTTCTGTTGCGCTTGGAAATGACTACCCTGTCTGTCTGTCTGTTACTGTGTGTTTGCTTTTGAAGGGTTAGCCACCAGTAATCTGGAATACCACAAAACGAAACGGGTGACTGCTGAGCCTTGAACTGAATGCCATAATGTGTGTTATAGTAAGGTATTGAGGTTTAAGATCGTTATACAGGACCTAGAAATAATCATAATATCACAATTGGTTGACATTTTCACCACAGAGGTATTTTTTGGGGGGACAGTGCTGTTATGTTTCTTTTTCAAGCTGAATGTGTTCCGTTCGGTTGACACTGACCCGAACTCTGAATCTCAATAAAATGTCTGTTCTATCCAGTATAACTTCATATACAGTACAACGAGTCAGTATTGTGCCGTTTGCAGTCGAAGTTAAGCGTTTCTGAAGGTGCTCATTATCATGTTGTTGTTGTTGACAAGTGGGGACATTCGCCTGCTTCGGATGCTTCAGAGGCCCAGTACTAACCCCTCAGCCTCCATAGCCACAGTATTGTTCTATAAATAAAACAGCAGTGGTATCTCCATCCCCGAATTAGTTATTTACTGCTTGCTTATGACAGTCAAACAAGCGTCTATACTTAACTGTTCCTCCGGTTGTGCCTGTGGGGCTGAAATGAATGGACAGACAGAAAGGATTTGGCCTCGGTCTGACATGACAGACACACGGGGCTTTCTTTGAGTCATGTGAACAGACTACCCCCCTTCCAAATCCCCCCATCTCAATGACTAGACGTTGAGACAACAAAACGTCTACTGTCTAACTCTACACAACGTCGGTGTGTGCAGAGTTACCTCGAAGGGCTGCCAAAAAATGAACTCTTTCTTTTTTTCAGACCTGAGTATTGCCGTGGTGTGGCGGCCATTGTTGTCATTGTTCCCGGGAGGCAACTCTCCTTAGCGTGTTTGTCACCACAAAGACAGGCCCGGTAACCTGTTCGCCTGCAGCTGGTGCCCACCTGCAGAGCAAGTCAAATTAGGGAAGGAGCCCCACTGTTCTGGCTCTAGTGTCTGTGGGTTTTGTGTTGTGTGTGTGATATTAGCTTTGGTCCCACTCAGTGTGGAGGTTGGCGATGGGATGGTCAGTTTTTGAAGCTCTTTGTTTTGGTCCCTCACGTCAACATTTCTTAACCCAAGCTGTAACCGTGCCAGTTAGGCACAGCTTTTTCTACAGTTGGGTATTCTGCCTTCACCCCCAGCCTCCTCCCCACCCCCCAGAATAGCATACTCCATTCTACCAACGGTTTCAGATTCCGCATGGTGCTATTAATAAGTCTGTTGCTTAGACTTGTCATAAAACTGTTTCTAAATGACAGTGCAACTGATAGGCCAACTGCCAAACGCATAGAAAACAAATATGGTGTTCTTTAAACGTGTATTTGTGCTGTTGAATATTTCTACTGTGCATTTTCCTTATGTTATTGTGACAATATAGCGAGAGACTATTCAACATTTATTGATATTGAAGAGGAAGAAAATGTTATGCTTATAAAACAGGCTGCTTCGAGTCAAATGTTACAGAAATGCATCGCTATTCGCCGTTTATTAAATCCTGCTACATTCTCTGTTGGTCTTATATCACACAACTGCGAACAGATAAAACATTCATGTTGCTGAGTGGAACTTTGGCAAAAGAAAAAATAAAATCACTAAATCCTGCAAAAACAATTCTTAATCGAATTTCTCTGAGAAATAACACACATCCTTGTTCCATTAGAATCTAATCTCAAAGTCCTTTAGAAAGAAAAAAAACTGGATCTGTGTCCATTTTTTTAAGCAATCTAATTTGGCCTTTTATGAGGGATTGGAAGCTCTGGGAAGCCTTAGGGTTCTTTTCATGATAACACGAGATGCTCTTGTTAGCTAGCTACTGCAACTCCTCGACACGGAGATAGAAAACAGATATTAATCATGATTTGGACACACCAAAAATTCACATATGGGGTCACGGCTAAGGGATTCAGTTGGCTGAGACAAGGTGGTTCATTGTTATCATGGCTTCCAGGCCCAAGAATGTTGCATGTCTTGTGACTTTCAGGGGTCAGGGGGGGGAAAAAATGACATCACCAACTTTTTGTTCACACATTAGGGGGATTCTGGGATTGTGACACAGTGGCACCTTGTGTTCTTATTATCCTCCCTTTCTCTCTTTCTCTTTTAAGAGCCTGGATTGTGTTCTCGCCTTCTTCTGTCCTTTCAAATAATACCTTTTTTTCCCTCCCCCTCTCTCGTCTTTCGGCAGCTGCGGCCACATGAAGTGGAGAAAATGACACTCCATCTAATGATGAATGATACTTGACCTCCAGACCTGTTCCTCAGAGCCTCAGCGAACACGGAACATTAGCATGAACCGTGGTTCACGGGGTCCCTGGGATACGCTGTTTAGTTTAGTGTAACAAAAACACACACGCAAGAGGTTTTCCTCACTAACTAAGGTGTTTCCAAAAATGAAGATGAAATATGTGTTCGTATAGATTACATATTGGAAAACGTTCATCAATATAAGGTCGCGCCACACAATTTCGAGTGGGGGATCATGGGCGACATGACTGTGACATACATTCCACAGCAGTAGGGTTGCCCAAGTAGAGGCCCGGCTTTTGTTATATGATTAATTACTGGAAGCAACAGTTATGGCAGGATTAACAATTAGTTGGACCTGTCAAGTAGTCAGTCTAAGATGGCAAACTAATTGAACGGCTGGTTGCCCATTGTGTCCCAGAGCAAGGCCATGGAAGTGAGACGGATCCCCTTCCTTTCATCTCTTTTACATGGCTAATACCGTGCTGGAGAAAGGCCTGCCATCAGCCAGGGTAATTTTCTATAAATATTAATATCCATAGTTTCCAACTATGAACTTTGAAACTAAGAAAGTTACCTTCGTGGTGCTGTATATTTGATTAGAGCGAGAGTATGTTTCTGTTCTTCGTTAGAGAAAGAGAGCAACATTTTTGTTCCTCACATCAGCAAGCTGCCTCTGGTTTGTATTGCTACTATCATAACCTGCAGATGCGAACAAGTAGATTGAACATTTCTCATGTTATAGAAACTGATGAAAGAATATGGGAAATTCTAAGGGCTCTATTTGAACAAACTTGACGCAATGGTAAATCTAAGCGCAGGCACTATAGGTTCAGGGGTGTGTCAGAAATATTTGAGCTATTTTCACTATCAC